>NC_079970.1:25342851-25671202 GCF_029852145.1 Microplitis mediator | reverse complement strand
AAAACGTCAACAGCAACAAGCACTGGAACGTGAAAAACGTGAGCAAGAATTAGCTAATACTGATCGAGATGCGCCATTGAAGGTATTTAAATATTATTTTTAATACAAGTTATTACTTATCTTCCTTCCGTATATTTGTCTAATCGATAAAATGCTAATTGACTAATTTATTTTTATTACAGTGGCAAGTTAACTGAATCATATATATAAGATTATAAATAAACGACTCGAAACGAGACTGGATAATAAACACATGCAGCAAGTATACATATATATACACATATAATAATCGATTAAGTGTAAATTATATCATATGAGTAAGTACTAAATTAAAGTATTAAACGGTGGGTTTTAAACCCCCATGTTATTACTACTCGCGATTGTATACCATTAATTCGTAATTATTTATTTAATGTCTTCAGTGCACTTGTACATGAAGCTGATAAATTTAAATATCTCTCTAAAAAAAAAGATTAATTTCTAGCTGCTGAATTCCAGTTTTCTTTCGAGTTTTTCGATAAATTTTCAATTTTATAACTTCACATTTTTTCCCGCAAAAAAAAATTAAACACTTAATTAATCATTAAAAATTAATCACTTATTATTTTGGGATCAATTTTAACGAAGTAGCACTGCCTTAAAAATATTATTTTCTTGATATTTTAAACGAAAAAAAAACTTATGTAAACTATCGATTGCAACTTTTCACACAAGTAAAAAACTTTTTTTGCATAATATATTTGTACATATCTATTTTAGTGATTATTGTAGTTTTCACTTGATATATTTTAATTAACAATTAAAGTTAACGAATAAAGTATTAATTTATTAATTGTTATTATTATTTTATAAAAAGTATATGGTTAAAAATAATAATATATAAAGAGATATTGTCACTATGTAATTTAATTGAGATTATATTAAAATATAATTACGTTAAAGGATTTTAATTATTTTTTATTTATTTTCTTTGATAAACATTACAAATTATAAAAGTACTTCCATTTAAATTTATAAATTTTTTTTATAATCAACTCAATGACAAGGTCATAGAAAATTTTTATTTGTCATTTTAATTGATATTTAATATTATTATTATAATTATTATTATTATTAATTTTTATTTGTCTATTTAAATTTACCATATTTGAATAAATGATTTGCGAATAGATAGAGATAGAGATACGATAGCCATCGAGATCAGTCAATGATATATTGCGGTTGTCATATCATATATATGTATATATATATTTATAATTAGACATCCATAGAACGATATCACTGTCCTCCTCAAGGACTCGGCATTACCTCCCCCATTAAATATTAAATCCATCTACAGAAAATCCTTCGATATAAAATTTAATATTTTCTACCTCTGCTATTATTTTAATAAAAATTATAAAAACTTTTATTTTCAAGATATCGCGTAATTATATACAAGTTTGATTATTATTATTTTGATTTAATCTTTCATCAGAACGCTCGAATACAAAAACAATAAAGTATGTCATTGCAATAAATTACCACTTCATATTAAAATTAAAAAAAAACCCCAACCAAATTATTCCCGAATGTCACGTACGATTTTTATCACAAGTTATTTATAATTAAATGACTCGGGAATAAAATCGTACGGAGATTCAATTATTAAATATTATTTGTATTTATAAATAAATTTACTGGATTAAAATTTATCGACATGAATTCGTGATGATAAAAATGAAATAGGAAATTATTAAAAATGTGAAATTTTAATTTTTTCGTTTAAATGAGAAGCATTCGCGCGGAGAGATTGTGGTCTTCGATAGGCAGCTCCCATCGATTTTCCACGGAAGTTATCCGCTGGCTGTCTTCGTTTTTGATGTGCGAGCACGTGGACAGTCTGCTCTTTCGTTCGCATCTTCTGGATACTGACCAATATACGAAATCTTTCGGACACTTGTACAGATAACCCTGTAATGATTTTTTTGAGTCTTTTTTACATTTGTAGAATGCGTTACTGCAGCCTTGTTCGAATGGATAGTGGCCTTCGTCGGGGCATAAACTTTCCCGTTTAACTTTTATCTGAAAAAAAAAAAAAAGAAAATGTATTTTATTAGTATAGTCAGTACTCCAGTAATTGGATTTATTAATTAAAAATAAATAGAGAACGTAATGAAATAAAATAATAGTTACGGGCGATGTAGAAGATTGCTCTAGTTGTCGATAAAGTCTAGCAGAAGCCATCTCTGTGTTACAAACTTGTGAACTTTCACTCTCTGGTACGCACTGTATTTGTTTTTCATCAAAGATAGTTTTGTCCGGACAAGCGAGAACCAAGATCTTTATCTCCATATTGCCTTCAGAAGTACACTGGTAGAACATGTTACAGTACTTGGGATGTCTGCGGAACCCGGTAGGACATACAAGAACAATTTGTTCATCAGTTAAGTTTCCAACAATGGGACAAGGAGCAACAAATCCTGTCTCAACGTCTGTTTTAGCAGGCGTTGTGCTCTCAGGCTCAGTAGTTTCTTCTGGTGCTGCTGGTGTTGTTGTTTCTTCCCCACTTTCAGTGCTCATCTCCATTGCAGTTGTTTGCTCAGGTGATTCAGTAATTCCTGGAGTAGAACCTGCTACGGTAGTCTGATCTTGAGATCCTTCTGTTGTCATTTCCGATCCCGTTACTCCTTCTTCCGTACTTTCTGCTGGGGCATTTGTCGTAGTTCCTTCGGCGTCTGGAGACTCGGTTGACCCGTCGGGAGCTGCGGTGCTAGATTCCGCTGGACTGGTTGTCGTTTCCTCTGATCCAGTGCCGGTCGTTGACTCTGAAGGACTCTCTGTGGTTCCGGTTGTCTCTCCGCTCGTTGGAGTAGTCGGGGGCTCTTGGGAACTGTCTGTACTTGAGCTTGGAGGACTCGGAGACGCTGCGGGCGATTGCCCAGAACAATCACGTGCTGGATAAACAGACTCGGGATAATTACAGAGACTGAGACTTGGGTCGTAAATAGTTCCTGGTGGACAATCAAAGTGATAAACATTGAAACCGTTGCCATTGTCGACGCAACGGTAAAATTTATCACATTTTGTTGGATGCCCATAAAATCCAGCACTGTTACAAACAATTCCTTTATTTGGGTTTGATGAATCACCTGAAGAAGTTGATGGTGATGCTTCAGTGGGTTTACTGTCGCTTTCTGTTGATGAGACGGGACTAGACTCAGTTGTAGAACTTGGATCACTGGCTTCATCTTTAGGTTTTTCTGTTGATTCACCAGCTGGTTTATCTTTATCTTTATTACCATCTTCTTCTGGACTTGATACTTGATTCGCTTCGGAGCCACAGGACGCAACTAAATGAATGTAATTACATGTTAAAAGCGATTGCTCCCACGCAGTGCCTGGGGCGCAGTCAAAGTCGTATTTTATGTACCCATTATCGCCCTTGACACATCGATAGAATTTACGACAGTCTGAAGGGTTGGGGAAAAATCCTTCCTCTTGACAGCTTGACATTCCAGCTCCACTTGGCTTAGAAGAAGTCCCTGCAGATGTTGATGTTGAAGGCGTGGCTTGTTGAGTTGTTGGTTTTAAATCAGCTGTCGATGGTTCGGTAGTGGGCTCTTTGCTAGTTGGAGCAGTTGGTGGTGATGATGATGGATCAGAAGTGTCGGGTTCAGTTGAAGAGACACTAGGTTCTGTTGGTGAACTCGGTTCTTCAGTACTGGTGCTAAGTGAGGTTTCTGTATTATCATCGGGACTAGAACTCGAACTAGGACTAGTACTTGTACTAGTGCTAGGAGTTACGTTGGGATCAGCATCACCGTTGTCACTGGAGTCTGTTGAACTCGGAGCGGAAGTTTGCTTATCTTCTTCAGTAGATGATTCGACAGGTGGTGGAGACGAACTCTGATCCGTATCAGGTTCTTTAGAACTTGTTTGACTTTCATCACTGGAGGGTGTCGTCTGCCCACTCGGACTGCCGGTATTTTTACCGCACTCGGAGACTGCATACTCGTAATTACATGTCTGGATACTTGGATCCCAAGCTGTGCCTTCGCCGCACTCGAATTCATACTTAGTAAATGATGAGTCGGCTTTGACACATCGGAAGAATTTATGGCAATCTTGTGGGTCTGGGAAAAATCCTTCTTGATTACAAGAACCGGATCCGGATCCTGGTTTGCTGGGAGTTTCTGAGGGCTTGGGAGCTTCTGCTTCTGGGAGTTCTGGTTGGGTAGGACTGGCTTCTGTGCTGGGTGGTCGTGGTCTCAGTGGTTGTCTGACTGTAGATGCTGAGGGGAGTGATGGAGTTGTTGGTGTTGATGATGATGGTGGGTTGGGTCCTGGAGGATATAACGGATAAGGTGAAGATGGTCGTTGATCAGGATAAGCTGAATCTTCATCAGGTTGTTTGGGTTCTTCATTTGGATTATCAGACTCTTGATCAGGAGAGCTTGAGTCTTGACCTGGATATCCAGGGTCTTGACTTGGACCATCAGATTCTTGGCCAGGAGCACCTGAATCTTGATCGGGTGATTCAAATCCTTCATTTGGGTTATCACTATCTTGATCAGGAGAACTGGAATCTTGACCTGGATGCTCGGGTTCTTTATTTTGATTATCAGGCCCTTGACTAGGATAATTAGAACTAGGACCCTGACTAGAATGATCAGATCCTGAATCACCACTTGGATATTGACTATTGTCACCATTACCCGGACCCGATCCTTGACTACTTGATCCACCTTCACAACTACTTTTCACCGCCCAAGCATGATTACAGCCTTCGATCGCCGAGTCCCAAACAGTTCCTTCCCCGCAGCTAAATTCATACATCGAGTATGATCCGAATCCATCATTAACACATCTGACAAACTTTTTGCAGTCCTTCGGATGCGCCATAAATCCCTCCTCTAGACACTGCGACTTACCGCCACCTGCAGTAGTCGGTCGATGACTTGAGTCACCAGGTCTGATTGGCATAGGAACTTCAGGGTTCACTTCATTTGAATCGGGTGATTCTGTTGGAGGCGGTAAATATTGTGGGCGCGATGGTGTTGAAGGCTGCTGCGGACGATGCTGCGGCCGTGATGGAGTTGAAGGTTGCTGCGGACGATGTTGCGGGCGTGATGGTGTTGAGGAACTAGAAGGGTGTTGTGGACGATGTTGAGGTCGGGATGGTGTTGAAGTACCAGAAGGATGCTGCGGCCGATGTTGAGGTCGGGATGGTGTTGATGAACCCGAAGGATAATGCTGCGGATGATGTTGAGGTCGCGATGCCGTTGAAGAACTACCAGGATAATTTTGTGGTCTCGATGAACTAGACGTCGAATGATGTGGACGGTTTGACGACGGGGATTGACCAGCCCACGGATAAGACGGTGAGTCATGATGCTGCTGCGGTTCATAAACAGAATTGATATCGTTTCCCATTTCACTGCACTCAGACCTTTCGCTGTCTCTCGGATGAACACAAATATCACCTTTGGAGTGGGAAAATACAGTACCAGGACCGCATTCAAATCTAAAAGTCGTCAGTGGACTAGAGCCACCCCAGCTTACGCATCTGTAGTAAATATGACAGTCTCGTGGATCAGCTTGATAACCTTCCTCACGGCATTTGAAATTATTTCCCTGTCCAGCAACATAATCTCCTAGACAAAAAGAAATTTTTTCGATAAATAAACCATGAAAAATGAAATTATCGATTCACTTAATTTACATTCGATGAAAACGTGTAGTGCAGTATTTAAATAAACGAGTTTGCGTTATCCTATGGGTAATTGATATGATACGGCTGAGAAAAGTACATGTATATAAAATATATATGCATAGCTAAAGCAATAAGCCAAAGATAATAAATGATGAGAATGAAAACGTACAGGGCGCACATATAAACGCCACAAGGGCTTTGGCATCATCATCGGCACCGGCAGACTACACACGAGAGCAACAGGAGCATCAGATATTGAAGGCTGTTAAGATGTCCTCGTGAAACCTGTTTGACGGCAACAGCATCCGCAGAAAATATTTTTCTTATTCAACTACCCATCGGCTAAGGTAAAAATACTCCCTACGCATCTTAATAGACTTACATATATATTACATATAATTCCCGTGCATCTCGTGCTTATGCTATTGATCATTATTTTTCAATCTGCATTACACGTTTTAGCATCATATCATATTTAGTACATGTACCTTGCATGCAGCACAACATTTTTTTACAATACCCACTTATATTTACATACCTCCGTAAATCAGCGAGGCTAGAAATAACGCCGTCTTCCAGCACCAAATCGGCTGCTGTGGCCTCAAGACAATTGTCTTTTTATGCTGTCGTCTGTCGTAAAAGGAAAATAATAATTACATCAGTGCTGGCGCTAATTTTCAACATAAATTGCAATTATATATATTTATAAGTATATTATATATATGTATTTTTATTCAATTGTCATTTGGACGTCAATGTATGACGCATTTATTAACCACCGTTGATATTTATTTCAGATCACGGCTCTGATAATATAAACAGTTTTTCAAATGGAAATTCCTGAATTAAACATCAAACAGATGAGATCAAATCACAGTGGGACAGTTACTTTATCGTCCTCGTAGCCGTCCGAGTTGGCTTTTATCCAATACTGAAAATTCCGCATAAGACACCTACAGCTGTTTAATTCTGACGTTTAAAATAACGTTTATGGAATTTAATTGGATAAATAAACCCGTAAGGAAGAGCGATAGTACGCACACGAGTCCTTGGAACGCGTTATCGGGGATGATTGGATGTAAGGTGACTCGGCGATAGGCCGGAGTCCGAGTACAGAGCAAAGATTAAAGAGTACCGAGTTGTGCGCTGTTGGATTAAGGAAGTCGTCATACTACTTAACTAGCTCCTTTCTCCTTTACGGCTGTTGCTCCTGCGGTGTGTTACGACTTGTGTGCAATATCAGGGTGAGTTCCGCTATATACCGAGCCACGGTCATGATGACATAATGCAGCAGCAAATTATGTAATGCAAGGTCTGCAAAGTCACTGACTCTACTTTCAAATGACTTTCAATGTCACCCTTTTAAAGATAAACTTATATAGATATATATATAGACTAGCGTGGTTTTAAATTTAAATTATCAACTGATTCTACGCGTTTTTATCAGACCACTTGTATCAATCTCGCGATACAAAGTCTTGATAAATGATCCTTGAGATCCTTATTTTTGTTTAATTCTCTCAACTTCCGCCAACAACTAACGGTGTTGTGTCTTATATTCAAAATACTATAGAATACGTTAAATGTCACTGCCCACTTGACAATAAATCGTGACTCACTTTTGTCCAAACAGAATGCCTATTTAGTTTTTTTTCTTTAGGTCATGAATAAATTATTTTATTAATAATTAATGAGGTGACTGAACTCGACTCGCGATATTTACTTTTTCACGAATGCCCATTTGCTATTTTTTTTACCGATAAAAAAAACTATCATTCAACACTTTTTTTCGTCAAGTCATTATTAAATTACTTAAATGACACTGATTGACTGACAATTATTTTTTGCATGGAATAAAAACTCGCGGATAAAATATAAAAAAATAGTTTCCTGTAAGAGTAAATGATGGCTATCGAGAACATGATGTACGGTCTTTTTCAGTCACATAATTCCTGTGAAATACTTTTTTTATTTATATAAATTTTTTATTTTCTTGCTCTACAAGAGATATAGGGGCTGTTAGTGAGTGCGGTTGAATAATAAAATAAAAGCAGCATAAAATAAACCAACTCTTCACGAAGTTGTTACCAATAGCTCGAACTTGAGTTACGAGCAATGATGAGGAGCAAGTGAGGTGGTAGTGAACCTGGCTATTATTGCAATATCTACTATATATATACAGGTAGACCCCAGTACCGAGTAGAGACAAGAGACTCAGTACGAATGGATGAGAGAGCTACAACCTTGACGCGGTTGCTTGCAAGGTCGTCCTCGTGCATCTATGTAAGTACATAAGTACCAAAGTACTTTATACGTACGGCATTTGGTCTCTATTTTTTATTTATTTTTTCGTTGACGAGACCCCGAGATAACGATAATGACCACGACTAAGACGACGACGATCCAAGCGCGGAAGGTCGTACCAAGATACCTCGACGATTATCCACATTGTACTTTTTTTTTCCTCGTATTTTTTATTTCATTTTATTTTAACACACACTATAAAGGTATTTGTAATTAAAGGGACAAGCTTAAATTACTCGTACGTGTCCTCCGATCTCTCACCTTTTTTTTATTCTCAACTACCGCTATTATCTATCATGGCAAAGTTAAATTAAACAATTTCCCGGCCTCTACACCATTATAACACTATATAAATAATTATTATTATTTTTTATTTATTTATTTTTTTCCCTACTACAGATAAATACATGCACTGAGAAAAAATTAACTTGGTGCAAACAATATTTTCTTAAGTAGTAAATTATTTAAAATTATCACATTATTAATTCCACATTTAAGTTGAAGAATTTTCTTGACAGAAGAAAATTGAATTTATTTACAGCCCCGAAAATTTCGAGCTGAGATCAGATTTCTCCGATTAAAAAAAAAAGATTTTTAATGAAATCAAATTTTTTCACTATAAATATAAGCAATAGATTGAAAATTTCTGATAGCATAATTTCTTGTAACAAGAAAATCCAATATTTCTAAAAGTTATTTTTTTCTCAGTGTACTCACGTATACATTTAGTATCAAAGGATGAAAAAGTGAGTAATAATAGTTTGTAATAATGATAAACCATTATCGGTAAATAAAAACCTCTATGTAGTATTTTAATAGTGTGAGAATAAATAAAATAAATACGTGGGGGGTTGTTTGCAAGTGCGGTACATTCCGGCACTTGAATCCTTCACCATTTACGGGTTTTCTTATTCGTATACATATACACGCCCAAGGTACAACGAAATAGAATAAGAAATAAATAAAAGCCCGCAATGTTATGTATCGTAGATATATGAGTACGTTCAGTACATTCTGCACAGTAGTGAGGTTCAATGCCAAGTTATATTGAATACCACCTAACTCTTACCCACCAATTAGCGAATACTTTATAGTCGAAAAAATTTAAGCCATAAATGTCATTACCATTACTCATTACTAATTATAAATGATAATATTATACAAATACCACAATGTTTTATTGTAAATGATAGCATGGGTAAGCCAATTAAGATATACCCGATTCCGATATCTCAAGAGCCCACGGTTCCCATTACGCTCGCTAAATACTTGTCGTTGTAATTATTCATTAATATTTAATTTGATAATTAGACTATTTGATTGCAAAAAAACGTTTGGCTGATTACGTTAATGTGTTGTTTGTATTAATGAATTTATGGATAATGGCCTCGATTATTACGAAGGACAATAAATTTACGTCACCGCTAGACTGTTTCAAAATAATAAAATAGAAAATGGGGCGCATATTAATTTTATATTTTTTTAATAGACAAATTAATTTATTTAACTGACTGAGGACATTCTCAGACAGCCTCCCCCACTTTTTAAAAATATTCAGTGACAATTGTGATGACCGTATTTGAATTTTGTCAATTAATTAAAACATTAATTGGAAAAAGGACACCGTAGTTAAAATTTTTTCAAGATACAGATTTTAAAAAAAATTATTTTCAGTTATCAATTAGGAGTAAATCGAAATTTGGTAATAAGTTTCGACGGAAAAATTTAACATTTCCCTAGTCGATAGAAATTGTAGTTAATTTTGTTTTCAAATCTATGCCTTGGAAAAATTGTAATTACGTTGTCCTTTTTTTGATTGACGCTTTAATTTTTTTTAATTAATTAAATATTTTAATACGCTAATGACAGTTAAACGATCGTATATTTTTAAAAAGTGGGGTGACGGTATCTTCTGAATTAAACGATAACTATTAATGATAAGAGACATTACATATCATCATCATAATTTAAACTCACTTAGATTCGGTATAATTATGATTAATTTAAAAAATTATTATCATTAAAAATGTTAGTCCAACTGATAAGTAGTTAGAGTTTGATCGATAAATTTATAAACTGAATTAAAAGGTTGTAATTTGTACGTCGTATAAAATGGTAATAATAGCGTTAGCACTCACCCTTGCGTGATCATGATAAACCGAGTGTTGTCCTTGTACTTGACACCATCGAGCAAATACTTAAACCACCAGATCTTTCCGTTTTTACAGAAAGATTTCCTCTTAAAAACTAGTTAATTAATAGTTTTTATTGTACCAACTACCCGTTGATTGACTTAGATTTAATTAAGATACTTTTTTTATTTAAAATATTATATTTATTTTTCGCAAAGACACGTTTAGCAGGAGCTGAATGAGCAGATTAAAGTAAAATAAGATAAAATCGTCGTTGTTGGGGTCTATTCTGCAAATCAGTCTGATCGTGGCACGTCCTGACAGGGAGTAAGTCCCGGGGACTTGGATGGCTTCTACTTATAAAGACTTGCTTCTCCTGGACGTGTGTGTTATTCTTGCATTCGCGAGAAAGAATCACCAAGGCGCCATAGTGGAAGGGGGCATGGAGCGTGTCGTGATCATTATTTCGATACTACTTTATATTTACTCCTAGAGTAGTAGGAATGAGAGTCACACTTCTTCAACCTCCCCCATATCAGCACAACGTACATCAGCTATAATTATTATTTTAAATAAATTATTTTCACCGTAGAGCAGCTCATTCATTCGTCAATCCCACCTGTCTATCTCCCGAGGATTCATTTTTACAATCAACAGATCAGATAATACGGGAATTAAATTATGAAATCATTTATGAATATGACGTGTTTATATATTTTTAAAATAAAAAAAATATATAAACGTTATAAGATAATAATGACGGGGAATAAATATTTATACATACGGAATGCAGCGAGTTTGATCGCATAGGATAAGCAATTGAACGCGTTAATAGAATTCCAAGAGCGAGAACAGAGTAAAGCTACAAGTACATACGGGAAAAGAGAGTCAATGTCCCAATGTTTAATACTTTTTTAAAAAATAAAAATATTATTCTCCGAATATTGAGTGTGGATTATACGTTACAACTATCGTAAATAAATCTTTTATAATTGACATTTGAATTGGTTACATTTGAGTTTCAAAGCGCAATTACATTTTACAATCTTCATTTGAATATAAAAATAATTTTGAAAAATTTAAACACTGACCAGCAGCATAGAAGTCAATAAGGGTGAGTAAGTGTTCCTGGCACTTGCGAGGGTGTCGTGATGATACTCATTTTTATTACACACTGTTTTGTAATATATATAAACAAGTACCAGCAAGTACGCAAAGAAGCTATTATATGGAGAACGTGTTCTATTGTTCCCGCCTGCGACTCCCTTCGGAAGATTTACCTTCGATAAAAGTAAACATCATCGCCAGCACCTATGACCGTATATTAATTAAATTATATATTATAGTAATTATTATATTTTAATTATATTTTCATTCTTATCATCCTCATCATCTTAATCTTCATTTCTAACGCAATGTTATCTGTTATTATTTACTTACTTATTTATTTATTTATTTTTTTTTTAGGCACGTGATGTAATAAATATAATAAATGTGACCTTGCGACAAAAATGAAAATAAAAAAAAGTTATCTGTCGGCGTTGTACTGAACAATTGACGTGATGGTTGCATTCTTTTAAAACTGAGTAATATGCAAGAATCAGTGAGGATAATTGATTTGCTATGAGTGTATATCTCGTTTCCAATTAAAGCTCGGCGATTAAGAACGGACATCCGGGTCGAATGTTCAATAATTATATTGTCTTATTATTCAATAATTATTTTTTTTTAAATTCATCTATTTAACTTATCAAATATATATAAACTGTCATGATCGCGTCTACATTCAGCAGAAAAATAACTATTATTATTATCTTAATCTAGCGGGTTCTTTAAACAGGACTATTGTTTGATTGTCTCTCCGCTGAATGCGCAATATGAACAATGCGCTTGTTGACTAAAAACTTTATTTTTGATTATTATTAAAATTTGATATTTTAATGGAAAAAAAAATATTAGGGGCCATTCATAAAATACGTTCGCGCTTATGGGGGAGGGGAATCGCTTACTGTGACAAGGGGGTTCGGGAGGTATTTTATACACGGAAAAAAATGAACTATATAAATCGAGAAAGGACAAGTAATATGATGACAAAGTGATCAGTAAATACTATCATTGTAAATAGTAATTTTTTTGTTTGTAATTAAAAAGTGAATACTTATAAAATACCCTGGTGGAAATTTTTCGGATTTTTCTTTGAAAAACTCTGGAAAAGTCTTTAGAACTTTGAAAAAGTCTTTAGAACTTTAGAACTGAGTTTTTCAGAGAAAATTCCGAAAAATTTCCACCAGGGTAAGTATTAAAATTTATTGTTTATGCAAGAAAAATTACAATTTGAATTTTAAAAGTCGTAACTGATACTGAAAAAATTGACGACACGTAGTATAAAATTTTCTATTTGGAATTTAAAAATTCCCCATATTGACACTCAGGTTCCGGGTTTTAATTTCAAACACTAATTTTTAAAGTTTATTTTTCTCCGTGTATAGAAACATTCACAAATATTTTAAAATATATAAATTTTTGTACTTTTAATTACTAAATATCATGTACTGGGGGTGAGGGTGGGGGGATCTATCATTTGTGACGGAATATTGATAGGAGATCGCAAAAAATGTGACATAATGTGATGGAGGGGGGAGGGGGTCTAATAAGGTAAAATTTTACGTGACGTATTTTATGAACGACCCCTTAGAATTTTACATTTTTGTTTTGAAAGTTGGCGCAATCAATTAAGAGACAGTGATTTTAAATTAAATGAATTTTCTGAATATTAGAAAATTATTGATGTATTTTATTGATCAATCAAGTAAAATAATTTTTTTCCCTCAGGTAAAGTTACTTTGACAGATTTTTTTTATTTACGCAAATAGATGAAATTTTTTACTAAACCAGTTCGTTAGAAGTTTAATTTATGTTTCTTCATATATTTATTTATTTATTGAATTACTTATACTGAGGATGTGACATAAATTATATCGTTAATATTATTGGGTAATAAAATTTGTGGATAATATTAGATATCATGCCCATTACCTGCGTAATTTTATCGCTTGTAATATATTTTTAGTTGGACTTAAAATCCCCATATTTTTATTTAATTACATCGTAATTTTCATTCAAATTAATGATAAACAAATAAATATATAGCTACAAAAGCTTTCGTAATTTAAATATTTGAAATAGATTTAGTTATAAACTTCGTTTGAATTATTTGCTGATAAAATTCAACCCGCCATCTTTTGCCGAAATTCAAAAGTTATCTCAGTGGCGCGTGCTGCCATCAACTGAAGAGAGACAGAAACTCAAGCAAACGCAAAAAAAAGTCTTGCCATTTTTAATTGGTAATTACTTACATCAGTAACAACGTTGTTTTGTATTGTTGTTACTTTAATAAATACATCAAATAAAAAACAAAAAATAAATATGTAAGTTTTTTATTTTTATAGAAAGTTCAAATTTATAAATAAATAAATACTTATATATAGATGACAATTGATTTTAAACATTACAGCTGAAGAATATAAATAAATTTTTATAAAAGCAGAGATTTGAACGTAAACTTTGCAAGATGTTGCTGATCGAATTACCTGATGTTGTTTTTGAAACGATTTTGTCCAAGTTGTCATACGATGAAATCGCCAGGAATCGTTTGGTAAATTATTTCAAATTTTTAAATATTTAAACTACAAATAATTATCTAGTTAATTATAATTGTGCATTGAAGTCATGCCCACGAGGTTAAAAAATAGTTTTGACATTGATATTGATACGACGTAGTTTGCTTACTATGAATTAAATTTTTATTTAAAAGTCAACAAAAAAAGTGAGTAATGTGAGTTATTATTTTTGAATTTTATTTAAAAGGTTTGCAAACATTTTGACCAAACGTGCCAGAAACTACTGAACCGTGGATTCCAGTCAATGGAACGGTATCATACGCAATGCCTTCGAGAAGTTAAGAGTCAATTGCCAAGACGTGAGTCCGAAAGACGTAATCACTCATTGGCTAGACATTGTGATGTTTTGACAGCCATTGAAACACGCATATCAATGTTGTCGATGACATTTATGAAATACATTAATCAAAATCTTTGTTGTTTTATTCCTGGCAAGGTGAGTAATCAACACGTGACTTTGTTTATTTATTTATCATGACTTATTACTAATTAAGTAACAGTTTAGTATCACAACTGGTCGCTCTATCAAAAAAATCCATATGAGAATCCAGCCTAGATTCCTATGGGGGTTTCCACATGGCTTTCGGATGGTTTCCCATAGGGTTTCCTATATGATCCTGAAGTTAGCAGACATTTAAAAATTTTTGAATTTTCGTTTTGCAATAAATCAACTGCAAAAAAATAATATAAAAATATGCACATGTAGAAAATTTAAAAAACTACAGGTGCAATTTTTTCAAATTTTTTTTTTTTATAATTTATCGTTTTTAAAAAAATCCAAAAATTATTAGACGTCTGCTAACTTTAGTATCATGTTTCCTATAGGAATCCAGTATAGATCACGATATAAATTCTCACATGAGTTCCTATGGGAATCCACACCATGCCCATGGTATCCTACATGGATTCTTGCATAAATCCATACTGTGCTATGGATTCTTATGGGTTCTCATGCAATCCCACATGGATTTTTTTGATAGGGTATTGTCTTACATATTGACAATCGCATTTAAAAAAAAACAACAAATGTGACCAGTCGCGATTTCTAAAAATTTAAATGGAGGCCCTCCAGAAGTATAATCATTTAAATTGTAATAAAAATAAATTTATCAGGTGATTGATGAAATATTTCGAATCCTACACTTGGTAAAAGACTCAAACAGTTTGCCGCGAGCTCATGAAATTCTGCAGGAATTGAGAGACATCAGTAGCATGGCAATGGAACATTTTGACGAAAAAATTATGCCGGCCTTCAAATCACGAATGAGTTCATCGAGTATGAGCAGCGTCAGCAGCTACGATTTACCAGGTGGCAGCTTGATGATACCATACAGTCCAAGCTCAGCACACAACACCGGTCGTAATCCTTCGATTATTTTGAACCGGTACCACCCCCACACTGCCGACAAATTGGAGCAACAGTTCAAAAAATTAGTTTGCAAAACGCGCAAAAATAAATTATCGTTCATGGCAATCAGAAGTAAATTAAGCAAAATGCGTTTACGTATGAAACGACAGGGTGCGCAGATGCGCTTGCAGAGTAACAAACTACTCGAGCAAGCTAAGAAATTAAATGATCAAGAATTACAGATCGCTGATTTACGCAGACACTTTGAAGAGTGGGAACAAAAAATGGGTGATTTGACGGCTGAGCTGAGCCGAGCGCGTGATGAATCTCTCACAGCAGACAGTATTAAACGTCGTATGACCGTTCAAAAAGATTCTTGTGATAACACGAAGCCTAATCCGAAGAAACGTAAACTCATCGTCGAGCGCAAGTCTTCATGTGATGCTACTGACATTAAATTTAAAAAATTTATGTCCGAACTACTGAGTGAATCTCGAAAAGACTAGTAGATTTAAGGTTTTTATTTAAATCGTTTAAATAAAGTTACAAAGTTTATTTTCATTTAGATACAGAAGTACGTGAAATAAATAAGCATTCAATTTTTAATTTATTATTTTTCCATTACCCGAATTACTATTTTATGCTTTATAATATCTACTAATATTAAAAAGCAGTATTTTTTTTTTAATTATTAAAATTAATTATCATTACAGGCTAAAAAATTGAATGCTTAATTAATTCTCCGTTTGAATTAAAATTTATTTTCACGATCTTGTTCATGAACCACATGAACTTGTAAGTTTACACCCGTGAAAATAAATTATAAAAAATAACCATCGAGTTGAAAAAAATGTTTCACTGTATTAATTATAAAATTAGTTATCAAAAAAAAAATTTAAGTACATATCGGAAGTATACGAATGTACTCGATGCTCACACGCGTTAATTAACGCGTCTTCTTTGATGTTGTGTTTAATCGAATATTTTTTAAATCGACATATAAATTTTTCAACATCTCATCGGTCAGCCTAGTTTCGCGAACGCAAAGTTCATCGGACTTTTTACCGTCTGTTTGATTGATGTGATTGACCCGCGAGAGATAACTCGTTGGGTCTTTTTTATCTAAAAAAAAAAAAAAAAAAAGCACAAAGCGAAATTAATCATATTTCGTAGACCAGCTCACAAAAAATATATATACAAATAAATATATATATTTACGTACAACAAAACTCACCCAGTGTTTTTCTGCTTAGCAATGAATCATAAAAAAATTCATCGTCAAGCTTTAATCTCAACAGAAATTCATCTTTTAAATCTGTAGTTTTTCCCAAATAATTTTTAATAAATTTTGAATTTTTATTACAATACTTGGCGCTTATTTTACGCATCTCTCTGTTTAATTCGCGGTTTATTTTATTTATCTGCTTGCTGCTTATTTTATTTAAATATTTACCAACTTTTTCAAACCTCTTAATCAGTTTTTTTTTCTGTTCATAATTATTTGTCTCAATCACTTTGTTTACCAACTCCTGACGTGCATCCATCACCGATTGCAGCTCCTGAATATCAGTAAAAATATACTTACATATAACGAGGAATATTGAAATAAATAAATTTAAAAAAAAATCGACAAATCGAAGAATAACGACTGATTACTTTGTCATGGAACGTCCATTCTTCTCTATCAATCATAGTAATTATAGCTTTGTGTGTTTGTACATTGACCTTACAATCAAGCGGAGGCAATAAAGACTCCCATGATTTTTTTACTCTCATCTTATTTATTATTTTTAACTCTTCCATACCTACTGGTAATCCTTTGCCCCATGATAAATTTTCAAGATCAAGAACTTCAGGTTTACTACCTGAATAAAAATAATAATTATTATTATTATTACTTTATATTATTCAGTATCGAAAGTAATAATTTATATTTATAATTATAGATTTTTAAAAATACCTGTAGCAAGTTTATAAGCTGGCTCCCAAGGTTCGGTCTGTGTCTCGCTATCTCTGTAATCCGTTTGAGTTCCTTTGGACAATAAATTTCTCGCGGTCATTATGCGAGAATCATAATCAAATATTCTTCGTACATTTGGTGTTATTAATTCATCAGTATTTTTACTTTCTAAATTACACATATACATTTTCTTATTTATTTTATTTAAATACCGCGCGCAAGTAAAGTAAAGAAAAATTTAATTATTACTTTTTGGGTTGATAATTTATATGCTTAAAAAAGTTATAAATTATTTTTTGACAAGTGCGCAATGTCAATGAAAGAAAGTGGAAGAAAAAATTCAGCGCGTGATAGTATTTAAGATGAAATATTAAATATTGATCAAACAGTTTGAGGACAACCATGCGGTAGATGAACTAAATTCCTACGGACAAATATTTCAAAACAATTTTATGTGGGTAAAAAAAAAATCAATAATCAATTACAGCACAAAATGTAATTGCTTTATTTTTTAATTATAATTCTCCACATTTTTTCTCATATATTCAAATCAATAAACTAAGACAGCTGAGACGTTAAATATTTAATAAATAAATGTACTGTCGTTTTAAATTCTTAAGACAAGAAAATTTAGTAAATTAATTATTTCATAATTAATGTACTGTATAGTAAAAAGTATCAACTGTCTTAATTATTTAAAGAAAGCAAAATTTTATAATACAATTAGTAATTTAAAATCAAAAATAAAATTTTATATATTTAAATATTCACGTATTAGGTTTCAAAAACGGGCGAAAATAACCATCGCCATTGCGACCCAAATGTGCTGGCCAACTTTGTGTCCTCGAGATATTATTGCATGCCTGTCCAGGTAATAAATCTTCTGGACAAACGCACTCGAGTTTCATTCTATATATCGTCATTTGTCCAAGCGAAAATTTAACATTTTCGCGATCCAAACCCTCGCGATATAGTTTGTAATTAATACCTCTGTTAGCTAAACAATCAGCGATAATATTTTCACGTTCATAAGCTTCTAATTTACGTCGCGCTGATTCTTCCTTCAAATGAATGCACTCAAGATCCTGCTGCAGCAAAACGAGAGAAACTTCAGAAGGTGGCAGCCAGTAGGTAGAAAAAACGATGTCTATAGATGTAGTCCTGGGATTTTTAACAAGAGACGGTAGAAATAGTCCTGTTGGTGGTTGTCTCTGTATACTCTGATCAATACCTTCATAGTTTTTATTACCATTATTATTATTATTATTAATATTAATGTTGCGTTTTATTTTCAACGACTCAGCAAATTTACTGCTACGCTTGCGACGTCGGTTTGATTCCTGGGAATTTGGGTCATTGCGGTCATATCGCATCTCCAGTGGCAGATTACTCCAGTCGTTATTGTTGGGATTACTCCACTCTACTTCCCCCGGGAAATCATTTGATACTTTTGTCTTGTATTCTGCTAAATCATTGTAGGCTGGGTAACTTTCAACTTCTTTTCTTTCATTATTGTTATTATTATTATTATTATTTACAAGATAATTCATATCATTGGGTATCTTAACTCCTAGATTACTTTCCATGCTTGGAAAATCATTAATTATTCTTTCATCTTCGATTCTCTCTTGCGTGTTAGCTTTAGATTTATCAGCCCGTGGTGCTGCCATAGGTCCATTTTCCATGGCGTTGTTCATCTCAACCTGTGAAGGCAAATTATTTAAAAATTCTTCCGTTTCATGTCTCGCGTCAACAGAATTATTGAGCTCCACTGACTTCCAGTCCTCGGAAAAGTACAAAGACTGTCCGGGTGGGCCCACGTGTTGGCTCATCGCCAGCAGCCGTCTGTTTAGTGTCGTATTGAATCTTAATTTGCACAAATTCGCGCGGCTTTGCGATAGCAGTGTTTGCCCTTTTAGAAACCGATACTTTTCATCGACATCGCTGTGGTCCACGCAGTTTGCTGACCAGTATAAAAACCAATCATTGCCTGGACCGTCAACAGACAAAGATAAGCCCGACATTTGTCCATTACCGCTATCTTTGATCGGTTGTTCCAGCAGCGGCTTCCCAGTTTTCCCATCCAAAATTGTCGAGACTGAGTAATAGTAAACTGGAAATCCTGGACCCACTTGGTGCTTGACCATTATGTCGGGAACATTATCGTCATTGTAATAACCGGGGATCGGTATACTTATTATTTCTGATTCAGGTACTGTGTAGTTCCAAATTAATTCAAAAGTACGACCGTTATATGCTCGTACCCTAGAGTCTAGTGAGGACACTATTATGTCAGCAGTGCCATCCAATGTTATGTCCACCAATATTGGAGCTAATAATACTCCTTTGCCTTTTCCATACTGCAATGTCCTTAAATTCTGTAATAAAAAAATTAGTATACTGATTTAATATCTGAGATCTTCATTCAAGGAAAATCTCAGGCAGTGCCTCCGACTTTTTAAAAATATTCAATGACGAACTGTCATCACAGCATTAAAATTTTGTCAATTAATTTAAAAAAAATTTCCATTTTCAAAATTTCGTTTAACTCCCAATTGATATCAACTGTAAATAATTTTTTAAAAGTCCGTCTCGGCGAGAATTGTAACTGCGTCGCGTTTTTTCAATTAACGCCCTAACTTTTTAAAAATTAATTACCAAAATTTTACGGTCATTACAAGTTAAAGTAATTGAATATTTAAAAAAGTGGGGGACAGTCTGAGAATGGCCTTAACTGATAAAAAAAATTTCTTACCATTTTGCCATACAATAAATTAGAATGCGAGATAATATAGAGACCTCCTGACTGTTCTGGTGTAGAAGCTGCCAGCAAATACATGATTTCACCATCAGGATGCACTAAAGTCTGGGGCGCAATGAACAACTGTTCGTTTTTCGAAAAGTCTATTGTTTTAATAACAGTACCAGTTTTACCGGAAAGCATTATTATTTCACTGGAGCGTAGAGTGCCAGTCTGGGTGGTATGTGAGACAATGACATCAACAGTCCCATCACCGTCGATGTCTGTCATGTACCGAGCGTCGTAGACGTTCAATATAATCTCCGGTTCCATAACGCTGGCAGGAAATTCTTTATTTGAAACCTCCCAAATAGCAGCCCCATCTTGCCCGTCAACCGCGTGGAGAATTCCACCACGTCCTGTTATTATGCAGTCTTTTACTTTGTCATCGGTTATGTCAAATGCGCAGTCTATTGAAAATATCGCGTGTTCGGTCCAGTGGGTCCACATGGTATCGCCTGTCCTGCCGTCCAGGGCCTTGACGCCTCCTAGACACGGAGTCTGCCCTTTGAAGTAGAGATTGCAAAGAAACTCTGGTGCATCGAGAGTATCGAGACCTGGAAAATAAGTAAATTCAAATTTATTTTCTCCATCAGTCTTTTGTATTTTGAAAATTTAAATAAACAAAAAAATAAATAACAAAATACCTCAAAATAAATAAAAAATAAACAAAATTTTTTTTGAATCTGAAATAAAAATAAAATAATAAAATGAATAAATAAAAATAAATAAACAGAGATGAGGAGATTTTATTATCAACCTGTGCTGAAACCGACGATTATGTCCTCGATACCGTCGCCATCAACGTCGACGCTTCTCAGTGGTGCCTCCGATGTCAACTTTGGCAGAGTCCTCACCCAGACGATGCTCGAGGACAACGAGGTGCAAGGAAGTATTTCATTTGTTAAATTAACTCCGGGGTTTTCTTTGGGAGGAAATAAATTTTTAATTATCGTAAACGGAACCGGAAAAGCGTTAACTGTCACAACGCAGAGCATTATGAGTCCTAGTAAAATAACCAGAGCCATAATCCCATAGCACATTGGCAGCAGCAGAGCTCTCAGAGGTAATTTTTGAGTGTCGAAGCTGGTTCGTCGTTTTTTTCTTGGTGCCATCAGTGGTCTCTTTACACCTTCATCTTGTGACTTAAATCCACCACCTGTTTTTCCGTCTCTTATGAAGACTTCGTCGTCAATGTCCGTCAGCTCGTCGTCGTCGAAGCTTTCTTTCGCTGGCAGACGTGATAAAGTTGGATAAATTGTCGACATTTTTGATCTGTATTCAAAAAATTTTTCAATTAGCGGGATATAGTTTTGGTTTATTAATTTTTACTTACATATAAAAAATACGGCGAATTTTTTTTTAGATATTTTATTATAAAAATTTTGTGGGTGAGTAGAAGGTGTATAATAAAAAAATAATTTCGGAAAATATTTAAGATGTAAATTATAAATTTTAGAGTTAGAAAAAAGACTGAAACTATTGATATGTCAAAATCACACCATGTACAAAAATATATCCATACTAGGGAGAGTAAGCGCTTGCGTGCATGTTGATGTAGTCGTAATGGAAAATCTAGATATATTTAGAGGTGGAGGTATTCTATTTATTTATTATTTATATATATATATATATAGTGACTTGTTTAGAAAAATTTTCCATACCCATTTTAATACTATTCGTTTTTTTTTCTCTGAATCTCTTGGAAAACTCATCGATTTAAAAATAAATTGAAAATTTTTCTTCAACAGAATTTCAAACAGTTCAAAAATCAGCGCTATTTGAAATTTTTGATTCAATTTTTAAAAAATACGATTTATTTTGCTAGAAATTAAATAAGAATCAATGAAAAATTCAAAATTTTAAAAAATTCATAATTTTTAAACGGGGAAGGAATTTCTCTTCAAAAACTCGCTGCTGAGAGTTTTCGGTCTGAATAACGTCAAGTTCTGCTCCAAGTTTTGACTGTAATACGAGTACAACTTAAACAACAAGTTGATGAAAATTTACAGCCGTAATGAATGAAAGTTCAATCAGAAAGTAGCCTTCAACTTGCGGGAAAAATTTTAAGAGCGAAATTTACTTTAAATCTGACAGTTTTACTTCCAATTTGACTTCAAATCACCGCACATATATTCGCGCACTTAAGTTTTTACAGACAACTTGACATCTTATTTCAGTTGGTTACAGATTTCTGTCAACTTGTGATCGAAATGGCTGATAGCTAGACTTTGGTCAGAAAATGGATGTCAATTAGTTGCGATAAACTTGACAACTTCAGCCTTTGAAACTGTTGACTGCAAGTTTTTGCCTTCCCAGAAACTTTGCGACAATTTACTGCCACAACCTGCTGTCAACTTTCTAGGAAAATTGAATGCAACTCGTCAACTAATGGATGCCAACTTTTGTCACCAACTTCCTCAGCAACTGGTGCCTAGTTGTCATCAATTTTCGCGAGCAGATCACGATTTTTTATCAACTGTCAGCCTGACGTACCTGGAGGTTGTGAACGTCAACCAGTAGATGGTGTTGAGGTCGTTGCCAAGTGCCATTACCACGTTGACGATAGGCGGTAGAAGCTTCATCTTTGGTTCAGAGTAAGGATCAAGAGTGCGTGATTGGTATCAGTATCGTAGCGTAGCATTTATCAAGATCAAGATACCAAAGGACAATAATAATAAAATACCGGCAATTAAATTATAAATCAACAACAATTAAAATGTCTTTATTAACTAAAGTATTATTATTATATTGTGCTGGTGTATTTGCCTTCGCTGATGTGGCTGTTGCGAAAAAAACTTCCTCAGTTGATCAGTTTACTGAAGACAACTGGGATCTTATGCTCACTGGAGAATGGATGGTAGAGTTGTGAGTATTGTTGTTATAAGAATACAATAAATTACGTCAGGTATAATGAGATTTTCAAATAAATAATTAATTTAAATTGTGTGCTTTTAGTTATGCGCCTTGGTGTCCAGCTTGCAAAGAAATGGAGCCCACATGGTCGTACCTGGGTGATATGAAAAAGAGTCTGGGTATAAATGTAGGAAAAGTTGATGTCACCGACTCTCCAGGATTAAGCGGCAGATTTATGGTCACCGCTCTACCAACGATTTATCAGTAAGACACTAAAATAATTAACATTTATTACTTACTACGTGTTAGTCATTTTGTACAGTACAGTAAATTTAATGACGTGACGTTCTCGTCAAGTTTCTAATTAACAAAAGAAATTGTAATTAATTTTCTTAGTGGTATATAATAAAACTTTGGTCACTGATGGAAAAAAATTCTTCGACAGAGTACCTAAAGCAGGACACCATCGCGACCTGGTCTAAATTCTTAAGACCCGGGTCTCGATGACGTTCGCAAGGGCAACCTGAGATTCGACATCAGACGATTTATAATTTTACAATTTTTTGTCCCAGAATTTTCTGTGACTGACTTGAAATTTAATGTTTCATTTAAAAAATCTACCAAAATTTATTCTAATTTTGTATTATATAAATTTCCGAACTTAAAATTAAATTTATAAATTTATGAGAACCCGACAGTGACATCACAGGATATCGATTTTCCAATGATGTCACTCGAAATTTTCACAACGGAAATTTAATTATTGTATTGTATTATAGTGTCAAAGATGGTGAATTTCGTCAATACAAGAGTCCAAGAGACCGTGAGTCACTTGTTGACTTTATCAGATCAAAAACATGGATGAAAGTTGAACCTGTATCGAGTTGGAAAAGTCCGACATCTATTCAAATGACACTTATGAGTAAATTCTTCAAATTGTCTCAAGTTTTACGGGTAAGTTTATTTATTTACTACTACTATTATCACTTAATCCATTAATTAATCTCATATAATTATAATTTTCAAGTCTATTCATAATCAGTTGATGGAAAATTATGGATTACCAACATGGGGAAGTTACTTGATCTTTGCTGTTGCTACAATTATTATGGGAGCTGTCCTGGGCCTGGTAAAATAAAAGAACCTGCTTACAAAATTGATAATTAATTATAAAAAATTCTATAATATAAATTACCAACAGGTGATCGTGTGCGTTATTGACTTCATCTCACCGCCAAAGCACGCGAAGGCTGCGGTAAATAAAAAACGCAAGGACTCGAGTGAATCTTCTCAAGACAAAGCTTCTGACGAAGACGAATTGATCGAAAGTATAAAGGATGATTTGGTTGACGAGGACGCGAGTGATTCGGAAAAACAGAGCAGTAAAAAAAGCTCTGCTGCAAATAGTCCCAATGCTCGTAAACGTAAAACACGTAAAGCTGATTAATTATATTTAAAAGTTAATTAACTTTAAATTTATCCATTATTAATTGTATTGACAGTTGTTTTTATTAAATTCGATAAGTGAGTACTGAACTGACAATTTTTATATCGACTGATTTGAAACGCATCAACTAAACATTCTGATCATCGTGATCTATTTTAATTTCTCATTAATATAATAATTAATAACTGATTCATGTAATTTCATTTTCTTAATTTATCTCGTACTTGTCAAATTTTATTTTTATTTTAGTCTAGTAATTAATATTTTTTAAATATTTAATTCCAATTACTTCTACTTATTATTACTGCATTAAACAAATAATTAATTTACCTAAAATTATTTTATATTTTCATAATAATTTAACTTGATGATTAAAAATGTTCATTATAAGAATTTGTAAAAAAAATAACAGATTTTAATAAATAAAAATTATTGATACTTTAATAAAGAAATAAAATTAATTATTAATTATCTCAATTAATTTTTATTTTTAAGTGTAAGAATTTAAACGGAAGAATAAAAAAAAATCTCAAGACTTAATATTTTTAAAAAATATATCAATCAATCATATAATTTATATTTTCAGTTGGATATTTGTCTGGTGACCATGGGTTTAATTTATTTTTAAAAAATTCCATATTTGTATTGCCATTTTTTAAATATTTTATATAATCAATCAATCAATTAATCAATTATACAATTCAATTATTATTACAATCTACTTATCAACGCGTACAATTAATAATTAACTTGGCGTCAACATTGTAAATTAAATGCGAACTCGAGTTCGTCATAATTATTATTTTTATTTTATTTCATTTTTGTTTACAATCATAAGTATTTAAATTAATAATAATAATAATAACAATAATAATGATAAGAGATCAAACTTTTTCACTGTCACTTAATCATAAAAAGACTTAATTTAAATGTGGATTATTAATTTAAAAGATACAATAGTTGAGAAAGTTTTTTCGCTTATATTTTTTTTTAAATTATTTTTAATTTATATAATTATTTAATGTTAATTGTTAATTTAACTTGCACATAGAAAGCAATCATTATTTTTAATTAAAAAAAAATTATTTTTTTTATAAATCACAACAGTTATAATGTTTTCTTTATACAATACTCACAATATCATGCTTATTTATTATTATTATTATAACTTAGTTTATTAATTTGTTCAATCTAGTGTTACATAAGGGGGGAAAAGGGTCTGAAATACAAAAAAAGAGGATATTTTAGTGATTTTTTTTTTCGGAGTTGCTTCTATATTAAAATTCTCAAAATTTGTGAGATTATTAAGAATCATTCCAAGAATATTCTGCTAAATTCTCATAAAAAAATATTTAAAAATAAACCAGTGGTAGTGGGGAGAGACGAGTCATCTAAAAAAAAACTCTATGTCGTAGGCAGGATAACTCATCACTGCTTCATTTGAAATAAAAAAACCAAAAAGATTTCTTGGGTACGTAAGTTTATATCGATTTTGAACGAAGGAATAAACGAAATATTCATTTTTGAATTTTCGATAAAAGTACAATAAAAAAACTCGGAAATTTACCGAAAATTGCTCCTTTTGTTGAATTAAAAAATAAGTAGTTATTGAAAAAAAAAATCCTTCGTTCAAATCCAAGATCAACTTACGTACTAAAGAAATATTTTTGGTTTTTTGATTTCAAATGTAGCAGTCATGAGTTATCCTGCCTACGGCATCGAGACTTTTTTTTTGAGGTGTTTCTGCTCTCCCCACTACCACTGGCTTATTTTTCAAAATTTTTTAATGAAAATTTAGCAGAATATTTTTGGAATGATGCTTAATAATCTCGCAAATTTTGATAATTTTAATATAGAAGGAACTCCAGAAAAAAAATCACAAAAATATCCTCTTTTTTTTGTATCTCAGACCCTTTTCCCCGCTTGAACGCGTTAATTAAATTTATTTCTATTTTTACTCAATTTTTTATGCCCATTTTTGGCTGCCAGTGGACCAGTTGGGATTACGTTAAAGTAAAAAAAGTACGAATTGGTCGGCTGCAATATTTGTCATAATCATAATCAATTATTTTTTAAAAATCTTTTATTTTTTTTAATTTAGATGTAATACGGTATAAGTGGCAGTCTATATTTTATTTCATTTTATTTATCATATCAATCTAATTTCCACCTTTGTGCATATATATATATATATATATTTTGAAATATATAAATACAATGATAATTAATAATAGCAATAATAATAATAACTAATAATCAATATTATTTTTTTCATCTAATATCGCATTAACGTTTTGTTTATTATTATTATTATTTTTATGTATAGGCTTGTATAAAATTTTTTTGTTTATTATTTTCTTTTAAATACAAACGTTTGCCAAATTTCAATATTAAATTATTTGATAAAAATTTTTTTCACAATTAATTCAATTAGTGTTATCATTAAATAATTTATAAATCAATTGATTCATATTTTCTCATCAATTACAAAATTTAAAAAATTTCTTTTATGCAAGTAGATGATACAATTTTTATATTATTAAAAAAAAAAAAAAAAAATTGTAAATATATAAAAGAAAGTTTATTCGGTAAATGATTCAAGTAATCACGTTATGATTTCTATTATTTATAACTCATGAAGGTCCTAAATGCATCGATTATTATTTTATAATACAAACATTCACTCATATAGTACAATGAGACACGACAAAGTCTCTTTAATTCAGTTCAATTATGATTTTAATATATATATATATTTTTTTTTTATCAATTAACTATATTTCAAGCTTTTTAAATTTTCAGTTTAGAACATAATCAAGTAAATTATATATAAATAAGTCTTTAATAATAATTATATATATGTGTACTAGGGTGGTCGTTAAAAATTTAATTTTCTCAGACGTCACATAAAAAGCTTCTTTTTAGTGAAAATATAAGTGGGGAATTTGGTTTTTTCTTTTTAAGTAAAAAGAACACGTGCCGCAGGACGATCAAAGTTCATTTTTAGATACAATCGCGGTTTTTTTTTTAAATCTCATGAAATATGCAGATTAAAGGAAACAATCATAGGAACAATTTTGTAGAAAATTAAATTCTTGACAAAAAAGGTCATATTCATTTTTTTTATAAAATGTGTATTTATGAAGATATTTTTAAAAAACTTTTTTTAGATCTGATGAATTGAGCGTTTTAAGGATTACAAATTTTGAAAATAACATTTTTCTAAGTATATAGAAACTATAACAAGCATTAAGGATTGATATGTTACGAGTTACGAAGTTGTCTATATTTAAGAAAAAACGTTATCTTTGACATTCGTTATCCTTAAAATGCTCAATTGATAAGATCTAAAAAAGTTTTCTAAAAATATCTTCATGAATACACATTTTATAAAAAAAATGAACATGACCTTTTTTGTCAAGAATTTAGTTTCCTACAAAATTGTTTCTATGATTTTTTTCTTTAATCTGCATATTTCATGAGATATTTAAAAAAAACCGCGACTGCATCGAAAAATGAACTTTGATCGTCCTGTGGCACGTGTTCTTTTTACGTAAAAAGAAAAAACCAAATTCTCCACGTATTTTATCACTGAAAAGAAGCTTTTTATAGGGCGCCTGATAAAATTAAATTTTTAACGACCACCCTAATGTGTACCCGTGAAAAATTAATTAGATCTACGGAGATCTATATAGATCCAAGTAGATCTATCCCAGTCTATGTAGATACACTTTTTTTTATGCATCTTTGGATCTAAATCTACACAGATCTACATTAAATCAACATAGATCTAAATTAAATCTACGTAGATCTAATCTATTTTTTCACGAGTAATGTCAAACAATTAATATTTAATCAAAAATTTATAATTTTAATTAAATTTACCAGGTTCATTTATTAGTCTAACCGAATACACATCACATTAGTGACAATTACTGTCCATTTTTTATGTAAATGACTTTTTTCTTTTTTTTTAATTACAATTACAAGTCATATAATTGTCTAGCCTGTGATATTTTGTTCGCTAGTTGTAATCGTTTGTCAATAAAATTATGTAGTCACAAAAAAAAAAAAATTTTTCGATCGTAAAGCACATCTCAGATGCTTCGCATCATGAGTCGTGCAAAAATGTAAATCCTCTCTATGATTTGGTATTGAAACCGTTTGATTAAAATAAAAAGATATATAGCTTAATTGAAATATTTGATGTAATATTAATTAATTAAAATTAATATACGAGCATGCATATATTGTATAAATAATATTAATTATAATAATACGTCGTAAATTAAAACAATTTACAAAACACAATTACTGGAAAACAAATGCATCGTCTCAAAATAAATTCAACATCGCTAGGAAATAATACAGCGTAATTATAAAAAAAAGTTATTAATTAATATTAATTTATGTTAAATAAATTTTTTGAGACTGGCAGTGAAGAGTGATTGTAATAAAAGTTAAAAAAAAAACATCACAATTAATGATAATTTAAATACACATGAATACGAGTAAATGATTAAGCGAAAAAAAAGTACAAATACAAATATAAATATATGAAAACCATGCTTATGATAATAATAATGTTATGTGTTATCTTCGGTTTTATAGATTGCACCTGAGCAATCTGACAAAATAAAAATATATTAGTACTGTACTTATTAGAGAGATTGAGAAAAAATATTTTAAAATAACACGATAATGCGCGATACTTAAATACACTGGGTCATCACTGTAGTCAATTTAATTTTACTTTAGATTACATGATAAATACGACTAAACTTTTTTTTTTCTTTTTTTCTTTCTTTTTTCATCACTACTTTTAATTCTTATCATTAATCATTTATTTTACTTAGTCTCTATAGCGCGATAAAATAATTACCTTTATCGGTTTATATATATATATATATGTATATGTATATATATATATATAAACCACAATAGACGCCTAAGTTTTATATCACAAGACATTCTGTATTTAATAATAATGTCTAAGCTAAATTTTCTAAGTCTTGAAATTATTTAGATCGTTTATTTTTAAAATTTAAATCGTTATTTTATTTTCGCGCCCAATGTCATTTAATCGTTTGTCAAAAGTTTTAATAATTTATATTAATCATTATTTAGCAGTAATACATATCAATACTGACTTAATGATGTTATTTTATTTAGTCGTTATTATTAAAATTATTTTTTTGTTCATTGAAATTTAAACGGGTAAATAAAATACACTATTTTAGCATAATTAAAAATGAATTTACATAGTAAGCTTGCTCCATTCATTAGTGAATGGCACTTGATTAACGTCTAGCGCCTAGAAGACAACCAAGAATAATGATAATAATTATAGTAATCATAATCTATAACTTTAAACAATGGGCTCTGGGAAATTTCCTGACCACAACCGCGTGACTTCGATATCAATACCGAAAGCTAGTGCATAGATTTATCATCTAACGGCACTTGAGATCTATTCCCAATTTTCGAACACACATTATTACTATTACCATTGTAATTATAATTTTATGCTGAATATAAGATGTATATATATATATATAACTCTATAGATAACTTCGTATCCACATACACATTTACATAAACACACACAGTCTTAATTTACCGCCAAGGATCTACTAATGTTATCTCTTTGCTAACGACGTATCTACTTGACCCACTAGAAGATCCATGAGAACTGTGGCTGTCGTGCGAGGACTCGTGAGAGCCGTTGTGTGAGTGCAATTGTTGATGTTTGTGCGCTGAAACTGCGTTGAGTGGCTGATGATTTGATTGCGCCAATGAAGGATGATTTGAGGATGATATTGAGTGTCCGCCACCGCTTCCACTACCGACTGAGGACACTACGGGGTGGCTGCCAAGTGGAGGTTGCTGAGGATGTCGGGATTGGATTGTCGAGGACCTCTGGTCATTAAGTTCGCGCAACTTGCTGGACAATCCTGCTGATCCATGGGCATTTGTCTTACTGGAGCTCCGGCTTCCGGATGTTGTCACTACAGCTGCTGTCGGCTGTACCGAGTGGCTGGAAATTACATCGACCTTGTCATCAGGTGGCCGCGGTAGTCGTCTTCTCAGCCATGCGTGTCTCAGTGCTTTGCTGGGTGTCATCCGTTGTTCTGGATCCCACTGCAGACACTTGCGTATGAAATCCAAAAATAGCGGATCCTCACAGTTCTTGAGTGCCTCCTTGAGATCTTTTGAACCGGGCGGGCCACGAATTTTACCACGACGTGACACTCCACCGTGTAATAATGTGGTACCATGGGTAGTAGTTGTCGCTTTGCAATATCTCGGATAGCCTTTTGAGCTAAAAAACTGACGAGAACGTTTGGCACTGTCCAACAATCGCCTCGGTGGCATTCCCAAGAGTTCAATGATACACGCCAATTGATCAGCCTCATCCTCACCCGGTAGAAGCGGATAGCCCGTTAATAATTCCGCAAGAATACATCCCAAACTCCACATATCTATCGGCATTCCATATTTAGCGCCCAGTATTACCTCGGGCGCTCGATAAAACCGACTTTGAATGTACGTGTACACTCGCTGATCCTCATAGCAACTCGAACCAAAGTCGATCACCTAAAAAAAAATAAAAACAAAGTTAATAAAATTTTTACTATCGACAAATGTAATCTAAGATATAAAAAAAAAATCAGATTAATATCATTACCTTAATACCACTTCGACCCTGTTGTTTCAACAACACATTCTCTGGCTTCATGTCACAATGAATTATTTTATTTTTGTATAGGGCATCCAAACATTGTAGCAGTGAATGGGAAAATTTTCTAACTAACTGCAGACTAAATCCTTGAAATTTATTTTTTTTAATAAGTTCATAAAGATTTATACTAAGTAATTCAAATGTTATACACATGTGATTTCTAAATGTAAATGAATCGAACATATGAATAATATTCATAGCATTGTCCTTGTCTTGTTTTCTTAAATTAGCAAGAATACGAATTTCCTCTTGTGCCTGTCGATGAAATCGCCTTTCATTTCTCACCATTTTCAGAGCTACGTGCTCATGATTTTTGTGATCATAAGCTTTCACGACTTGACCAAATGATCCTTTGCCAATAACCTTCAGGACTTCGTACCTGTAAGCCACATGGTCGTGGGGCGTGTGGATATAAGAGCCCTGTTCATTGTCGTAATTATGATTGTTGGGTAGTCCCAGCATTGCTGGACGTTTCTTGGCATTCGCTCCAATAAAGTAAATCTGCGGGTACGCGTATATTTCATGCTGTTCATACTGCGTAAGTTTATTCATGTAAAGTTTCATGACAATCTCTGGTGATACCGCCGCTTTCAGCGCAGACTTGTTTGAATTACTCTCAGTCCGTCCATTTTTAATCATCGGACTGCTCGACTGACTGCTATTCGACTGTTGCGAATGGGAATTGTGACTCGTGTTGTGACTGTTGTGACTGACATGAGAACTAAGGCTCAAATTAAGGCTGTCCGAATTAATCGTTAAATTTTGTAAACTGTTATTGGCGCTTGATCCTAAACTAGGCAAGTGGGTGCTACCACTGTGGCTCGAGTGGGTCAGATGACTCGGTGGTGATTCGCCTTGCTTGGGTACATAATTACCCGGTTTCAATGGCGGCAAATGATTATTTTCATTAGATCCTATGTATGTTTGTGATGAAATTGCGCTCATAGGCACGAACGGAGTCGGTAGTGACAAGGGCATTGTTCTAGCTGATATTGTTAAGCTAGACATTTGTACTTGCATGCAAATTATTTATAAATCTTTAGTCTTCTTCAGCAAGAAGGCTCAGTCATTTAAATTCACCTTCTTTATTTAGATTCATCATTTTAATTATTTATTATTACTATTATATTTTTATAAAGTCACCCTGTGGTTCTCTCGTTTTATTCCATCCAGCTTTACTTATCCATTTAATCAATTGAACCCTATTGCGTCATGATTGTGTAAAGCTTTAATGCCATGCTCGTGAGATCACAAGAGTGATGTTTACTATTTTACTTTTTTTTGAGCTAAATCTGATACACTTTTTTTTTCTTTTCATCTAATGTGTAAATGCGAAAGACTAGAGGGTAAAAATCACTCAAATTATAAAAAACAAAATCACTTTTCTCTGAGTATTGATAGTATTGAATATTTAATAATAAATATTATTAATAATCCTCACCGATACAGATGTCGTATTGATAGTAAAGAAACTACTTGGTCTTCACTATAAATCTTATCTTTTGTCCGTCGTATTCTTCTAACTCTCGTTGATCGTGGTTTAGCACGTCTAATTTTATAATCTATCGTGCACGAGGGCAAACACATTATGAGCTGTCTAGCTCCTCGTATGTGTTGGCACTGAGCCGGCTAAGTTTGATGACTTATTCGTATTTCATTCAACTCACTTCCTACTGGTCTACTCTACAACTTCCAGTACAAACACCAGCTCAAAATAATCACAAACTCCTCAGGAAAATTAACATAAAACTTTTAGTATCAATACCTGCCTCCCAATTGTAATTGATATTCTCCGTTACTACTGTCTACCACGTGACACTGATACTTCACGTCGACAGTAGCCATACTTGAATCAACAATTTCTCCCGTTTCGCTCCATCTTCACCAGCAATACCACGTCTCTTATTTTCACCATCAATTTGTTTGTTTTTTAAATTACTATCAGCTCGACATCGTTTGTTAACCAGAACTAGTTCATAAAATCACATAAATCTGAAAATTAAAATTAATTATAAATTTTTATTCCCTATTACTTACAATTAAATTAAATTTTTAAAAAATTAATTTACCTGACTATTGAGCGTTCGAAATAATTTTACGCAGGGAAAAGTTTATCATCTCAATTAGTTGTAGAAATTTCCCCAGTAATTAAATGGCGCAACTTGATTGAGAAATCACTGTGCATATTTCCATTAATTAATATATGTTATATTAATAAAATAAGTAATTAGTATTTTAAAAATACACACTCACATTAAACTTCTTGATTAGCGACCTCCTATTACTGCTGTCGTATCAACTCACACACGTGCATTTAAAGTAAATGGATAATTGTTGCAAAAAAAAAGGAAAACAAAAAAATAATTTTTGTGCGCGTTAACAAACTGATATTACCATGACACAACAATAAACGCTCGTGTTTCACTTGTCGGAGTCGATAAAAATAATGTAAATAAATGAAGTGATAAAATAAAAAAGTTTAGAGCCAAGTGAAAAATAAATAAAAATAATAATAATCCAGTTTGTGCTGCTACGTCGACAGTACAATGATCGGACGCGCAGTAATCGTGCGCCCCTTTTTTTTATGAGGGTTTATGAGTCAACTTGTTACACGTAATTTTAAATAATTACTCTTTCTCTTTCAGCAGCAGCGACTCTTAGCACTTGATCCAGATTCGAGTTGATGTTGTTATTGTTGATGTTGATGGAAGGAAGTATTGATGATATATTTAAGCAGCTGATGTGGCATCAATATAAATATACCTTTTTTTTTATTTTACATAGTAGCCGTTGTTTCCGAGGCCGGATATTTATCAGAGCAAACTCTTGGTGAAGCTCAAGTTTAATTATCGTTATCTTCTCTCATATAAACTCAGTGTTTCGTCTAACTGTATACATCTGAGTGACACAGGTGACGCTCGTCAGTATCCTTATGCTATCATCCCCTGGCTGACAAAAAAAAGTTTAATGATCCCGACAATGTAGTACTAGTTTTGTAACTCTACTTGCTGTTATTATTATCAAACTGGTGGTGTACTTTGCAAAGCAACTTCACTCTTCGAGTTTAAAACTAGTTTTCATAGATAAATTAACTAATTTTTACCTCAAATTATAATAACGCATCAACTACTCCACACCCACGCGCCATCACGCGTTCAACTGTGTCCAAGTCGCAAGTACAAAGGCATACAGAAATATACCACCAGAGTATTATCCACTTTTCTATACATCATGTACATACATATACCTGTATATATTTATATATAATATATATAACCAGCTCGAGTTGAGAGAGAGAGAGAGAGAAAGAGAGAGAGAGAGAGGAGCCTGATGATGGCCTGGCCTGGGCTTTTGAATACACAGATGCGCACGTCATCAGATGTTATCTCCGTCACCACCAGGACACTGGTAATTCGTCTACTTGTGTCTAGGAGGCGGTAACTGATCTTTTGAAAGACCGCGAGTATTTGAATGTTAACGTGATGAAAAATGAGTAGCAGACAGACAATAAATAAATTAATAAATTTAAATAATGAAATTTTAAAAAACGCGCGCTGATTTATTTAAAAATTTTAAAAACTCGTAATTGTCAGTTACGTTCACACTCATGATGAAAATTGGAGTTTGTGGCTTAGACTTGTCCAGGAAGTTCCTAATAATGGTCTAGATAGAAAATCTATAGGAAATTGAGACTCATGCTTCTGCTAAAACAAAATTTGAGGCCGTAATTTTAAAAAAGTCGCCGCCTAAGAAATTCTATAGAAAATTGATGAGTTTGAAGTTAAAAATTTTCGGAGTTTTTTTTTTGAACAAATACATGACAAAAATATGCACATGTAGAAAATTAAAAAAACTATAGATGCAATTTTTTCAAATATTATTTTTTTTATAATTTATCATTTTAAAAAAATTCAAAAAACTTTTAGACCTCGGCTAACTTCGGGATCTTGAAAATTGGGACCACTGGCTTCTGCTGAAAGAAAATTCGATCGCGGCCGTAATTTTAGTCAGCATCGCCAAGAACTTTAGTTAGTAACATAAAATGATAAAAGAAATATACATATATATATATTTTTCAGTTCCAACAATGATAACAAAGTATAGCTTAACATGTCAGCGCCTGCGCAGAAATTGTAAGTCCGTCCATTATAATATTTCTTTCTTTCTTGTTCATACGAAAAATGTTATTATCCATCTTACTCTAGTGTATTTCAGAGAGTTTCAGTTCGTAACAAAAACGAGACAAGCTTCAGGAACTTGTTTGTTGTACTAAACTTGTGTTGGTGAATTCACAGCTGACTTTTAGTCAAAGTGCGTCGTAGTAGTTGATAAATAGAATACGAAATAACGAAATGAGCTTGACACCCAAGTCATTCAAAGAAAAGCGATCATTTGGTAAATAAATAGTCATTTATTTAAATAAATATTATTACAATTAACGTTAAATCAAAAAATATTTTAAATAATAAGTCGTGTTATGACAGTAGTTATTTTTTCTGGTTACTTATTTTATAACAAAACGTTTCTGTGTCTCTCCTACTTGACACAGCTCACACATACATGTACATTTTATTTTATCATCATTTTTATTCCCTCATTGTTTATATTCATTTATTTTTTTAAATCTTTCAATTCTTCTTTGCTTTATTTGTTGTAATTACGTTGATAGTGTAATGATTTATTGGAGTGGTATTGATATATCTATTTTTAATTGTTAGTAAAATATTATTTTATAACGATTTTATTTTAGCACAACGAGTAGCTGATGTGGAATTAATTCGTGAACGTCATCCAAATAAAATACCTATTATTGTTGAACGTTACTACGGTGAAAGACAATTACCATTATTAGATAAATCTAAATTTTTAGTGCCAGACCATTTAACTGTGGCTGAATTAATTAAAATTATAAGGTATTATTTAATTAATTTTATTTAATTTAATAAACTAGTATTTAAAATGCGAGTTAATTATTTTGAATTTTTATTTTTACTAGACGAAGATTACAATTACATCCAACACAGGCATTTTTTGTGCTTGTCAATCAAAGGAGTATGGCTAGCGGAAGTCTGACAATGGCACAACTGTATCAACGAGAAAAAGATGAAGATGGATTTTTGTATATGGTTTTTGCGAGCCAAGAAGTCTTTGGATGTTAGTTTTTAAAATTTATCTAATAATATTGATCTAGGTATTTATTTTTTTAATTTATAAATTTATTTATATCACTGGCATTACACTGAAAAAAATTTGGAGACAACTCGGAGTGCTTATGGATTTTATTTAAATCCGAATTCACTCTGTCATCCGGAGTTTCGGAGTAAAAAAAATTACTCTGCATATGGAGTAAATGGAGTTTATTTTTGAAATAAACTCCCCTTCGGGGTTGATTTTACTCCGAGGGGATTAAATAAATAAGCAATCATTCGATTCGTATTTACTCCGGATGTACTCCGCAAATTTTTTAAAGTGTAAAGTTTTAAATTTCAATGCCACTTGACGAAGAAAAATGAGCTTAAGAAATTAAAAAATTTTTATTATGCTGTCTAAAGTTGAAACAGGAAATTGAGTCGCCAAAAAATTATACTGCACTACAAAAAATATCCAATTTAAACTTATTGATAAATTGTGATATAAATTATTGTCTAAATTAGGAATCAGTAGAGAATAAATAATTTTTAGAGGCTCACAATAACAATTTTAGTGCAGCACAACTTTTTGACAACTTAACTTCCCATCATTTCGTCGGCAGCTCAATAAAAACTCGTACATTTTGTCTCTCATTTTTATCCGTCGAACAAACCTTAAAAATTTTCTTCTCTACCTTTCAATCCAAATAATTATTATAAAATGCAATGTATCAATTTCACCCCGTATAAAATATATAATTACATATTTTTATTTTCAGATGATCATGACAATTTTACGTGATATTATCGTTAAAAACCAATAGAAATTAACGGTTAGAAAAAAGAGGAAGGAAAAATAATAAACGAAGATGTTTAAGCGTAAAAAAATTAACTTTTTAAATTATTCGTGGTACAAAATTGTTGTGGTGCTTTTTTTGATGGCTAATAATAATAATGAAGGATGAATGGGTTCAAAAACGAGTGTATGTTCAATTGATACAAATAAATCTATATCGTTGCAATCATCATCATAAGTAATTAATATTATATTATATTATAATATAATATAATAACAACATTAAATTCAAATATTGATCTTTAAAAGAAATTACCTTCGTAAGTGTGTAAGGTAGTCTGATACTAGGATAATAATTAAATAAAATAATTAAAATCTTGATTAAACAATTAAGAATTAGTGTGATTCACAACTGAAACAATTCTATGCTTTCTTCACAAGATAATTTATCACAAATATACTATATAAATACAATAAATATATATCTATATATATTGATGATTTAAATTGATCAAAATAATATAAAAAATATTTACAATAAATAATAAATAATAAATGAAAACTCATAATATAGAGTTTGAAAATAACGAAATCGTCCAGCAATTAAATCGATTTCATTTTTTTTATAATTTTTAATAAAACAAATCTATTTATCAATACATTTAAATTATACCGTTTAAATGAAAATTCATTGAACAATAAACAGAGGCTCTGATTATTTTTTTTGCCAAACTTTTCGATACCTGACAATTTCTGTAATTATTATTATTACTACATTATGTACATTTTTTACTTGTAACTTATGACTATTCAAAATAATTAAGTATTTAAAGAGCAGGATTTATATCATATATGTAAACGCATACATTATAATTATATCTCCGTGTATATGTAAATATAAATATATATGTATAAACAAAATACATACAATGTAACAATTGTCAATGGAAAATTCTAAATAGATAAAATGTACCTACAAAAATTTGAAATTTACTTAAAAAAAAAAATCCTCATCTTTTCATTTCATGATCCTGAAGTTAGCAGACAATTATTAATTTCCGAATTTTTTTTTTCAACAATTCAATATAAAAAAAAAAAAAAACTAAAAATATGCACATGTAGAAAATTAAAAAAACTCTGGCTGCAATTTTTTGAAATATTATTTTTTTCAACTTATCGTTCTTAAAAAAATTCAAAAATTATTAGACGCCAGCTAATTTAAAAAATTATCAATTTAAAAAATTTAAAATTTCGCGGGCTTTTTAAATCAATAACTAACGCGCCAATAAAAAACATCTTGAACTACATCAGTAAAGTATACATTTATAAATATACAGTCTCGTCCCTAGTAATTGTTATTCTCATTATTATTATTTTTTTTCTGATACTTTCAGAGTCTAGAGTAAACATCAGCCAGCACAGCAGCGAGTGATGTGAGTCAAGACTTAGAAGTAAAGGTAAAGGCGGGCAAGAGGACAAGCCTGGAAACAGAATAGAACGAGAGAAGTCACGACTAATGCACCTGGCCCGTGTGCTTTCAACTCCACGAGCCAGTCACCATACGGCCATACCACCAGCAACCGGCCCGAGGAGAGAGACACAAACTGGGGGCAGAAACTAAGCGAGTAGAAAAGAGTTGAGTAGAATGGAGAAGTAGAGTAGAGTGGAATGAGCGGCTCGTGGAGTGGGCAGACGAGAGAGGAGAAGAGCAAAGAGCGACAAAGTGACTGAAGTTGACCTGGGCACTGGGGACTGGGGACTGGGGGTCTGGGGGACTGCCAGCAGTGGAACCACACCACGGTGAGTGTTACAGGTTACCAGTTACCATTGCTCTGATAGATAGAGTTGCGTTCACCTGTGTGTGCAAGGTTGCCTGTTTTGTTACCTTTAAACTCTCCCGCATTATATTCAGATCCTGTCAGTGTGTGTGTTGCTGCTTCTGTTGCTGACATCTGTCCTCCATAAGCTAAAAGTGTTCGTCGGTGTGTCCTGTGTCGTCTACTTTACTCACATCAGTGGTAGTCTACTCGGTTCAGTATTTTATATATACTCTACAATATCATCAATATAACTTTGACCAACGTTTAGTCTACGGACAATAAACTCGATGTGATCTCGTGGCAGATGTGCATTACACCCACTAGTCTTGTATGTATTTTAAGACAAGACCACCAAGTTTCAGTCTCAGTCTCAGTCAGACTCAGTCTTAAAATCACCGACGACTAAACTGAAACACAAGAAATTAAGTCTACAGAATTGTTATCATTATTTTTAATAACAAGTTTTATTTAAATGCTGATCCGCGTGTGCAAATCCAAACAGTACGCAAATGCTGACACTAATTGCCGCACAATAACAGGTAGCGTATTGTCATTATTTTTAAATAATCAACTTTATTTTTAATGCGTATTTAGTTTGTTTGATAAAATGGGTACAGGTTGATTTTATTAATTGTCATATTTATATTTTTATAAATATTTATATGTATATTTATATTTATAGGTATTTGTACTGAATATATGTATATATTTAAGTAAAGACGCTGATCTGGCACGCCACTGAAAGACACGAAATGGCTACTCAGACAACGTTTTTTTAAACTCCGTGACCTTTTCGTGTTACCTAGGTGCGGTGTGTGTGATACGTTACCTCGTCACAGGTATAATACGTGTCAAGTTGTGACCCGCCCACACTTATCATTTTTATTATGTCTTAATATATATATATGTATATATATTTGCGTCGTTTTATGTACACTCGTCGCTATTTAACTCGTTTTTTTCTGACTCATAATTCGCCGTGACATTTTTATACTTTTATATTTCGTGTTGAAATAAAAAATATTTAAAAAAACATAAAGCGCGCGTTTCGTTACAAAAATTTATAACGCGTTAATGAGGAATAAATAAAACGTAGGAGTTAATGCAATGTAAGTTGAGCCATCTTTTCCTTACCGTAAAAAGTAATAAAAGAAAATATATATATGAAATAAGAAGAAAAAAAATGCCGTCAGCCAACCGAGAAAATGAGAGCGAAGGGAACGGTTTTATTAATATTTTAACGAGAGGAAGGGGAACTTGTATACCTATTTGTTAATAATTGTAGATAAATAATGAACGAAGTTATACTTCAAGCAGGGGTAAAAAAATGTTTTTAAGTCGTTAAGTTAAATATGTAATGTTTAAAAATGTACTGCTATCGATTAGTAAATTGACGTTTGTCATTATCATTTAACACACTTTGATACTCTAATAATAAGTGTATTTATTTTGTTATCATTTTAGGTGTGTAAGTGTGTGTAGGTGTTACTGGCTCTGACTGATGAACAATATGGACAGAGAGCTGGATCAGTGTGACAGCGACAATTTGAATGACAGTGAGGTCGAACGCAAAGGAGAAGTTGAGTTTCATGACCTGAGGCATCATCGTAACATGGATTATTCTGTTGATCCTGATACTGAGGTAATTTTTTTATTTCCCGCTATAAAAATTTGAAATTTAAAAAAAAATGTAAGTTATTGGTTTTGGACCGATTTTTGAAAATCGAGTTTTTGGTAGATCTTGATTTTTTGAGGTCATAGGAAATTATTTTGACCATTTGTAGATAAACGTTCGTTGTAAACTTTTTTTTGTCTGACGATATCTTTGGAACGAATCGATCGATTCGAGGGCATTTGCCGGCAATCGAAAGGGTTCACTAAGACTTAGATCTGATTAAATTTTCAAGTCAATCGTTCGAGAAGTTTACGATTTATAAGAAAAAAAAATAAACCAGTTGCCCAATTTGTCTCTAAATGTAATCAGTTCTAAGTCTTAATGAGCTCTTTCAATTGCTGCCAAGTTAAATGTACACAGAAAAAAAGAATTTCTTGGCGCAAGAAATATTTTGTATTATGAATTGAAGACAAAAATTTTTCTTGGCTCAAGAATTTTTTTCTCGCCTAAAAAATTTTTTTCTTGATCCGAGAAAATTTTTCCTTATCCCAAGAAAAGTTTTGTTTTCACTTTATAATACAAAAAATTTCTTGGGTCAAGTAAAAATTTTTTGCGCCAAGAAATCCTTTTTTTCTGTGTATGTTCTTTCAGTCTAACAATTTTTTGAGCTCGAAAATTTACAAGTTATAATATTTTCGACCTTCCGAGCGGGAAATTTTAGAGTTGTCCCGCAGGATCAACCGTTTTTTAGATTTTTTTTATTTAAACTACTATTAGTAGTTCGTACAAGTTACTTTTTCATTGTTGAATTGTTTTAAACAGGCGTACTGGCGTATTTACTTATCCATTATTGTTTTTTTTTTAAACAGAGAGATATTGAACGCGATCAAAATAATCACTCCGACATACTGGACGAGAAGGTTGATTACAAAATGGGAAGAGACTTCCGTAATTTGGGGCACCATCGTGGTATGGTACACATACACAGCGGCATTGAGCACTTGAATAACACAGACGTTGAGGTAATTTATTTATCATTATTTATTATCAAGCTGATAGCTGTTGGTAAATAGTAACTGATGATTTAAATTTTTTATTGCAGGTTAAATTAGCGAGAGATGTTAGAGGTTCTCTGGGCCTTGGGCTGTCGCTAGAATTGTGTGTCGTCTGCGGTGACCGTGCAAGTGGGCGTCATTATGGCGCGATAAGTTGCGAAGGATGCAAAGGTTTTTTTAAGCGGAGTATCCGTAAACAACTGGGCTATCAGTGCCGAGGAAGTAAATCCTGCGAGGTCACTAAACATCATCGGAATCGTTGTCAGTATTGTCGGCTTCAAAAATGCCTGGCAATGGGAATGAGAAGTGACTGTGAGTTACTTTATTGTATTTATTATAATAATAATAATATTAGTTTTTTAAATGGCAATAATTTAACTATTGATAAATAGTGATAGTTATTGGAGGGTTTACTAGATGAATATAATAAACATAAGCAAGCTTGGGGTGTTACAGCGGTGCAGCATGAGCGAAAACCGGTACTCGGTGAAGCAGCAAGCACTAAATTAAGTAATCGCAGTGCGAGAGTTAAACCAGAGCCTCAACAATCAGCACCAGAGACAGCACCCATTTGGGAGCCACCAGAAAGTCCAAGTGTCGAAGACCAAAGCAGTGACAGTGATCTGAGTGATGCATTGACTCTGGCACGTGAACGTTTGCTCATTTCACATGCGCTTGAGGGAATGGCTAAACTCATTGGTGATGTAAGAGCGACAGTATATCATAATAACATTTGTTTGTTTATTATTATGAATTATTTATGAGTTAGTAGTATTAACTCAAGGTTGTTTTATTTAAATAGAGTGTAAACGGATCCGATGAGCCAGAGGAAGAGTGGACTGGCCAGCTTTTGTTTGAGCGGCACACAGTCTTTGAACTACGGGCACCTAGTCCAGCTCCAGCATACTTATCAATTCACTATATTTGTGAGAGTGCTGCGAGGTTGTTATTTTTATCCGTTCACTGGGCACGAGGAATACCCGCTTTTCAAGCACTCCCGTAAATATTGATTTTCTCTTATACTATTTTATTTTATTTTATAAATAAAACCTTTAATCCCACGTAATCCGCTTATTGTATTGGTAATTGGATCCATGTATTTTATATAGCTCGGATGTTCAGACTTCTCTGGTACGAAGCTCATGGGGTCAGTTGTTTACTTTAGGTCTTGCGCAGTGTGCATACACTCTGTCGCTACCCAGTATTTTGACGTCAATTATAAATCACCTGCAGGCGAGCATCGCTCAGGAAAAAATAACAGCGAGCAAAGTTAAATTGATAACTGAGCACATATGCAGACTCCAGGATTGCGTTAGTTCGCTTCATAAAATGCAGGTTGACTCAACGGAGTACGCCTACCTCAAGGCTCTGACACTCTTCAGTTCAGGTGAGTCATCATTTATGACCTTATAATTCCCGCCAAAGGTTAATAGCATTAATTATTATTATTATTATTACCATATCGGGAATATTATTAATAATTGTCATGTATTTGTTGTCTTGTGAAATAGACAATATTCTAGCTGACGCCTGGCGTAAGAAGGTCGAAGTGCTGCAGGAAGCAGCATGGAGTGAATTACAACAACGAGTTGGATCAGACCGACTACCTCGACTATTACTAAGACTAGCTCCGCTTCGTGCAATAAATCCACGTGTTTTGGAAGATTTATTTTTCGCGGGTCTCATTGGCAGAGTCAGCGTTGCTTCAGTCGTGCCTTATATACTTGGTATGCAGGATTGTAAAACAGAATCAGATGCCCAAATGGTATGACAATTGTTATTTGTGCAATGCCAATCGTTACCTAAGAGTAAGGATTAATTGTTATAACGTTTAATATTCGAAGATTTATTTTATACATTTATTATAATGAGTATTTTTCTTTTTTTAATAATATTATTTTTAAAATTATAAAATGGCATTGTCGAGTTTATAAACATACTTAAATGTTTACGTTTGTTCCAAATTAAATATGAGACTTAATTAGACTTTAGATTATTATCTGGCTTTTGATAAAATAATAATAAACAAATTGGTGGTAATTTAGTTAACATGTTTAATATTTTTTTAAATTATAATAGTCATACAAGGTGTTATTGCTCAATGTATTAATTATAAACTGTTGAATTTTATATTGTGAGCATTGGAAACATATTTAAGATGGATTATTTTTTTATCGAAATCTAGATGCATTTTGGATTACGTTTTAAAAATTTTATTATAGAAAAAAAAACAAATAATTTAATCTTCGATATGATAAGTATTTTTGAGTATAAAAAAATATATAGATGCGGTGATATATATTTTGTTGGTGAAAAAAAAGAGAAAATAAGTATAATTGTTAGATGATAAAGTTAAATTTATTTAGTATTGTACCTGTTGAATTTAATTTTATTTCATCATTGTAATACTTATGGTCGATGATTTGACGTTGTTTTGATGTCTGATAATTATGTTATAATAGAACATTAATGTTAATTTTACCAATAAGTTATTATAAGATTAAATGATAATTGGACGAGTTTTAAGATATTAGAATTTACGCCAAAATATTTCATTGCATTCATAAATCATTTGTTTAATTATAGTTCGTTACAATTAAATTTTTTTTCAATGCCAAAATTTAGATAAAACTTAATAATTAATTGACTTTTTTTTCAATACATTTATTTCATTTGAGTATAAAATTACTCAATTTTTTTTTTATTGCATAATTATTAATTTAAAAAATAATTATGATTGTGAATAATTTGAGATATAATTAAATATGTAAAGATTGTACATGGGATTTAGTTATGTGTAAATTTTTAAAAAATCAGTTAATGTATATTATTAATTATTAATTAATTGATTAATTATTACGATTGAAATATTATATTTTAATGTCTAATACAATAATTGACATAATTTACACTTATAATTATAAAGAACGTAAATAAGGTGATAATATTTTTCTCTTCCTTTGCTCCAGATATTTTTAACGTACCGAGTCTTAAACTTTAGTTAAAAATTATTATGACAAATAATAATGATAATAAATTAAATTTAACTGAAGGTTGTTAATTAAGTATACAAATGGAAAAAAATCTAATTACGGTCAAGGTATTAAAATATTGATAATGTATTGTACAGAAAATTATTAAAAAAAAATATTGTGCCTATTAAAATTTAAATCAATTATTTATAATGATCATTATTAAATGTGATTAAAGTTTTGTAATTATTTAATTACAAGTTATTAAATAAAGCCTGACATTTAAAATATTTATTTATTCTTTATAATTTTCTTAACCCATTTTTTTATGATCCTGAAGTTAGCAGACAATTAATAATTTTCGGATTTTTTTTTCCCCAAATCAATTACAAAAAAACAAAAACTAAAAATATGCACATGTAGAAAATTTAGAAAACTGCAGGTGCAATTTTTTCAAAAATTTTTTTTTATAGTTTATCGCCTAAAAAAAAAATTCAAAAATAATTAGACGTCTGCTAACTTCAGTATCACATTTTTGTTTATAAATTTATGAGTATTTATCAATAAATATCTAACTCATTTTTTAGTTTTTTTTTTAATTGTCGATTACCCAGTCCTCGGTTTCCTTTAATTATTTTTTATAAATTTATTGCATAGATTCAAAAATAAAAACATCATTTTGGCGCGAAACTTTAAATGAATTTTTATTAATATTCTGGAAATATATTCAGATGTAATCATATATATGACTATTTATATATAATTGTACATATCTAAGAAAAATGTGTCATATTTTTAAATGAATTTCCAAGTTTTATATTTAAATATTTTTCCCGGTTAAAATTCAAATTTATGAATAATAAATAATTTAAAAAATGTTTTGTTATCATAAATAAAAAATCTATAAATAAAACTTTTGTAAAAATAAATTATCGAGTATAAATAAAATAAAATAACAATAATAAATCAAGTGAAAGTATTTTTAAAAAAATATAAGTCAGTAGTGACGGCCCTGAAGATGAGTCATTCTGATTTTCCAGCATACTTGCTCTTGGTAACTTTTACAGATTGTGCATCACCTCTTCATCATATCATCATCATCACCATCATCACAGCAAGTAAAAATTTATAAATTTACAAATCATCATTCTACAATAAAGCAGCGAACATTCAAATCAACAAGTTTTCATTTAAAATCAGCTATACAACTTTTTAAAATTAAAAATCGACTAGCAATCGTACATTCAAATCGTCATACCACCAAAATATATCCAAGTAAACTACGGGGAGTTTGAAATTCAATTTAAAGATTCCCCACAAAGAAAACGACGGAGAATCACGATAATAAAATTAAAGAGCAACAGCGCAAACGCGGTATTGTACTCACACATCTAATACACAATAAGTATGTACACACTTTTGAATAATTATATTTTACAATTCAGTGTCAGCTGAGATTTTAACATGCACAGTACTCAGTTTGTTGATTTTTACCTCAACCTAACATTCAAATAATTTATTGTTTCAATTATTAATATACTAGTGCACTAAAATAATTATTTTATTTAAATTCAAATAGTGCGCTAATTATTTGAATTTTTAAATCTCATTAATAATTCAAATTATTGTGTGATTTTGTGATAGTAATTATACCATTTGTGGATTATTTTGTTCATGACAATCGACAGGTGCTACACCTCCGCAATATGAGTGATATATGGCCATGAACGACTTCTTAGAATTTCACGACACCGTGTAAAAATTTATTACTACTTTGGTAAATTTTTAAAATGACACTTTTATATTTTACTCTTCCTATAACAAAATTCGTATAAAAAAAAACTATAAACAAAAATTAGTAGTAGTAGAAAAATAATATAATTAAATTTCATATATAATAATTAACTTCCTTCGCAATTATATGTTGCTAATTGCTGAGGTTATAAATTCTTTTCATTTGAATTAACTCATAAAAAATTTATTGACGATTATTGTTGTCGGAACTGTCGATTATTTCAAATTTACGTTTTAAATTTTATTGATGATTATATGATGCTAAAGTTAGCCGACGTCTAATAATTTTTGGACTTTTTTTTAAACAATAAATTATAAAAAAAAATAGCACCTGTAGTTTTTAAAATTTTCTACATGTGCATATTTTTTTTTTTGTTTTTTTGTTGAAAAAAAAATCCGAAAATTACTAATTGTCTGCTAACTTCAGGATCATATGATTATTATATATATTTTTTTGTCACTCGAATTCTATATTTGGTTGTGCGTTAGCGTTACGTCAACTACTAATTGATTACACAAATTCTTTTATAGAAAATATTTAAGTTCCAGAAACTAGTAAAGTATTACGTTATTTTTTACTGTATGATAATTAAATAAATATCAGCGTTTTTATAAAACTCTAATATTGCTGATTCATCAAATCACTTGTGACAAGTGTGTTTATATATATATATATATATATATATATACATATATATATGAATTAGTATCAATTAAAAATTTATTATTTACAAATAAATAATCCGTAATAATTTATTTTTTGAAATAAATTTATTTTCAGCGGCAGTAAAATAATTATTTGTTATTTTATTTTGTATGGAGTTTTAAAATATCAAGAATTATTTTTTGGAGTCGTCCAGGTTTTATAAAAAATTCACACAATCACACAATAACGAGTAGTATTTAAAAAAAAAAAAATAATAAGTTATTTTTGTTAAATAAAAGGAATCCCAGCATCAATGTCCAAGTCAATCACTAGCTGGACCTTTTGGAGGTCAATTATTTATTTTTTTTATTTTATTCGATATATAATATGAAAAATATTTATATTGATTGCTATATAAAATGAAATTGTCCGTGTCGCAGTGTCGCTTTGTGTACCTTATTATATGTATGACATACGTACTCATAAATGTAATGTAATTTATCTTATCAATTAGAAATTGGTATAAAAATAATACTGAGTACATTTACTATCACGGAACGCATCATTGTTTGTTTTATTGAACGTGGTTTTACTTTTTCACATTTGCTTTTCATTATCTCATCATTTAATTATTTATTTTTTTATTAAACTAAAATTATTTTTAAAAAACTAACAATCGATAACTGCTTACTAATTCAAAAGCATGCTAAGCTGATTAAAATTACTAACAAATAATATTTATTGTACTGTAAAAAAATAGCGGAGTAAATCCGGAGCAGATGGTTGTTTATTTTAATTCCCTCGGAGTGAAATTTACTCCAAAGTAAATTTACTCGAATCGGAGTGAATGCGAATTTAAATAAAATCCAGATCACTCCGCTGGAAACTTAACTCCTTATTTACTCCGTTTGCGGAGTTATTTTTTTTTAAAACTCCGGAACTCCGAATGACGGAGTGAATGTGGAGCGGATGACTGGGTATTTATTTAATTCCCCTGGAGTAAAATTCACTTCGAAAAAAAGTTTAATTTAACATTGAAAATCCAGTTCGGAGTAAAATTAACTCCTACAAGTTCATTTTAATATTAAAACTCCGAATCGGAATAAATGCAGATTTAAATAAAATCCAAATCACTCCGAAATCATCTGAAAAAACAAACTCCCTATTTACTCCGTTTGCGGAGTTATTTTTTTTTTTAATTCCGGAACTCCAAATGACGGAGTGAATGTGGAGCGGATGACTGGGTATTTATTTAATTCCCCTGGAGTAAAATTAACTCCGAAAGAAAGTTTAATTTAATATTGAGAATCCAGTTCGGAGTAAAACTAACTCCGAAAAGTTCATTTTAATATCAAAACTCCGAATCGGAGTAAATACAGATTTAAATAAAATCCAGATCACTCCGCTGGAAACTAAACTCCTTATTTACTCCGTATGCGGAGTCATTTTTTTTAAACTCTGGAACTTCGAGTGACGGAGTGAATGTGGATGACTGGGTATTTATTTAATTACCTGGAGTAAAATTAAGCGGAGTTATTTTTTCTCAAACTCCATAACTCCGGAGTTAAATAAAATCCATAATCACTCCTTATTTTTTACAGTGTACTAATATTTTATTTATGTATTACGTTATAAATATTCAATTGATGATTCATAAATAAAATTAGGTAGAAAATTAAAATGAGTTATTTAAATTTATATTTTTGTCTCTTAACAGAAAGCCAAGACGGGTACGATTAGACGTGACTACAAAACCTAAAGGAAAAAAGAAACGGTCTAAGAAAGTAGATCGTCCGAGCAGTGTCATTGAAAAAGAACAAGGCCAGAGTAGTAACACTACTCCTACTACTGCTAACAACAACAACAACAACAACAACAACAAAAATAATAATAATATCAATAGTAGTAGTAATAGCGATAATAATAACAAAGTGATAGAAGAAGTTGATGAGATTGTTAGCAAAGAAGTAAAAGCAGAAGTATTTAAAAATAAAATGGAATATTCAATATCACGATTAGACAATCGTGTTCCCAAGGAGACACCAATTACTGATGATTACGAAATAAGTAATCACGTACTAGGACTTGGTATCAATGGACAAGTTGTTGAGTGCTATGACAAAAATACGAGAGAAAAATACGCCCTTAAGGTAATTTATTATCAATTATTAGCAATGAGTTAAAGAAATATATGTACAGATGTCGGGCATATTTATTTGTGAGGAGTAAATGTATACTTAATGAAGATGTCTGTGTAATTATACGTCATCGATATTAGTAAAGTTAATCAAGCTGAGTTTGGTTGAGATTCAGACTGCGGGTCTCACCGTCATCGGCTATTTTTATACTCTAAGTAATTTCCCTCTCAATGATTCGGTTTTATAATCGGAAAATATAGCGCACGGTTCAATGAAACGGATAAATAAAAAAAGATATTAAATGATAATATTATTTATTGATTTAGTATCTTTTGATATTGACGTTGATATGAAGAAGGAAATTTTTCACTTCCTGTTTTATAATTTTAATTAAAAATTTATCGCTTTATATTTTGTTTATTTATATTATATGTATTATATTTATATATTTTATTTCAGGTACTTTATGACTGTATGAAGGCGCGGAGAGAAGTCGAATTACACTGGAGAGCTTCTAATTGTAAACATATTGTACAAGTTAAAGATGTTTATGAAAACACTTATGGAGGAAATAAATGTCTGCTTGTAGTAATGGAGTGGTAATTTTAAATAACAATTTTATTTTTTATTTTTTACCATCTATTCATTTGTTAATAATAAACATTTTTTGCTGTTTATCAGTATGGAGGGTGGAGAACTTTTTCAACGGATACAAGATCGCCAGGAAGGCGCGTTCACTGAGAGAGGTAAAGGAAATATTTTCTTTGCATAATATCAAACAATATATGACTTTATTTACTTATTTTTGAAATATTTTTATTTATTGTAGAAGCTGCACAAATAATGTATGGAATTTGTCTTGCAGTAAAGCATCTTCACGACATGAATATTGCTCACAGAGATCTTAAACCTGAAAATCTTTTGTACTCAAAGTTAGGTAAATAATAATAATAATAAACTTGAATACTAGACTTTACTGTCCATGGACATTTTATATATAAAATTTAATTATGATTTTTAGATAGCTCGGGAATACTGAAATTAACAGACTTTGGTTTTGCCAAGGAGACTAATATTAAAAACACATTACAAACACCCTGTTATACACCTTATTATGTTGGTAAGTCAATAAAAAAATTATACTGTAAAATAAAATTATCATTCCATGAAAAACTTCAGTCAATCCGTAGCTGTACAGCGAGTTTAAAAAATCAGGGTGATTAGAGTTAAAATATCAACTTGTATTCTTACTGGTTGAAAAAAAGTATCGATAAATTGTGCCGAGACTATCAGCTTTCATGACATTTACGGCAATACACATATGACTTGAGTCTTGATGGTTAACTCAAGCATCAATTTATATTATTTTGAGTTTACGTTCTATGTCTTATTGCGCGTTGACAATTTAAAACTTTGAATATTAAACAAAATATTTAAAAAACGCATAAATCGAGGGATAATGATTTTTACTTGATACGCGATGCAATTTTCTATCCAATTATGCAAAGAGTACCATCAATCCGCTGTTACATTCTTGCTGACGAAATTTATCCATTAGCGATGTGCGCAATAGTGAATATTCTGTTATTAAAAACAGACGGAGCTTTACTTGTACATAAATATCATTAATTTTTAAAACATTTTTTGTATGTCTCTTTTATTTAAATTATCAATTAATGTATTCATTTATTTTTAGCTCCTGAAGTATTGGGACCAGAAAAGTACGACAAGAGCTGTGATATCTGGTCGTTGGGAGTGATAATGTACATTTTATTGTGCGGTTTTCCCCCGTTTTACAGCAACCACGGCCTAGCCATATCACCGGGCATGAAAAAGCGAATTCGTTTAGGGCAATACGACTTTCCCGCTCCAGAATGGGAACACGTGAGCACCGAAGCACGAGATTTGATAAAAGGAATGTTGCGCACAGATCCCGCTGAAAGATTTACCATCGAAGATGTTATGAGAAATAATTGGATTTGTGTATGTGCTTTTTACTTGATAAACTTTCTAGCTTTCACTTTTTAAATAAATAAATAAATAAATAAAAATATCTAATTAATAAATTATTTTACAGAAACACACAGAAGTACCGCCAACTCCATTGCATACCGGGCGAGTCTTGCGTGAAGGAGAAGAACTTTGGCCAGAAGTACAAGAAGAGATGACTCGGTCTCTCGCGACAATGCGTGTCGACTACGATGCCGCTAATTTGAAACAATTAGACAATTCAAACAACCCGCTGCTGATTAAACGTCGACGGGCGAAACAAGCCGCCGCCGTAGGGCCTCCACTGTCTCCTACGCCCGCGTCATAAGACAATAATATTACTAATTAATTAATTAATTAATTTATATGATCAATAGACCAATCATATAATGATTACAAAATGTCTATACTAAGATAATTGTTGATGTTTTAATTACGACGAGCTTACGGCTTACGTTACTGACAATATCGTGAAAAAAAATACCGCCCACTGTGCAGCTATTTTACAATACACTTATATTAAATATATTATTCTCATATATAGACAAATATAAATAAATAAATATATATATATTTTAATTATTAAATTAACGAGTTATCACAGTAGTTTAGGGCGGACTAGGTTGTCAATTATAAAATATTTAAATATGTACAAGTCTTTAAAAAATAATGAATTTACTTAAGAAATTTACCTGCTAAATAGTATAAATATATATATATAAAACGTATTACAAATGAAATTGTGATACAATTGTCGATAAATGGCCGTAATATTTAAGTGTCATGATAATAAAACTCTGGTAAAATGCTCGATAACATCTGGTGCCGTCCAAAATTATCTATTGCATTTTATTTATTTTTTTCAAGGAATGGTAGATAAGTACGGACCTAAATATGAGCTTATGAATAATAATTAAATAATTATAATTAATAAAATAAGTATATTTATGAGACAAAGGTAAAATATGTTTCATAAGTTCGTTAAAAACGGCAGGTAGAATAAAACTTAAGAAAATTATTTGAATATTTGAGTAGTCGGTTAATGAGTTTATGGTTTAGTTGATTTAAGCGGAAATATATTCATGAGAAAATGGATTTTTTTAAATTTTAGTTAGAGAAGAGGCTGGTTGGTTTATAAGCAAGATGACCATGGAGTTTTGTCGTATTGACACCGAGCACGAGTGCGCGTTTACTTCAATTCACGGTTTAATTTATCTTGTACTTGCTATTAATTATTAATTAGTGATTATGGTTAAAATAATTAGTCTAATGTTGATAATTAATGTGATTGTATTGATTGGTGGAAGACCATGTCGCTATTGGTGCAGGACTAAAATCAATTCATTTTACTGCTGTCCTTCGGGACGTCCAGCTGATGATCAAGTTGACGAATACAATTCTTGGCCTAATTACCCCGTATTTTTTATGGGTGTTTTTAAATCTTTCGAATGGCGTCTGCCTTTTTTTGAACTCGAGCACTCGAGTCATGAAAAAAATATTAAAAAATGCCCGCCTCCAAGAGACAATTGTCCGAGAAGTTTTTACTGGAGCGACTCTCCGGAATTATGCGGGCAAGATGGTCATTGTGGTACTGATGAAAAATGTTGCTATGACATTTGCATTGAAGAAAAAATTTGTAAACCATCAGAGTAATTTTTTTATTGATTGTATTGTAATTTATAATTATTTTAATTGTAAACTTGATAATAATTATTATTAATAAATGTATTAATCTAATTAATAATTGTCATTTATTTAAATCTTTTAAAGCTTCAGAGATCAATATTTTTTTTTTTAATAATAATAATAATAATTTACTAGATAATTTACACAGTAAATTCCATAGGATTAATTACTTAAATAAAAATTATTTAATCAGCACAACTCGAGTCGTCAGAATCACATGTCGATGATAATTCATCAGTATCAGTACATTTTTCTTCATTACTTTCGTCGGCAATAAATCTGTAAGTTTAAAAAAATTTTATTATTTTTCTCAATGAAAATTTTAATTTATAAAATGAAAGCATAAATTATACGCCCGTTTATTAATAAATTAGTAATTCTAATTAATAAAAAAAATCATGCGATGTCGATTAATTTGTTGGTTTATTAGAAGATTTAAAATGAATGGAAGTTTAATTAAAAACCACGCAAGATAATTCTCGCCTTGATTGTCTTTAATTGCCAACAATTATTGAGTTTCTTCTGATGGCATCGATATGTTGATTCGCGTGTTTGTCTTGGATACATTTGGGTCTTTTACACTTTTTTTTACGCACTCAAGTGGGCAGCACTCTTCGCTAGTCGATGATCTAGATTAAATTCATTTTAAATCGGAAAACTCATTTTCTCATACAAATTATATAATTGTATCCTTAATCCCGTAGTGTAATTTAATATAAGTCTTCAAAGTATATAACAATAATTTAAAAATATTATTTATTAGCTAAATCTTGAGTATAAATAATATTTATTATTAAATTACATACTTTGTAGATGAACAATAAATTTAACAAAATTACATACTTGTCGAGGATCCAATTATCAGTAGTGTCCTTGAGGAAAGCAAGAGCTTGGCAAAAATCCCGACCTACGTTTCGCAAGTGATTAGTGTCCAAGTGTAATCCAGCTAGAGGCCCTTGGTCACATCCGCAGAAACTACTTTCCATTGTGTAACTTCTGGAATAAATAATCAATTGATTGATTAAAGTATAGGCAATTAATTAATTAACGCTAATTTATATTCTCACCGCTATGGTGACAAAAATAAAAATTAACTTTTAAATTTTAGTATTCAAAATAATCCAGGCCCAGTCGCTCTAATAATTACGGCTGCTTAAATTCAAAATCTGGTAAGAGGAAAATTTTAAAAAATTTTGGGATTATGCGACATTAATTTTTGAATTTGGCGCACTGACTTTTTTTTAAAAAACAAATTCGAAATTTATAAGAATTAGCTCTACTGAAATTTTAAATTGGGCGGCTGATTAGTCATCTAAAAATTTTTTTTTTACAAAATTGTGCCATAAAAATATCAAAGAATCTCTGACTTGACATTAAAATAATAATTTAATATCACGAAATTAATTATTTGAACAATTAAAATTTATTTAATTAGTAAGGAAATTAATAATTATTTTTTATAAAATACTTTTATTGATCAAAAATCTACGGCTAGCAGTTGACAATTTTACCCATTTTTTTTTTACCAGTACTAAGTATTAATTTTTTACAGAAAGATGTCGATTATGCGACATTATGAATTTTTGAATTTGGCGCACTGACTTTTTTTTAAAAAACAAATTTGAAATTTATAAAAATTATCTCTACTGAAATTTGAAATTGGGCGGCTGATTAGTCATCCAAAAATTTTTTTTATACAAAATTGTGCCATAAAAATATCAAAGAATCTCTGACATGACATTAAAATAATAATTTAATATCACGAAATTAATTATTTGAAAATTTATTTAATTAGTGAGAAAATTAATAATTATTTTTTATAAAATACTTTTATTGATTAAAAATCTACGGCTAGCAGTTAACAATTTTACCCATTTTTTTTACCAGTACTGAGTATTAATTTTTTACATAAAGATGTCAAAAATTTAATTACTGGGGATTCAAATTTATGAGCTCGGTTATTGTATAAAAAAATAGGAATATGTCCTAGCGGGCAACCAGCAGCAGATCAAGCCGATGGTATTCTTGATATATGACGTAAAATAATAAATATTGATACAATTAAATCTATAAAACAAAAAGAAAATGAAAAAAGGTAAAATACCATAAGCCCTCACCTGGCTACGCCGAGCTGGCGCCATATGGCGACCCTGGCAGTGGATTCTTTGCTCCTTTCGACCTTGAATGAACACAGAGGCAGTGCAAAAGCAGGCGATGTTTTCTGCATGAGTCTTGGAAGCATCTAAAATAACAAAACCATTAAATATTTTATTTAAAGTCATTTAATTAAATATATTATTGTTTATATTACTATCCAGTAAATGTAAAAAAATGTTGGTCGCGACAAACTAACAACCAACAATTAAAAGTATCGTGAATAGTAATATGGTAAGTAAAATAATAGCGTACTGGTAAAATAATAATTACCAAATAGTGGTCAGGCTGATCAGGTTTCTCGCGGTCAGCGGCGCTCCATGAACCCGACCTTGAGCAACCAAAAAGAAATACATTTTTCCTGCGGGAGTGTCCATGGTAATCAACGAACACATGAGGTGGACGGTGTAACACCCTGCTGCAATACTCCATAAGACCTTTTGTATGGTATATTACAGGGTGTAACACACGGCTTGGATTACTCCAACGTCGGTTAAGATCCTCATTAGTTAGTCCATACCGGTTGCTGTTAAAAATTAAATTTTATTAATTTTTATTTATCTTTAGATGCTTCAAAGCGATTTAACTATTGCGCTTTCGGTTTTATCTTGTACGCAGATATAAATAACAATATTTTTATGTAAGAAAATCTGCGCACTAAGAACAGATTCATTTTCATTGATTTAATTCACGGAGTCTAGTTCACTCCATGGGAAATTTATTTTCCACCATACCTGGGCCGAGAGTCTAAATTCCTGCCCTGTTTAGAGGGAAAAAAGTTCTTTTCTTTTGTGAGAAAACGAGTGATAAAAATTAGCGCACGCGCCATTCTTCTCCGAGCCAGAAATTTAAACTTTCAAGTTTCCCGCCGCGTAATTATACACCCGGGCTGAAATATCCAACTTTCATCTCATGGTGTGTAATATACTATTACCTCTGTTTTTTTGATAAAAATGGCGCATGCGCTAATTTTTACCATCTGCTTTCTTGTAAAAAACGACTTTCTTCCTCTAAACAGGGCGGGAATTTAAATTTCAAGTACAGATATGAAAATTATTAATTTTCACCCGATCTGCGTGTTTGCGACCCTCATTTTCGGGTAGGCAATTATACACACGGGTGGGAATGTCCTACTTCTCTCCCTTGGTGTGTAATTTACTATCAACATTAAAACTGGAGGCAAATTCAAATAAAGATCCCATCACTTCGCCGAAAAAAAACTCCATATGCTGAGTGATTTGTTTACTCCGAAATTCCGAGTGTTTGAGTGAATCTGGCTTGAAATAAAATCCACATTTACTCAAAATTTTTTACAGAGTAATATTATTATTATTATCATTATTACTAACAATAATAATAATAATAATAGTAATGATAGTTTTAATTATTGAATCATTCAACGGATCACTGAAACATCATTTAAGGATTCAGTCACAGTTAGAGAGACGTTTCCGGCGGCCGGAAGTCGTGCTCAAAGGAAATGATCTTCCTGCGCGGCATAGCAATATAGTTATATATGTAAGATTTTAAATATATATTTCAAGGTAAGTATTGCTCAAGCTATATATATATTTGTATTTTATTTATTTAAACTGATGAGAGTCCAACAGTCAACACAGCCCACAGTACCAAACAAAATTATCTTTTCAGCCCAAGACAGTCCGGTAATTGTCAGGATCTATTGCCATGCTCGTTAAATATATACCTTCCCGAGATTTATATCATTATTGTTGATGTAACATTACATGTGATAGATGCCAATCATAAATAATATTCACACGCATCGGGATGACGAGTTACCAGACGAGAGAAGACATATGTAAATATAGTATACATATAAATGTAGTCTCCTAAGTCTGCTGGTATATTTTACATGTATTTGTATTTGTATAGATGTGTAATAGCTAATGTAGAGAGATACTATCTGAAATTGACGAACTAATGGTCTAAAGAATAAGGGAATAAAACGTTGAAGAGTCGAGTGGAAAATTGATTTAGCTGCTGGCGAGTTGAAATTGCAGCATGAAGTAGAGTCAATGCTCTTAGTACTTGGCTACGTTAAATCCAACCAAGGCTTTTTGCCGTTTTATATATGTATATATATATATTTCTTTGAGTATACTTAATCTCAGCAACTCACGGTTTAGTTGTAAGCCAGTGGATAGACGGAGGATTTTAATGCCAAAGGATATTCGCGTTAGAGAAAAAATTTAAAAAGGAAAAGTAATTTTAGCAATAATAGCCCAGCATGCTTCGATACCAGTACTACGAGTTTAAACTTAAACTTCATGAGTATCGTGATTATACTATTGCTCGGGAAGTGTAGAAGTTGCTTTTTGTTGACTGAAAAAATTAATGATAATAAATTTAATGGTTTATTTTTGCTGGAGAGAAGAGTTGGGAAAAAGTACGAGACCGGTGTGGTGTAATAGTTCAAAAGATTAAAGACTGAAGACTGAGAGAGATCCTCGTGTAAGTGCTGGTGGATGTCAATGACTTTAATGTAAGAAACCTTGACCGCCAACTTATTCTTTCTCTGGTTGTTGGTTGTTTGTACTCGAGTCGTGCTGGAGTACAAAGCACTGACTGCCCGGTGGATTGGATTGCTTTGTTCGTCCTGAAGAAATGAATTGCGATTTAAGACTAAAGATACCTTTGGTGTTTAAGTAAAAAATAAATAGTATAATGTAATAGAATTACTGAATTTTTTTTAACTACGAAATTAGCTTCAGTTGGCTTTGTCTTATTGAGGAAGAGAATTCACCGTGAGATTTTATTTATTTATTTTTTATTTTAAATTAAAATATATGTAAGAGTAATCGGTGTGCGCAGATCGAGATAAGGACTGGCTAAAAATAAGCCTTTGAATAAAATGTTGTATAGGATATATGTAGTGGATGTATATAAATATGTATGTGATGGCTGTGGCTTTATTAGACTTAAAACTAGCCTTAGGATATGGAGAATACTTTGCGTGAAGAGTATTGAGAATTTTTATTCATTTTATTTTTAATTCTTGTGTTGCTTCTTCTCACTTTGCCTGACACAAGTCACGGAAAATAGAAGAATACGATAATAATAATAAACTTTTAAAATAATAATAACGTCACTAAAGCCCTCTAGTGTTATAATGAAGGGGTATGTAAGTTTGCGTGTGTTGGAGGATTTTAAATTATACTTTTAAGATTTACACGTGGAGCGAGGTAGAAAATTATTTTATTTAATTAAAAATTTTTTTTAATTCCACGGTCATGCAAAAAAAGTTAATAAAAGTGAGCTCTTAAATTTTAAACTTTGAGTTGGTAATTTTTTTAATTTTTTAAATCTCCAGACCTCTTTTGGAAAAGTTCTTACAAAAAGTCACAAAAATTTTTTTTTTTTAATGTCTTCCCATAAAAATTTTTAAGTCAAATTATTTTTGCTAAAATAATTAAGAAAAACTTTTTTGAAAAGTCATCAGTTGAAAATTATTTTCACTTTTTAATAAATTGACATAAATGGTAAATTGAAAGTTCAAAATTTTCTCAAATTTGGTTCTCAAGTTCACGGATATGGAAATTTTTAAAACGAATTTTTTTTACGAACGTGATTACTTTTTAAAAAATAAATTTGAGTTCCAAAAAAAGTTACTGATATTTATTTAAAAACTAAACTATTTTTTAAATTTTTTTGTGCGTTGTTATGACGTCAAAATTAGTTAGTTATGCGAGCATTGACAAGGATACAAAGTGGCTTGGACACGGGGTTCGTTAGGAGAAGTTACCACTCGCTAGTTTCTCGGAATGATAAGAAAAAAAGGGATATAAATAAATATATGTATAATATTAATACCTGCCCTTTATATAAAACTGTCTAGTAAAAAATAAACGTCTCAAAATATACGATATATAAATGATCGAATAAATTAACGGATAATTTACAGGTTCGGTATATTAAAATTCTATATATACAAGCACGCCGGTCCCTATTATATACTTTCCGATGATAAACGACCAAAAAAATCTGGAGCTGAGCGTTGAAATACGATCTCGTGAATGATCATTTTAATGACCCATAGAGTCTATGGATTTTTTTATTTTAAAATAAATAAAATAAAATAAAATAAAATAACTTGCGACGCGCAAAAGCTGGATGACCTTCGAATATAAACATATTCCTTATAAATCCCTTTGACTTAATAATTTTTAAAATAAAATAACAAACAATATAATTATTTTTTCCGCCGCTAAAAATAATAAAAATATACATCAATAAAATGCCGTTACATAATAATTTTTTTCGCTATAAATTGAATTAAATATGAGGACCACTGATGCGCATTTTAGGTGTAAAAAATCAAAAAAAATCGAAGAATGTCGAACCCGGTACGAGGGTAAGCCCTTGTGGTCTTGTTCCAGTCCGTGGCGGATCGCGGACTAGAATCGAGACCTCCAGAGTGGTGGCGGTTCGTACATGGCGATCCCCCTGGTATCCTGAAATAGACCTCGAGTTGCCGGCATTTCTTTCTCCTCTGCTTCCCTCAACCTTTTTCTTCTTCTCATCTTCATTTTCTTCATCTCCTTGACTTACTACTACTATAAAAAACCTTTAGTTTTCTCATCCTCATCCTCAACAGCACAAAACATCCAGCCGTAGTCAAATCCTTTGGTAACGTGAATAGCTTTTGTTTTTGCTTCGAGCAAAAAGGATTCACTGGATCGCAAAAAGCTGAGGCAGAATAAATAAAGCAAATAAATAACAAAAAAAGAAGAAATAGTTGAGGGAAAAAATATAGTGGATGCTGGACGGTGAAAAGTGGCTTCCAGTCAGTGATCCAGCGCCTGCAGCTGGATACCAAAGATGAAACGAGAAGAATAAGTAAAGAGGATATACTACGAGAGCTCTCCTGTAGTTAATGTAAGAAGAGACTGAGAAATGAGCTGAAGGCGAATAATGCAGCAGCAGCAGCAACAGTACAGTAGACCCCAGGTAATACTGAGAGAGAAATAAAGGATGAGACGATTGATGCGAAGGAGGATCGCTTGTTTAGTTCTCTTTACTTATTATACCGAGTTGAGGGTTTACTGCAAGAAAAGAAGAAGAAGAAGAAGAAGTAGAGGAAGAAGAGGGCCCTGGACATGCGAGTAAAGACACCGGAGAGCCTCGAGCGAGCAACGTTTATACCTTTGCTACATGACTTGTACCCAAGTTATACTTCCATTCGATCTCTGATGGCTTATCGCAGCGATCTTCATGCGCTTACATTCCCACGGGATCGCCACCACCAACAAACTTACAAACTCCAATACTATACACAGCACATCTAGTAGATGATCCGTCTTGCCGTGGCCTTGTGAATAGAACTCCGCTTTTATTTATCATCCGACGAAGATGCTTAACTTCTTTATCCCATCACCGGCTAAAAATAAACTTTAATTTTATTTAATAAAATAAAATAAAGTTAACTGGAGTAATTAAAAATAAACTTACGATTCCTGTTTAAGAGTAAATCTCTATAAATTCCTGGTAACGAGACGGATTTCGTTGTATCCAGGTAAATATATCACCTGTGTTTTATTGTTATTTTTTGTCGCTCAGCCATAAAATATCTTGGACGCGTCGAGTGTGTCGACTTGATTAGTTTCAGTTTCAAAGGTTTTTTTTTTATTTTAAACTCTGGTAAAGTCTCTGGTAGACCGAAGAGATAAGAATTTTGAATCCGTGGTCAGGATGTCTGGTCAGGGCACCGTGTCTCAGATTATTTTGAGTCTGGAGTGTCTGAGGATGTCTCAAGTGAGTCCAGCTTTTAAATCTTTTAGCGTCTCTCCTCTACTTGGATACGAACTGAGCAGCCAGATACCAAATCGTCTGTTGGCATTTGGATTCTTCTCGATTCTCGTCTAGTGTTTGGAGTTACTCAGTCTCTGAAATGGATATATAGGTGTCGGTTGTTGTATAGTGTGTCGGCGGTCTGTCGGTCTCCTTTCAGTGAATCATCTTCAACAACGATCCCCCTCTCCATGGCATACCCATCGTCAGAAGACTCTTAAGGGAGCTCACGAGGCTGCGCGAGGCCAGTTCGAGAACGCGACCCTAACACTGACATCCGGTTTTTTTAAAACGTAACGTGTAACGGAAGCAATAATATAATACGCGAGCAACATGAAAATTGTACTGTTGCTACTCATCACAACGTTCATTGCCTCAGGTAATATTTATTTTATTACTGTACCAGATACTTTATCACACAAAATTTTATTTAACTACAATTATTACTGCGTACTCCATTTTTTATAAATTAATTTACTTGATTAATTCAACAGCCCAATAATAACTGACCGCTTAACATTCAAACTAAAAACTTCCCACGGTTATTTATTTGAAAATAAAAAATTAAAGCGGTCAGAGATCGGTACACATTCGCACCCAGGCCAATAATTAAATGAATGAATATTAAAATACCGGGGATTTATCTGGTAATTGATCTACCGACACTGCGGTAGACAATCGGTTGCATCTTGTTGTACATATTATTACGTACACAACACAGTACATGTCTCAAGGTCTGCAGGTCATTTACCACCTGCAATTTTACACCGTCTTCAGTCTCCATAAAAATATACATTATTATTATTATCTCCATTGCTTGGAACAAAAACTTACCCCATGTGAAAAATTTTCATTATTTTTAAAACAATTTTTTTTTATGTTTTTATTTAATCATCGATGATTTACGAGTCAATTTATACAACAACTTAATCAACGAGTTCAATGAACTGTATATTAAATGATTAAATATTTTTTCTAAAAAATATAACTGGTTAAAATTTAGCATGATTAACGGTAAGAAATTTATTTCCTGGAATTTATCATTCAATTATTAATTCAAAATTATTTATCACGTACGTTTGTCTATATATTTTATTTAACGGATACGGTGTGATGCTAGCGGCTCGGAAGCGATTGAAAGAAACGTGCCGAGACGAAATGGAACCTTTATATATATATATATATATATATTTATATTGAAACGCAACATGTGCATACCTTCACCCACACCTAGCCAAACATTCCACGTGCGTTTAAAATATGTATATATATAAATATAAAATATTATGCATTATGCATAAGTTATTAAGGTCCTCAATGAATTTTTTTCCGGGCCGGAATATTGATCAGCATAAAAATTTTTTTACTCCATTCATTCATTTATTTAATTATAATAATTTTAAATATTTCTATCGCTTTAGCATTTGAAAAAAAACCCCATTTTTTTTTTTTTACTTCATACATTTTTAAAAAATATGGTAATTATTCTAGGCCAGAGGATAACGACAATCCAGCTCGATGGAGTGCAATATTTCGTATCGAGAATGAACCCATACAGCCCGGAGTTAAATTACTTCCTGGCTTATCAGTATTGCCGTTCGTTGGGCCTTCAATTGGCGTCTTTTGAAACTAAAGAAAAAGCCGATACCATGACGCAGTATTTGAAAAACGCCGGCTACACTAAATACGATTTCTGGACGTCGGGTAATAAATTAGGAACTGATATGTTCTTGTGGATGAGCACAGGATTGCCATTTAATGCGACATTTGATTACATGCTAAGACGTTCTGGTAACCGGGCTGTTGACGTACCGCCCGGTACTGAACCCCAAAGGGTAGCACGTGAAAGGTAATTAAATTAAATTTGATTAAATTTTAGGGTAATTATTAATTAAATTGTTATTTCAGCGGAGACAGTGGGAGCTCGGATGGTTGTGTCGCGATGGTGGCACCAACACTAGCTTGGGATTCCCAGGACTGCACTCATGTTAAGGATTTCATTTGCGAGCAGACACGGTGTTATTATTACAACTACGGAAGCATACCGGTTTCGGCAACTCAGGGGTAAGAGGTGAGACATTTAATCACGTTACATGAAAAGTCGCGCGCCTCTTCATCTTATTATATACATATAGTTATTAATAGTCATAATAATTAATGGGGCACAAGTACCACTTAAGTTCTTGAGTAGTGTTATCACTTTTATTATTTAATTTATATTTACACTTATTCTTTATCGTTAATTAGATTTATTTAGTATATTAACTGGATTATTATTTAATATAGGTCTTTAAAATAATTATTTATGGTGTTTAAATAAAAGTAGTTTGAAGCTTTTGAATAATTACAGGGGTGCGCACTTTTCATCGACGTTTAACTAATAACAAAAAAATTAACAACTTGCTTTTTTTTGTATTATTTTTGTAGTTTTATTAACAAACTAACTCATTAATTAACACCAGGGAAAAAGGGAGGGGTAAAATGGCCCAAAAATCTCCCTTTCGCTACCTTGTGTTTAAAAAAAATTAACAGGTCCATTTTACCCCTTTTCCCTGAAAGTAAACTTAAAAAAATATATATTTAAATAATTGTTGATACGGTAATTATATAAAAGTTGGGCTTTTTTTTTATTAAAATTTTCAGTGGTAATTTTTACTGACTCAAGTAAAAATTTAACAAAAAATATTTGAAAACTTGTGAATTAAAAAAAATTGAGTCATAGTAAAATTTATAAAAATAAAAAGTAAGAGCTCTATTTTTTATACGGTTACCATGAATAATTTATTGTTAGTTTTGCTAACGATAATGAGTAATACCATTGTCTGAATATTTGCGACGGCATTTATTGCTGGTGCATTTGTTACAGAAATCGTAGACCATACGCGACGACGACGACAACGGTATTGCCGGAGACTGACAGTAACGACGATAATGCGGACAAATTGGAGACCGAAACAACAGACGTGGATAATATTAATGTAGAAGAGGAGCACGAGCATGCAGCTGAAGAGCATCAGACGGAAATATACGAAAACAATAGCAGCAACAGTAACAATAATAATAAAAATGAGAGTAATGATGACGATAATGACGGGAATAAACAAGAAGAAATTGAAGAAAGCTCAGATTCCCCTGACACAATCACCCAACCCATCGACCCAGTAGTGGGTCGACTAATGAGCACCATCTCCTCTGACCCTTTGACGAAATCTCAATCACACGAGGACGTTATCAAAGAGCAGCGCAGCAGAACCGAGGATATTCCCGACATAACGAGTTTATTTACTGGAAACCCGGCTATTAAATCACGCACTGATACCGTGTTCGCTGGACTGGAGACACACGAAATCAGATCACTTCAACGTGCGAGTCAGCAGTCGCCGACTTACGACAAGGCCGCAAGCCAACCAGAGAACTCGCTCGAGGAGTCCAAGACCATTGGCCCGTACGACAGCGATCAAGATTACGCGAACGACGCTCCAGACCACAGCAACAGTCCCACCAGCGGAGACACGTCCAAGGACCAAGAGGAAGACTCAAGCACCATTTTGCCTGATGCCGAGCCAGCTTATAGGTACAACATCAAAGTCCGCTCCAACGGAAAAGTATTAGACCCTCCGTCCAAGTAATCCACCAATTAAGTTATTATTTTTAAGTCCTAGTATTTTATATAAACTTCCTCCGTTTTTTTTATCGAAGCAAAATTTATCGAGTAATTAATTGAATATTAATAATAATAAATAATAGAGTCGTGAGGGACAACAGTGCGGCATTAATAAGATCAACTTCTCGACTCAATTAAATTCGTAATTAGTTTATAGACATAAGGTAATAAAAATTATTATTATTATTATTATTACTATTATCGAAATGTAATGATAATACTGATTAAAATATGGCATCAGAGGACTTGAGAAAGCTTGCAGCTTCTTAGGTGATGGGCCAAGGGACGTCCGCTGATGCCATGTTCGACAATTTGTACTGATAGCTGAATACGAGTGCAAGACGAAACGTTGTGCGAGTTTTAATTCATGTTAAATCAATAATACTTTATTGTCACTTAGTGCACAATGACCGCCACAATGTTTGCGTCATCCAGTCGTATTCATAATTAGAGATTAATTAAATTCATTGTAACAATTTACACGAGTTAATTTGTTTTTTTTTTTTTTTTATATGTATGCCATTGATATTGTAATACCAGAGCGAGAATGAAGAGCTATTTCGTATGATTGATTGGTCTTTTATTTATTTTTTATTAATAATAAATACTATTAAAATAATACTTACCATCCGTTAACGACGCCCTCTATGTTAAGCATGGGAACTATCTTGAAGATGTAATCATCCCGAAGACTTTTGGCGTAAGTACTGTCTGCAAGAAGAGCTTCCAGTGTACCGTGAATTACCCAAGACGAATTACTTTCTCCAGGGTGAACTCGCGATGTTAAAAATATTATTTTTCGTTTCTGCAATTAAATTAATTGATTAATTTAGTAATTTTACAAGCTGTTGTAAAATTGTTGCAATGGTACTCACGCTAATTGGATTTTGAGTCGACTCTGGAGATGTTATGGTCAACAAGGGGCACTCATTATTATTTAGAGTATTGCAGAGTATTTCTGCTGTAAAATGTACAGACTCTTTTTCCAGCCGAGACCATCTCCAGATGTGGGTCATCAACTGACTGTATGTGTACGGAAAATGGTATGCCAGGTAGCAGATGTCGTATGAATGAGGAAAAGTAACGTTGAAAGAAGTGGTGAGATAATTTTTACCGCGACAAGGTCTCCGATAGCAGTTTCTGTAGTAACAGATATCGCTGCCAGTTCTCACCCAACCCGGTCTGCCCAGTTGGGCCTCGGTAACACTGAAGAGAATTGGCTTCATGCCGAAGTTGAACTGCGAGTTTGCTTTCTCGCAGTTGACGATATTAAAAGTGTAAGGAATGTTTGCTTCCATATTTGATACTTGGAAATAAAACCACTGGTGTCTCGACCCACTATTGACATCTGGGGTCAGGATTAAGTCGTACTCTTGTGGGCCTATCTGTGGTATTTTACATCAGTATTGACAAGTTTCATTCAATAGACATTAATTTTAAAAAATATTTTACCTGAATGACTTTCCGTAAGTTTCCGCTCTCGAATCTCGATTCGAATAACAAACTCTTGGTTTCGATGCAACGGCTACCGGTATGTGATTCATCAGAATTTCCCAAAACCAGTCTGTCGAGTCTCTCAGAAGATGACGAGGAAGAGGTTCCGCCAGCAGGAGTTTGGCAAGTCATCGAAAGGGCGTCCAGGTCAAAAATTACTTCCTGCGTATGCAGGTTCGGTCGAAGTCCACGGTCGACACTATTTAGCAGCTTTGCTCGGCAAACTTTTCTGTCTTTGTCATTAAGCGGCTCGGGATTCCCACGACAACAACCGCCTATTAGATCAGGATACGCCACCTTTACAAAAGATATTACGCTTCTTACTCTACTGGCACAGATGCAATAAATTGTTTTTTCTTGTGCGTTCTGTGGGATGCCGTCCAAAAGTCGTAGTTTTCTCAGATACGGCAATGCTTCAACATCTGTAATTTGTGTACAAACACCTGTCCAATTATTTGAATCACAAGATTTAACGTCACTCAATAATTGTGTGCGTTTGGTTTCTTTGCTCATTACAGACTCGACGATACTGTCTTCTGAATTTGATTGGCTCTCCATCATTAATTGCGTTTCTAGATTACCCAGTTCTCGAAAGAGAACACTGTACCTTTAAAAAATACAATAGAAATTTATATTATTATTGTTATTAATTATAATAATAATAAATAATATATTTATTTACCCAAGAAGATCTTCGGTAGTTCGCTGAGATGTGATGACACTCGCAAAATATTGACCTTCGTCAGCATTATTAACATCATTAAAGTGTTTTAATTTATTTTTATCGATATTCAAAGCACACTGGTCGCCACTGTAATCATCATCATTGTCGTCATCATCATCATCATCAACAGAATCCGCGTCACTGCAAATTCTTCCTGCAGAATTAACACTATTTGCCTGTTTACACAAAAATAAAACAATAAATTATATAAAATTAATTGGATTGATTACAAAAAACGATACTACCTGACTTTCAACGTCACTGCAACTGTCGACGCTGTTGGCCCTCTTCCCATTACCATTTGGTAAATTAAATCTATATTAAATATCAGACATTTGAATAAAAAATTAAATGAGATGTTGCATGCATCAAGTATATTTTTTGATACATTTGTATTTTTATTAATATCATACTTAGCTGGTGACATTTCAGGCACCGGCAAATCCCTCTTTTCTAAACACTGACTTATGATTCCGCACACGCGGGAAAGCAAAAAGTCATAGGGTTTCGTTTCGGGACAATTGCTGCAGAAACGGTACAGCAGCTGGAGGCCATTGTTTGCTTTGAGTGCTCGTCGTCCGGATTCTGTGACAAATATATAGGGCATAAGTGCCATTTATGGCCGCGGCTGTATTTTTGGACACTTGATACTTTATTTTAATTAATGAAAAAGTATGAAATAAAATTTTCATTGCAACAGTGCGATAGAAGTATCTTGTTACACATTTTAAAAATTAATTGTCAGCGCGCCTTTTAAAATTTATTTTATTTTAATTTTTCAAGTGTCCAAAACTGGCCAACGGTACCTCTACCCTATAAACGAAGAAATTCCTGTTTGAATGCTATGGTGTCATAGTAAAACTGGACCATATTAGCCTCCCGACGGAAATTGAAAAAAAAACACGGGAAAATTACTACACCGGGAGAATTATCTAATAAATTTTACTCGTTAATTGTGAGAAAAACTGGACCTGGATAAATAATTACACTTTCGTTTCAAGATAGTGTTCGATTATGGGGTAAAAAAAACCTAATTTCGAGTAATTTTTGAATAAAAAAGAGTAAAAAATAAAATAAAAGGATTTTATTTCTATTCTTTCCATATTTATTTTGTTTGAGGCCCAGGTTTAGTCTAAAGTGTAGTAAATTTTATCAAAAAACTCTCCGTGTATGGCCGTAGTAAAATTTAAAATGGTTACAGTAATAATCATCGTCAATTTTACTATGGCCATAGTAATTTTTCCGTGCTTTTAAATTTCTGCAGGTGGTCACCGTAGCATTTGAAAGAACAATAATTTCTCCGTGCATAATTGAAACCTTTTTGTTATAATGTACAGTATAATAATATTGTTTGTTTAAATAATGAATATAATGGCGGTGGATTAAAATTTAGTGGTGACAATAACTGGTTCTACAAAGCTGAGTCAGCGTATAATGTTTTTAGTCAAGGGCAAAAAATAAAATACAAGACAAAGATCAAAACGTTTCATTGTCAGAAATAAAATGAAGATACTTTTAAGCTCAGTGGTTAATGTTGAATATATATGTATGTATATATATATATTTTTTTTTGTATTACGTATTATATGGAAGTATATAAAGGTATAGAGTTTTTGATACGGCTAACAAAGGTATTATGAATTATTCATGACACCATCTAGCTCGAAACATACAGCGTACAGTTTGATGCATCTAACGCCGTGGAGATAAAATAAAAATGATAATAAGAATATTAAAACCAAAATATTTAGCCACACCCTCGTAACACACGATGACGGAATATTATTTTAATGTAAAAATTTTATTTATTAACGGAGTCGTCAATTGAATGCTTACTTATCAAACACAAATGGTGGAGGGTACAGAGACCATAGTTGGCAATTTTTTGTCTCAACTGTCCGTCCCATCTGTCCCAACGTTCAAAAACACGCATCAACATGTGCACCATATTTCCTTTGACAAACTTGGCACAGCAGAGCCCTTGAAAAATTTCAAATTTTAAATTAAGTACGGAAGTTACTAATTTTTTAATTCAAAATTTATTTATAGATTATTGATCATAGATAATTACGATTGCTTGTAAAATGTTTTAGACACTCCAATAAAACTTTTAACTTGAGGTGAGGAGAGTATCCGATGCAGACAAAAGTTTTTTCTAAACTCGAGGCTATTCCGTCTTTCACAAGAATTTGAACAGCGGAAGCTTAAAATAATTAATTATTTATTTGAATTTTCATTATTGATAATCGATTTTATATGTAAAGTTCTTACTATTTTTAGCGAGACTTTTAAGGATAAGAAGAAGCGGCAAAAGTAGTCGAGCATCGTTATAATTATTTTTTAATAATGAATTAAACACTTTGGTGACATTTAAAAGTCTTACTTTTATTGGAAATTTTTGATCCTTCTGAGCAATCTGAAATATTTATTTCCATTAATTATAGATCTCATTAATTTATCATTTAATTAGACAAATTAATAAAAAATAACCTGACTTAATATCCATAGTATTTCATATATTAATATTTCTGTCATAGTATTGTCAGTTCGTTGGGAATTTATTAGTAATTTCAAAAATACTTGCGTACCGCCAAATTGTATTAGTTGAGCAATTGTTGTTCGACTTGCACTTTCTATTAAATATAATAATAATATTTATAAAAATAATCTACTTTATTTAATAGATAATAAAAAAAATAATAAATCTTACTCGAGTGCTTATTTTTGGCTCCTTTTAATTTCACCTTGGATTGTCGAGGTGCTATACATTCATGCAATATTCCAGTAATGTTACAACACACCCCATTATCTTTACAAGCCTATAGAAAAATAAATAAAAAAATGAAAAATGATTTCGATTTATAAGTGATTAAATAAAACCAAAAAGGAGTTACAAATTACCAAAATAAATAACTTTTTATACCTCCAGCAAGACGATAAATATTTCGATAACGTTGTACTCTTTGCTCCACATCGTTTCCAGTGTGCGTTCTCGAACTTTTCGATCTGGATCAATAACAATAAATCTTTTTATCCAATTACTGTAATTTATTGACTAATAAAATTCGTAAATTAAAAATAAACTCAAAAATTCTACGACTTTTATTTATTTTTTTTCTTCGCAATATTTAAATTATTTTTTTTACTCGAACGATTATCACAAGAATTATTGGACCCTTGCCAACAAAATCTTTAGCACAATCGCCGTGTCACCATCAACTGGGTTCCAAATAATTTACGTAAGTTCTCAGTAAATTTTCAAAATTTTACTAGTTTTTTTTTTTATTTCTTTACTTTATTTTTGTGTATATAAATTTTCGGCTGCTGTCAGCGGGTATTGAATGACAGCAATTTAAAAAAATTAATAATTAACAATAAATAAAAATTACCTGAGGATGTAATGCGGGTGTAAAGTTTTGCCAGTAGACTTTTTATAGTCTCGTAATTTTCCTGATGTTTTGGTAAACATTGTCGTAGTTTTTCGACTAATATTTCATTCATTGTGTCTTCAACATTTTTGTTGACTGACATACTTCTAAAAAACAAAAAAATTTTAAAGTTACAAATGTAATTATTTATTTGCGGTTATAAAGTTTTTGTAGTAATTAAGAACTAGGTGAAAATAAAAACAATATAATAAAATAAATCACGTGAGTAGTATGACATTTAGTTAATGGGGCTCTATAAAATACGGCAATTAATCGTTTGAACTTGGCACACCACCAAAGGGTGAACCTGTCACTTACAGAAACCCGAGTTGTTCCGTTTATAAAATAAATTCGAATGTCAATGTCCCTTTTATTTTATTTAACTCAAATTTTGCTATTGAGATTAAAATTTATATCAACTATTTTATGTAATAAATTTAAAGAAAAATAATTTTTTAAATCCTGCCGCGAAAAAAAAGTCTTATGTAATAAAATCTGATACATATATCAGATTTAATTTTTATTCTTATAAATTTTGTACATATATTTTTATTATTAGATCTATTAAGATTTATGTAGGTTTCAAAATTTTTTTAATAAACTTCTAAAGTGTAAATTCAAATTTCTTTTTGAATTTTTAAATACTGCCGCGAAAAAAAAAACTTGTGGAATATGAGATCTGACTTATCAGATTTTAATTTTATTATTTAAAATTTTATATACATTTATATTATTAGATATATTAAGATCTATGTAGATCTTGGATCTTAGAATTTTTTTTTAAATTTTTAAATAATACCGCGAAAAATAAATTTTATGAAACGAGATCTGACATCAGATTTCAACTCTAATATTTCAAATTTTCTACATATATTTATATTATTGGATCTATTAAGATCTATGTAGATCTTCTTAGATCTCAAAAATTTTTTAGTAAATTTCCAAAACTAAAATTGAAAATTTTTTAAACCAAAGCTCTGAGGATTTAGTTCTCTGTACATTTAAATTATTTTTCCCGCGCTTAATGATGTTTAAATAATTGATATAAATCAGTGTAATTTAAAATTACAAATTTACGACTAATGAAAAAATGAAATTACATGTGATCATTCGAAGATAATAAGTTATTCAATTTATCCTCAGGCCACTGGTTCTCCTTGTCACTGACTCTCGATTTTTTCATGGTCAATAAAAACTTTTACCCCAATATTAAGTACGAGTATTTATCTTTTTAATTCAAACTGAAATAATAATTTACGAAAAAAAAATCACGTTTGTTTAATTAAAATGTTGAAATCTTAATGAATTGAGTATGAAGGCATAAAAAAACGTGTTAATGTTAAATTGTATTTTTTAAAAACACTTTTATGAACGCGACGACGTACTCGATTTTAGTAATACTATAAATATAAATATAAGAATAATAAATATGTATATGTAAATTAAAGATATATATTTTCTTATTCGTATTGCGATTTAACGTCAATCTAAAAATAAATTCGCGGAACCACCTTGCAAATAATGTGGGTTAAAGGAACGTATGGAAATAGTTCTGTAATTACTTAATTCACTATTTCATAATTTAGTTTTTTTTAATATAAAATTGAAAAAAAAGTCACTAAAAAAAATTAACCAGACATAAATCCAACAATTTATAATGTTTTGATTTTCCAACAATAATTATTGTTTGTTTAAAATTTTTTAGCAAAAACAAGAAACGAAACGCGTCCACCGACTTTTCGAGTCGGTTTGACGTTTTCTTCAGCCAAAACTATGTTTAAATCCCCAAGTGCACACGCGGGTTCGCTATTAATAAACATGCTCGTTTTCGAAACCGTCTCTCACGATTCTCTAATTTCTTGTTTTTTTTTTGTTTTTGTTTTTCATTTTTTTGAGTTTGCCATGTGATGTATAATTATTATTTCTGGTACATATGAGATCTAAGAATCTAAAGACATTGAACCCGGTAATAACATTCGCCGACATTTATTTTCCCTGGAAGTTTATTTAGTCGTAAACAATTTTTTTTTTTTTTTTAAATAATTATTAAATATTATGAATGCCAAATTTTATTATGATAGGATCTTGATTTAAGTTTATTTTAAATCATGTCAAATTATTATCATGTTCGCCAAAATGTAAGTGTATTAATATACATGACTTTGATATATTTTTTATTTTATACGAAAAAAATTATAATTAATTGATAAATTTAATCAGCCAAAATCAAATGTATTACAAAATTTCAAAATTTGTTAAAAAAAAAAATTTCGCGTCACAAAAAATGATTAATTTATTAATTAATTAAAATGATTAAATTAATTTGTGTTATGAAAAAAAATTGAATGAATAACTTACTCAGATATAAATTCAAAAGTGACAGTACAATTGTCAGACATTCACTTGACACGATTAAAACAAAAAATAAATTTGTTTAGTTGTATACAAGAGCGAAGAAAATATCGCGTGACTGTCGTGTCAAGCGATTACAGAAACAGACCGAATTTATTCACCCTCAAGTACGAGTTGCAATACACAGGTACAATAATATTTTATCCAAACTCGTGTACGTAATAATCGAAGCCATTGACTGCTGATATACCAGCACTTGTTGATAAACATGAGAGTCTAAATCTATTGATGACACCCAATACTTATTTATGTACTTATTTTATAATCATTAATAATTAATGATGCAGATTATTTTAATAACAATATAAAATATATACAGGAAAATGTAAACTTACGTAGCAAAAAAGAACCGACTCCAGCTACCGCAATATACACAGTCCAAGTATTGATTCCATCACCTAACGCGGTATCATTTGAACTTGCAATTAAATTTTTCACTCCTTTATCTACAAAACTTAATTCTTATTAACTTAATTAATTAACAAATTAGTTAATTAAATATACTTACCCCTTTTGCCGCCAATTTACTGCAATTCAAAATAAATATTCAAATTTTTTATGTTAATGATAATTCAAATTATCAGAATAATTATTCAAATTTTGGTGGGAAAAATTAAATTTTTGGGATTAAGATTTAAATAATTCAAGCTAGGGTTGAATATTGAATTTTATTTTAAATTTATTAGAAAATAAGAGATAATAAAAATGATATGGTGTCGAATCGGGTGCAATGCCGAGAAACGAATAAACTTAAACCGTCACGGCATTCTGCGTTTAGCGCTCTTTTATAACAACAATCAAACAATATATATATGTATATATATATATAAAATAGTGATATATGAATGTGTCTGGTGGTATAGGTCCATTGCATAGTGTAACTTCTCGAGACACGAAAGTTCTTCGTACCGTTACGAGCTTATCGTGATTTAAATTCGGGGTACGTTGCCCTTAATTTGAACTCAAACTGCATTAAACACTGCAATGCCATTACACTGAATAATCTCGAGAATAATTACTTAATACAATTAGTCAACAATAATTTATAACTCAATTTCAGTTACATCTAAATAAATATTTGGGAAATTCAAATTTATCTTTTAAAAGTTCAATGTCTTTGGCGCGAAGATAAAATTTGATATAATTTTTTCCGGTGTATTGTAAATTTGAATGATAAAAAATAATCATCAATACTATTGTGTGAAAAAATTTGTTTGAACTGAAACTCGAAATTGAAAAGAAAATTACGAACGATTTGAAATTTTTTACGAAAAATTTAAGCCACAGGAAATTAAAATTTTTTTAAACAAAAAAATTAATTGAGTTTGAATCTATAATGAGACGATTCGAGGGTAACTATTTATGGACTTAAAATACTGATAACAGTTTTTGATTAATTAGTATGAGCCAAAGGTTATATAGAGATTAAAAAAAGTAAATAGAATCTATAAATATATATTTAAATATTTACGGCATAAGAAAGACAAAAAACGGATTTAAAAAAAATACACACACTGTTTTTGTGTTGTTTGATCAGTTCATTATTAATACAAAAAAATGATAATTGAAACAAAAGTAAAATTTACTCAGTGTTACTGTCCAAATATCACTTCTAAAATATATATATATAACTTTAACATAGAGTGCGTGTTAATTCATTAAAGTAACACAAATAATGTTTTAAATTTACCGTAGTCACTTATTGCTCGAGCTCCAAGAGCTCAAAAGTTTATCAATAATAAACTTTTGAACTCTCGCAGCCTGAAAAAGGCGGGAAGTTATGGGGTTGGTTACAGGGTCAACTGTTTTTCAGATTTCTTTGTTATTTTTTTTACACAAATGAACAGTGTTAAAACAACATAAAAATTTGTGTAAAATGTTGTTTCAACACATAGTTTAATGTCAAATTTCCAAAATTTTTTTTACTGCGCAGCTAAATAATTATTTAGTTAAATTACTTGATTTGTCTCAAGTTTTAATCAAGAAATCTAAATGCAAATAAATCCAAAAAGTTTAAATAACAAAAAGCTCACGTGAAAACAATAATTCTGGCACAGATTAAATCGAATTTGTAACTTTAATTTAAGGATAAGCAGTTAACTATTGTTAAAGCTTTAATTAATGAGATTGTTCTACGAACAATTACAGCAAAACACGTTATTTTAGGACTTAACGAGAGTAGGAGTGTGTTTATTCCCAATATATATTTATAAGAAACTTTTAGTAGAAAATAACGTTGCGAGTTTGCCCTCGAGTTCGTGTGAAAATTTATTTCATCTGGTAATTATATCAAAACTCGAGTTAAGCCGACCCTGACCCGGCCAACTTTATCAGGGTAATGAAAAATTATTTTTTTCTCTCACATTTAATACTTTTTTGTTAAATCACGTTAACATATTACGTCGATAATCGACAAATTGTCATAAAAAATTGATTAACGACCACAGCGTGCGCACTCAGGTGTTATTAAATAATTTTGATCCATATCAAGATCTGGGATATTAAATTATATTATATATTTACAATATCTTAAGCCAAGTATTGAATTAATGCAATTGCCAGTTTGCTAAGGTAATCTTACAGCTTTCGTAATATTTTTTTAGCTTTATACTTTTTTTTTCTACCGTCTTTCGGTCTTTATTTTTATTATTATCGAGTGTTATTGGATCTTGCAGAGATACTACATGTTAGTAATAAAAACAAAGTATTTGGTGGTTTAAAAAAGTGGTAAAAGAAAAAAAACAAATATGAGTACGAATGGGTGGGGACAGGTTTCGGGCCTGAGAATATATAAGCTCGTGGGCGAGACCGAATTCCGGTTAGTGAGGATAGTTACTCGATATAGAGTAGTGATTTTAATTTAATTATTTTATTCTTATCTAAAATTAAATTACTTTTTTTTTACCTGTCAAAGTTTTTTTTTTTTTTAAATAAAAAATGATCGCGTTGTTATTTTTTTTGGGAGTTTGTGGGGCTTCTAGGATTCCCATGGAATCAATGATGGAAATAAAATCTAAATCATTTGAGGATTTAGCTATGGAACCATCAAATTTTGTTCAATCGTCAATTCATTCGATTCAACCCCGTTATTTTGTTTACAATTATTTGCAAGTGAGATTGAAAAAAAAAAATTTAATTTGTTTTTGAAAGAAAAAAATTAATGATGTGGATTTTTATTAGCATTAAAAAAAATGTAATTTAAAATTTTAGGTAGATCCCCATAAATCATATCCAGTACTGAGTTATCCTTATGGTAATCCCGGTAATGCATACGTAACATCGTCATTTAATTACTACGGAGCGCCTCTTTATGATTATGGATTCCAATTAAACCCGGTAAAAAAATTACCATTATTATATAAGCCTACGATTAAATTTTATTTGTTTAATTAAAACCATAACTTTGTAAAAATGTATACTTATTTAAATTTATAATTTAGCAGGTGTTTACAAATCTCCAGCCGTTTATTCCTCATTACGTTCCACAACAACCGAGTTACGTTCCTCAGCAGCCAATTTCGACGACTACCCAGCGGCCGTTTATTGACGACGGGATTGAAAAACTCGACGAGAAAATAGATCCTGATGTGGAAATTAATCCCCCAATGAGCAATGAAAATTCAGATGACGACTCTGTTGTTGTTGAGTCTATATAATTTTTTTTACCCGCGCATTTAATTTAAAATTTTATAATTTCATATTGATAATTTTTTATAATAAAATAAATAATTTAATTTTACTGTCTTTTATAAATTTATTTATTTATTAATTTCGTTTATCTCCTAATTGATAACAACTGTAAGTAATTTTTTTTTAAATCTATCTCGGCGAAATTGTACTTTTTTTCAATCTGTGCTTTAATTTTTTTTAATTTATTAAAAAAATTTTAATACCATGACAGTAAAAAATTAGCAGAGTAAATCCGGAGTAAATCTTGGTCTAAAATTCACTCCGAAGGGAAGTTTAATTTTGGACCGGAGTGAAATTCACTCCTAAAAAAAACTCCCTATTTACCCCGTATGCGGAGTGATTTTTTTTTACTTCGTAACTCTGAGTAATGGAGTAAATGAGGATTTAAATAAAATCCGTAGTCACTAAGAAATCACTTGCAATTTTTTACTGTGTTCACTGTAAAAAATTAGCGGAGAACGCGGAGTAAATCCGGAGGGCTGTTTATTTATTTAATCCCCTTGGAGTAAATTTACTCCGAAAAGGAGTTTAATTTAATATTGAAACTCCGGGTCGGAGTGAATGCGGATTCAAATAAACTCCGTAATCACTACGAAATCACTTCCAATTTGTTTACTGTGTTCACTGTAAAAAATTAGCGGAGAACGCGGAGTAAATCCGGAGGGCTGTTTATTTATTTAATCCCCTTGGAGTAAATTTACTCCAAAGAGGAGTTTAATTTAATATTGAAACTCCGGGTCGGAGTGAATTTGGATTTAAATAAAATCCGTAATCATTCCGAGTTCACTCCCAATATTTTACGACATATGAAAGTGGGGGGGGGGGCATTGCCTGAGAATCCATTAATAATTAATTAAGTTTTGCTTTTAATTAAAGCCGTAAATTTTTTTGATGTATTCTGCCGATTGGCGTAAATTGAATAAAATAAAAATAGCGGATAAAATTAACAAGGTTGCCATAAAACTTTTGACAACCAATAGATCGTCAGACAAATAATACAATTATATATATAAACATATTTATATATAAAATAATTTAAATGATTCTATGCCAATTGTTTCTTCTTCACCACAGGCATTTCCAAAAATAATCCTCAGACATTAAATAAATTTATTTATAACTCAAACTTTGAACGCAATCGTTTCCCGCCTTTTTATATTTAATCAATTAATTAATAAAATAAACAAAGTAACAGAAGTAAACCATTTACTGGACACGAGTATCCAAAAATAAATTTATATTTTTATCTTCACTCGATGACTGCGGCCATGGAGATCAATTAGTGGCAATGTAATCTTTGTTCGAGTCGTAGATTGAAGGGACAATTGCATTCAGTAGACGGCAGTTTTAAAATCCATCAAGTCGGGACCTGGTTTTAATATTAAATAATTAAAGTATAAATAAAAATAAGGTGTCAATTTGTTTAAGAATAAACAGCAAAGAGTTACGAGTAATGAAAATTCTTATTAAAAGAACTAGAAGCTGACAATGTTGTTTTTGTTGTTTTTGCGGTGGGTAAAAAGATAATTTTTAAAAACTAACAGTAAGTAAGTAGAACTAATTATTATTATTATTATTATTATTAATATTAAGTGTCTTTACGTGACTAAGTGGTTGGTAAAAATAAAAATCATAAACTTTTTTTGGTTGGCACTGGAGGCGGCGGAACATCAGGAATTTTAGTTTGAGTTTCTTGTTTAGTTTCTTTAGCTTCTTGGATGTTAGCCGGTCGCTTAGCGGAGCTTTCTTGAGGAGCTAAGCGAGTGCTGGGAGGCTGCTGAGGCAGAAGAGCTGCTGGTACCGGAATCGGACCTGCGGGTTGATAATTTAAGTAGTAAGTTCCAGGTGGTGGTACATGAGGAGGTAAATTGTGACCGTAGTAGTATGGATTGAAGTAAACTGATGACTGTGTACTCGGGTAGAAAGTCAAAGGCACGCGGTCTTTATCTTTGTCCTTCTCTTCTTTAGACATGTCATCAACTTCGGAGTTTTTTGAACCGTCGGTTTGCTTGCCGAAGTTAATAGACACTTCTTTCATTTCTTTGCTGACTGATTCAGTGTTCGGGTTGTCAGCGGGCTGTGGATTTGCTGGCTGGTTTGGATTCGGATAAGGCATTCGGGGATCAAAAGGCGCACCTGGGACCAGAGGCACTGGGTCATAAGGTCCGTAAGGACCCCATGGTCCGTAACCGTAAGGCCCGTAGGGCCCATAGGGTCCGTAAGCTCCATATGGGTACGGGTAATATCCACCGTAATAAGGCGGGTAGTATCCAACGACCTGACTCTGAGCTACCGGCTGAACTACTGGGTAAGCTTGCGATGGCTGGAGATTCTGGTCACTTGTCACCACGACATTGTAAACTTTTGGATTCTTCAACAACTTTGGCGATGGTTCTGCTGATATTTTCAATGACAGCAAACATGTCAGCAATAAAATCTGTCAATAAAATTAATTACTTATAAATATAAATATATATTTTGCTTATGTCTATATTTCATTTATAATTTTAATCTGAGTCTAGTATTTACTGTTAATTATACACAAGCTATTGTATTATGAAACCTTAGGGGCGTTGATGACCCTCACGATTTTCTTACATCCGGTCTTCTGACACCATTAATAATATTATCAATAATTAATTTTTTTTTTGCGCGCTTACATAAGTCAGCAAATAAAATATTTACATTAAATAATTCAAATATTTAAATAAAATTTTACGATATTTTATGTGTTTGAATAATTTAACGGTGGTCTGAATAAATTTTCAGGTTGATAGGATTTCCGGTGAATAAAATGATGATAAAATTTGATAGATCGGATCATGAAAGTCTAAAGTCAAGTGTCAGTTTTAGAATGAGGATCATTGAAAGTTTAATAATAAGACGAAGATTAAGATGAAGATGAAGTTTAAGTTCAAGAAGAAGAAGTATGTTGGTACTTACACGTAAGAATAAATCCATATTATGCTGAGCACCAGTCCGTGAGCAGCAGATAACAAGTATCAGGATTCTCGACCTGGTACCTTGTATATACGTGATCGAAACCAGGGTCTCCAGACCACTCCAGACATAAACTCCCACTTACATACCGAGTTGGCGAAAGTACTTGATGTGTGACATTATTATATTATTATTACAACTAGTACTGCAACGTGAATGCGCGTAAATAAACCTCAGGACTCGCGACTGATTGATCGAACCAGTCATCATTTGTTTATGTCATTAAACTTATTCTTAATTAATTTTAAAATAAATACTCCATTAAGATAATTGTTATTGTCAATATATACATTTATATGTGTATATATTATTTATTGTTATTTAAATGGCAAAGGAAAATAAAATTCTTACAGATGACAGATCGGCAACAAGTGGCCTTGAGTCTTGAGCTCTGGCATTTTATATCGGCTCGATTGGAATGTAACACATTCGTCTTAACAGTAGTAATGGAAAATTTGGTAAAAATATTATCAAAACAAGTACCACTGGTGATAATAGCAACAAAACCCCGGCGTAAATAATTAACCACCAGACTGGTGAAATACCGAGTATTGGATTTAACATTATAAATTAATATTAATATTATTATTATTATCTTCAGATTTAAATAAATATATTTATCATGGCTGTTAAGTCATCGAGGCTGATGGAGAGGCTTCGTGTCCTTTGTCAACTGTCTAATTTATTCACCATTTCTGTAATAAAATATAAGTAGTAAGTAATTTTGTTTATATAACTAAACCTCAAGTAATAAATATATGATCATAAATAAATAAAACTCATTGTTTTTTTTATATACTGAAATTAGCCATCTTATAATTTTTCAAAGATAAATTGCAACCATAGTTTTTTTTATTTTCTACATATAGCAGACATCAAATTTAAAATTAATGGAGTAAATAATTAAAAAAATAAAATTAAAAAAAATGCGCATTTAAAAAATTTCAAAATTAAGAAGTGCATTTTTTATAAATATTTTTTTTTTAATTATTTGCTCTATTTATTTATAATTTTAAATTTGTCTGATGTCTGCTACTTATGCATATTTTAAGTTAAACTGTAGAAAAAAAAATTCGAAAATTTTTGCTCGTCTGCTAACTTCGCCATTTATTTTTTACAGTAAAGTTTAAAATTTTGAAGGTTTTAATAAAACGTTTTGCTGTTCTTGTTGAGGGAATTGCGACGGTTGAAAGTACGTATGATGCGGTCGTCCTTGTACTTACCGTAGCAAAACTGACGAAAGAGGTAATGAAGCAATAGCAGCGATAGAGAATGCTTTGTATATACATATACATACATATATATATATTTTTTTACTTTACTATTTTTTCGCTTCTTTACTATCAACAGTACGTACTTGCAATAGCATAAACACTGCTATCAAATAAATGTATATTGATAAATAATGACATACAACAGTGCGTCCAATGACAATTTAAATTATCATGCACATGTTTGTTGTCTTGTTGTTACATATGTCTATATATGTGCATTTACTTGTGATAAAAAAAATCCAGTAATAATAGAACCGGCAATAATTGCATGAAAGAGAAATTTTCTTCATTGCGCAACGGCATTACACATAATAGGATTATTCAATGCATCATATATGATGTGAAGACACGATTATGATTTATGTAAATTACAAAAACAATAAAATTTAAATTATCAATTAAAAAAAAGTTTTTTTAAAAAATTTTTTCTTATAAACGCCCGGCGATCTTGATAGTTTCCGGCGAACTTGGACGACAAGTGAACTAATTACAGTAATGTAAAATAGTAGTAATGGTAATTAAGTGCGACAGGCTGCAATTTACAAGGGGTTTAATTAAAAGTAATGTGAGTTTAAAATAAAAAATGATTTATAAATAATAAATACATACTTAGCGAAGGATGAGCTGGATAAGATAAAATGTATGACTGTATCGGAAACCGCGTCTGGTAGACTGAGTTAAATGTGCGGTAGCTGATGTTGCTTTCCCTTTCTTTAGTTGCTGGACAGTGACTCGGGTCTGAGTTCGTGGCTTCAGTCACCTGGTCGCTGGTACCAACAACCGCACACTGTTGTTGTACAAATGCTCAAACACTTTATTTGTTTCATCAGAAATACTTTAAGCGCTTTACCGGTCTGCAAACTAGTTGCCACTGACGAGTTTTAATTATTTTTTATTTTTTTATTTTATCATTTACTAATGTAGTAAATATATTCCAAGGACGAACGACAACCACTGAGTCAAGTCAATGTTTAACGTGTATATAAATATATATTTTTTTAAAATACTTATTATATGAGTATATTTTTAATTTTAATTACAAATTTTTAACGAAGATAATTTTTTTTTAAACATTAACATGTAAAAAATATACGGATATAAAAATAACATTATTGTGGTCTAATTATACTTTATAATAATAATTATATTTTTGACCTGCGTGTACTCTGTATTTTTCCAGACACTGGGACTTTTAGGAACAGTCAAGTTTCCAAAGTTTCTAGGCTTTAAAAAAACCTGAAAAAATTCTGGGTTACTGGAAGTGTCTGATACCCGGCCCAGTTGCCAAAGTCAAAAGTTTAAAATTGTCAAAAAAAATTGAAGACTAATCGAAAGAACGAAATTGTTTAAAAATTGACTGTTCCTAAGGACCCAGTTTACACGCAGAAATAATTTTGCCATTGATTAGTTATTATTAATAAACCTGATTATAATTTTTCAGTTAACTCAGGGACGGCTTTAAATAAATCAGCAACTAATCCGTAGTCGGCGACTTGGAAAATTGGAGCTTCTGGGTCTTTATTTATCGCTACTATTGTTTTCGAGTCTTTCATACCAGCGAGATGTTGAATTGCGCCGGAAATACCCACGGCTATGTATAGATCCTTAAAAAAAAAATAGCAATAATGATTATGGTAATCAAGCATTCGCTCGTTGAATTATAAGTAAAGTAAAAGATCTCACTGGAGCGACGATTTTTCCAGTCTGTCCAACTTGCATGTCGTTGGGAACATAACCAGCATCTACAGCAGCTCGGGAAGCGCCGACAGCAGCATTTAATTTGTCAGCGAGTGCGTAAATAAGTTTGAAATTATCTGCAGATTTAAGACCTCGCCCTCCCGACACGACCACTTTGGCCGACGTCAACTCGGGCCTGTCGGATTTGCTCAGCTCTTGTTTTATGAATTCAACTTTGTCTGATTTATAGTCGCCGGCTGGCGCTGGTTCGGGAGATAAATTTCCACCTTCTAGGGGTAGTGGCTCAAATGAGGTACCTCTGACCGTAACAACTTTGATATTATCTTTGACCTTTACTGTTTGTAATGCATTGCCGGCGTAGATTGGTCGGACAAATGTATCTGAAGACTTTATGCTGATAACTTCGCTCACTGGGGATACGTCGAGTTTTGCTGCGACCTACATTTTATTTTTTTTTTAATCGATTACTTATACATATATGTTATACTTTGATAACAATTAGAACACATATATATATATATACATTTTTTTTTGTATATGTATGGAAATAAGTTATCAAAAATTGGATATTGGACACTAGATTTTAGTTTCCTGTTTACACAATCCAGTAAATTCTGATTCGTATTCATAAAATCTGATAAAATTTTTTTCGACTGAATTGTACAGGAAATAGATTTTTTTTTCTCTTATAAATATAGGAGCCAATAAAAGTTCTATAGAAAAATTTATACAAAAATTTATCAGAATTTACAAGAAAAATTTTTTAATTTTTAAAGTTAATTCAAATTTTTATAAAAATTCTCTTATTTATTTCAATAAGTGATGAATTTAAATTTTATTTTCTCATGAATTTTTTTTAACTTCCCACTGAAAATTTTTAATTTTCAAAAAAAGGAAAGTTTTTGATTTCGGTCTGATTTTAGAAAATCGAATTATCATCAGATCTCGACGTTTTCAGATCCTAGGACGATACCCAAGCCTTAGAACTGACTAGATTCTGAAGTCAATCAGTCGAATAGTTTACGAGTTATGCGAAAAATAAAAATAAAAAAAAAAGATGTTTTTTAAACTTTTTCTTGCATAACTCGTAAATCGCTCGACTGATTTATTTCTGAGTTCGTTCAAATCTAAGTCTCAAAAATTAATCTCTTTCACCAAAAAAAATGTATGTTCTTTTGGCCCAACCTTTTTTTGAACTCGCAGAGCTCAAAAGTTTACTACTAGTAAAGTTTTCGAGCTCCCCGAGCTAGAAAAGAACGAGAAGTTCTGGGTTGGCCTGCAGGTCAACCATTTTTAAGATTTCATCAGAATCTATTGGATTGTTTGAATGTCTGATAATAATAACAGATAAAAACAAAAAAAACTGACCCGTGGTAGTAAAGCTTTACCAAAAGCACTGGCACCAGCCATTATGTGACTAAAATTGAATTGTTTGTGGGTCGCTATAATCAGAGGTGTCATAGACTCTGGAGTTAATCCTTTGAAAGCATCGCTCTCAGCTACAAGTACTTTGCTGATGCCATTGGCTTTGCATAATGCGCTAGCAGCTGGTCCACACTTTGTTCCAGCAATCAGTACAGTTACGTCACCACCAATTTTCTTAGCCGCACTAAGTGCTGCCTGTGTTATTGGTGCCAGTGTTTCATTATTGTGCTCTGCTATCACCAGTGTTGACTCCAGACGTGCTAAAGATCCAAACTGAAAGACAGGTTTCAACATATGTCAACAATTTCTTCATTTAATTAAAACTAAATACTTATCAAGTATATAAAATATCATTTTTTATACTTACATACCTAAATTAATTTTTTTTTTTGATTATGTAAAAATATCTACTTACTTTGGGATGTCTTGCACTTTTCAAACAATTAGCGAACATTTTGTCAATTAATAAAACAATTTTTTCTGCTAAAAGAATCACGGATGTATTTTTTCACTGAACGATGAATTATGAGCGAGGGCGATGAATTATTGATGAAAATTAATGTTTTATATGACAATAAGATAAATCAGAAGTTAAAAAAAATATTGAGGCCAAAGTCCTCTAGATCAGAGATCATACATCTTTAATAATAATTTAAAAAATGACACTAGAGTGCAGCACCTGCTGAACAAATATTTATATGAGACGTCATCACTGATTTTTTTGCGCGGGAATGTTTAAATTTATGGCAGCGCTTGGCTAGAGTTAGAACTAGAGCATTTTCGGATGCACTCGACTAAAAAATATACTGAAATTTTTTATTTTTATTGATAATTTGTTAATTATTATCATTATCTGCGCGGTAAATTTGAATATTTGAAGAATAAATTATTAGAAACTGAAGAAAAATTAAAAATCGGCTGTCAAAATAAAATGGCGGCAGAATATGATAGAAAAATATTTAAAATACTAAAAAAAAACACTTGAGTGTTTGAACAAACCTTGGCGGGGAAATAATGTGCAGAAGGGTGTCCTGATACACTTGGAGATTTGATTTAAATTGCTCCAAGTGTATTGCAGCTAAAAAACGTCACTTAACTGCTATTTCCCACCAGACGATGCCAGATGATTTTGCTCAGGAACTAGGAAGTTATCAGCATCAGCCATCAGCAACACTTTGCACTTTCACTGAACACTCAACACTTAACGACACCATAGACACTTTTCACAATTTAATTAAACAATAAGAGAATAAAGTTAGCAGACATTTAAAAATTTTTGGATTGTTTTTAACAAAAAAATAAATATAAAAAAAATATTTTGAAAAATTGCACTTATAGTTTATGAAATTTCCGACATGTGCATTTTTTTAAAAATATATTTTTTTCATTATTTATCTGTTCAAAAAAGTGTTTTTTAATTTGAAATGTCTGCTAACTTTACTATCATTTAAACAATAACTATGAGCAACAAATTTAATGGATAATTACACGATGTAACTGCAATACTGTGTTTTAATTCAAACGTAAAGAAGGATCTGGACTACTACTGCCATTTTCGATGATACTGACTGCCGCTATCGAACCGCCAGTTGATACAAAGCAATCGATTTGCGATTCATCGACCGCCCCCACTCTAGCAAAAATTTGAACGCCGAATACAGCGACGCGCAGTAGCGGCAACTTGGCGCGAAAGTTTAAAACTGAAATTTAATGATTTTATTAAAAATTATTTGTGTCAATAATTGTAATTATATACTGAGGACTATATTTCTTTTATTGATTAATCATAAAATGTGACACATGTTTGAATTTTTAAATAATGCCGCGTATTTGCCCGACCGACTTCAGCGCGCCAGGCGGGAATAATTCAAACTCCAATCAAACATATTATCAAAACTCTAACCTAAAAGAATATCAAGTGTTTACTTGAAGAGTTGCTGTTATTTATCAATAAATAAATGTGTAATAAATAAATAAAATGGCAGACGTCCGTGACATTTTGGACATCGAAAGTCCAGCAGCCGGAGAACTAACACGTGAGTCGATATTTGGTAATAAAAAAACAGTCAAAAAATATGATTACAAAGTTCCTAAACGTCCTGAGGGGATGCATCGTGAGGTATTTGCATTATTGTGCAAAGACAATACTGACGTGCCACCAATTTACCCCACTGACACCGGGAAAGGGTACAAGCAAGCGCGAGCCAAACTTGGTATGAAAAAAGTGCGCCCTTGGAAATGGACACCGTTCACAAATCCAGCTCGTACTGACGGTGCTGTATTCCATCACTGGAGACGCGTTGCCGACAACACCAAAGAGTATCCATTTGCGAAGTTCAATAAAAAAATTCCTGTTCCAAGTTACAGCAACACGGAATACAATCAGCACTTGGCTGCCAACGGATGGACCCGCGCAGAGACGGATCATTTGTTTGATTTGTGCCGCAGGTTTGACTTGAGGTTTATTGTCATCCAGGACAGGTGGGACAGGAGTAAATTTCCTCCTAGAACTGTCGAAGATTTAAAGGAAAGATATTATCAGGTTTGCGGGGCGCTGACTAAATCTAAATCTTACTCAGATAAAATTTACGTATTTGATGCCGACCATGAGAAGCGACGTAAAGAACAACTGAAAAAATTATTCGAACGCACGCCGGAGTTGGTCGGTGAAGAGCAAACTCTGCTGACGGAGCTGAGAAAAATAGAGCAGAGAAAGAAGGAACGAGACCGCAAGACACAGGACCTGCAGAAATTGATCACCGCAGCCGACCATCAAGCAGATCCGCGTAAAAATGAACGTAAACAGGCATCGAAAAAGACGACGACCACAGCCAGAAACAGGCCCAATAAGTCCGATGCTGCCTACACGCAGAAGCTTCAGGTGGTCGAGTCCGCGGGAATTAAATTCCCTGATTTCAAAAATAGCGGAGTGAGTTTACGCGGCCAGAGACTGAAGTTGCCCAGCAGTTTGGGTCAGAAGAAGATAAAAGTTATCGAAACGATGCTGAATGAACTGAAGATGGATTTGAATCCCCCGCCTACTGAAGAGATTTGCCAACAATTCAATGAACTGAGGAGCGACATAATTCTGCACTTTGAATTACAAGGAGCTCTCGCTACTTGTAATTATGAACTCCAGTCCCTGCGTCATCAGTACGAGGCTCTAGCGCCTGGAAAAGTAATTAATTAACGCGATCCATATTTTTAAATTAAAAATTAATAAACTAATTAATTTTTATTTAAATGTTGCAGACTCTGACCATACCAGCAGCGCTGATGCCCAAAAATGAAGAGGTCAAATCTGAAATAATTGATGTCGTTGGATGTATATAATTAATTATTCACTAATTAACGATTTCCATCCAGTACCAGACTGGATAATTAAAAATGTCTCTATGAAAAATTTATTTTTAATTAATTAATTTAAAAAAATTAATTACCGGCATTAAGGCCATACTCAAACAGTGCCCCCTACTTTTTCAAAACATTCAATGATTTTAAATTGTAATGATCGTATTAAAATTTTGATAATTAACCAAAAAAAAATTGAATCATTAATTGAAAAAAAGGCTACGCAGTTTCAATTGTCACCGGGACATAGATTTTTAAAAAATTATTAATAGTTGATATCAATTAGGAGTTAAACGAAATTTTTAAATAAATTTCAGTAAAATCTTCATGTCAATTTTAAAATTTTTTAGGCGAAAATTTATTTACTAAATTTCTAATTGATAACAACTGAGTAATTTTTAAAAAAATCTATATCAGCGAAATTGTAACTGCGTCGTCCTTTTTTTAATTAATGCTTAAATTTTTTAAAAATTAATTATCAAAATTTAAATACTATTGTGACATTTAAAGGTCATTTAATATTTTTAAAAAGTGGGGGCACTGACTGAAAATGTCCTAAAAAATTATCGTAACAAATTACGATCTTATTGATAATATTTAAGTAATAAAATATAATAATTAATAGTAATTGCAAGTGTAATTTAAGTTTAAAATGAATAGTAATACTTGTAAATAAATAATACCTTTTAAATAGTTACTTATATCTCTGTGTATTTTATATTGTCGACAAAAAGTAACAATTTACGGTCAAACCGTATAATTTATCTACAACAATCTACAATAGATTACAATATGTTTAATTTTATTTTTTATTTTATTTATGTTTTCTTTTTCAAATATTTATTTAATTCACTTTTATTATTATTATTATTTTGTTAGGCTGCTGGAGAGAAAGTAAAGATCGATAATCAGGAAGGAGGAAGGAAACATTTTTATGGTCCGACTTGGCCTCCTGCTTTCGCTCCATTAAAATAATAATAATAATTATTAATTATGATATTTTAAAATAAATAAATAATTAGTTTGCGTGGATTAATTCGATCTCTACGAACAATCACTCGATATCATTAGCAGTACTTGGTACGAATTGATATATCTGTCAACGATAATAAATATATCTCATAAATAATTACTTGCCGGATGTTAATTGAGGCATTTAGTATTTTTAAAATTCAATTAATTTGATAAAAGGTTTAAAAGTTTACAAGATTATCCAGTACAATAAATATCCGTATCTATTATCTTTATAATTTATAATAATCAACCATCAACTTTAATATAAATTTTTAGTTAAACAAAAACTAAACAAATATAAATATATAGTTTATAATTTATAACAAATTATAAGTATATATTTATTGACAACTGGTATTTTATTGTTTGTTTAGATCGAGGTATGAACTAGTCCAGTAGCTTTTCTCGTACATTTTTTATTTTTATAATTATTTTAAATAATTTATTGACGCACGTATTCACTCATTGACGCTAATGTCAGGTAATTGATAAAGCGAGAAGACTGTATTATATTTTTTTTAATAATAAAGAGCGTTATTAGTTTTGTTTTTTAATTTTTAGAAGTATGATAGTTGAGTAATGTCATGAAAAGAGAAAATGGAAGCCAAGTATTTAGCAATTGATAAATTTCATAGTTTATTTTTTAAATTTAAAATCGATAACTTTTAGCGATCATCAGTTTCAAATATTTATATTGTCCTTATATTTAAATTCAAATTTCCCAGTATTTTATAGCGAGCGATTTAGTGCCACCGGTAATGATTTATGAAAGTGATCGATCGAATTAAATATATTTGGTTAGAATTAGTGTAAAGCAACTATAGGAAGAAATTTATTTTTAAAATGTGTAAATATATAATAAGCTGCTTTAATTTATAACCACCTTCTGAAAATAGCTTTCAACATTGTAGAGTCGATAGATTTTACCTTTTATTTTTTTATCGATACCTGTTTAAACAATCCAATAAGTTCACTTACGACTTTTAATTTATGACCGAAAATAGATAGAATTTTATTTTATTTTTTTTAATTTTAATGGTAAATTACACTTCTAGGGAGGAAAATAAGACATTACAACCCGTGTGAAAAATTGCCTGGTAGCAAACACGCAGATCGGCCGTCCTATTTTTCTCCGTGATCTGCATACGATTTTTTACCAGATCTGCGCCTGAAAGTTTAATTTCCCGCCTTGTTTGGAGGGAAGAAATTCGTTCTTATAAGAAAGTAAACGATGAAAATTAGCGCATGTGCGATTCTTCCCAGAAACAGAGGCAAAAATTCAAACTTTCAGCAGTAGATCTGGTGAAAAATCGTCTACACACCACGCAGGAAAATAGGACATTCCAATCTGCGTATTTGCCACCGGGTTGTAATATCCTATTTTCCTCTCATGGTGCGTAATTTACTATAGCTTCTGTTTATTGAAAAGAATAGCGCATGCGCTTATTTTTATCATTAGCTTTCTTCGAAGAACGACTTTCTTCCCTTTAAACAGGGCGAGAATTTAAAATTTCGGGCGCAGATCTGGTAAAAAATCGTATGCAGACAGAGAAAAGTAGGAGGTTCCAACCCACGTGTTTGCTACCGTGCAATTACACACGAGGGTTATAATGTCCTATTTTCCTCCCTCGTGTAATTTACTATTATAATAAAATTTTATTCATGTCCACAAAATAATTTTCATGAAAATAAATAAGAAATTATTAAAACGGAGGCAGAATTGTTAAAAAAATTTTAGTGCAAAGCAGAACTTATTTAATTTTTTAAGCAGAGCCGATAAATAGTTTTTTTATAAATTATTTATAATTTTCATAAATCCAATACATACTTAATTAAACGACGAAATTGTCAATTTTTTTTTCAAGTATCAATCAATAAACACATATTTATTTATTTAACATATTTACCGGCAATTTTTAAAAATCGAATAGTACATTAGCACAATCGTGATTTCACCGCTCAGTCAAACACTAAAAGCAAGGCGCATAATTTCGTCTACGAAATTTTTCATCGTTATACTTTAATTACTCTTATTATCAACTGGCAATTATACTTTTACAATTAACATATTCAATTATGAATATCAATTAATTAATTTATTTTAAAAATGCGTACATGTGTATGATATGATAGACAATTTATAATTGGTAATAAATATCAAAGAATTTAGCAACAGACCAAATAAGTTAACGGACTTGGTAGATAATTTATTCATTATTTTTCTTTATTTAGTTTTTTTTTTATGTCATTATTTATAATTCAACATTTAACATGAGGAACCGCGCTCAAAAAGATTTATTAAACATAACACGGCCACATAATTTATATAATAATAAATATTATTTAACTCCATTAACACATGTCCTTTACACAGGATATGTTTTTATATTTTTTTTTATTTTTATTTTTTTTTTTTTAACAATTCGCAATACTTACAACACACATTTATATTTTTTCTTTATCAACAATTATCATTCTTATCGATTTACATCTGAGTTGTCATTAATTATAGTCAAGTTCCATTTTTTTCTACTTCATTCCTTTAAGTTAAGTTTAATAATTTATTAATCAATAGATAATTATAATAGATATGTATAAACATATATACACATACCGATATGTACAGTACAACATAAATGTATATGTATATGTGGATATATATTGTGTACATTTAGATAAACAAATTTTAATTTAATTAACAATTAATAAATTAACCTGTGAAAAAATTAATGAGATCTACGTAGATCTTAGATCTATAGTCGAATTCCATTATCTCGGAACTTCTCCTCAATTTTTACCCCTGATACGAACTACGTTGTCTCCTACCCAATGCTATACATTAGTATGTGTGTGTATTTTTATCTGCATCATTCATGTAGAAGTAAGAGCGCATGTGTCATAGTTTATTTTTTAATAGAGAAGGGGCATCCGTTAACTCGGAAAATCCAATAAATTTTTGCTCATCCGCAAACTAATGGAGTTCGGCTGTAGATAAACTTTTTTATACATTATTAGATCTATGCAGATCTATATAGATCTTCTCAGTCTACGTAGACACACTTTTTCATATATTATTAGATCCGTACAGACCAAATAAGATCTACGTAGATTCAGTGTAGCTGATCTAAGGTCGACGTAGATAAATTTTTTCATGCATTATGAGATCTACGTAACTCTATATAGATGTATGTAGATCTATATAGATCCAATGACACATAAAAAAAGTTTGTCTACGATAGACCTGGTTAGATCTATTTAGATCTACGGAAATCTTGGATCTCCACAATAAAAAAAATCAGACCCTGATTAAACAACTGAATTCGAGCGAATTAAAAATTTTAATTCTGTTATATTCTGTCGAATTCTGCAAAACAGAACTCAACTGAATTGAAAATTTGAATTTGAATTAAACAGAATAAAACCGATTTAAAAATTTCAAATTCGTTTTAATTCAGTTTAATTCGGATTCAGAACCAGAAATTGAAGAATTATTTTCGAATTCATCAGAATTAAACCGAATAGAATTATTTAAATTCGTTTTAATTCGGACAAATTCTGGTTTTCCTGCCGAATTAGACAGAATTCATTTTTAAGTTACGTACCGAATTAACAGAATTTATCTGAATTAAAAATTTAATTCGATCGAATTCAGTTGTTTAGTCAGGGTCTACGTAGATCTAATCCGTTTTTTCACGGGTTTCATAATAAATGTAACTAATAATTAATTTAATATATATTTATATATATATTTTTTTTGCACGGCTCACATGTGTGTTGTGTAATTTAAATAATTTATTAAGTTATTTATCATTATTTTAAAACTAATATTTTTATTTATTTATTATTATTATTATTATTATTTATGAGCGTACGTTCATCCGCATTCTCTCTCTCCCTCGCAATCGTTAGCGTCCTAAGTCATTTTAAAATTAAACAGTACACTATTTTTTATAAATTGTCAATTATTTATATTAACTAATATATAAATAAATATTAACATATATTTATGTATATATATATATATATTTATATATACTATGGTAGACAACAACGATTAACCTACGCATGTATTTAAAATTTTCTGCTCTATATCGTATTCGTATATGCCGTAAAAATTTTGTATATAAGGATATAATAAATGTTAAGTTTTTTTTTCTTTTTTACTCTTTATGTTTATTTATTTATATATATATATATATTTTTTTTTTAAACTGCGATCGCGCAGTTAATCGCAGTGGGGCCAGTATCATGAATTACGCGAACTATTTATTTAATTTTAATCATAATCAAATTTAAGTAACGTTAATTTTAGTTCCCATTTTTTGTTCCTCCTGCTGCACTTTTTTTTTATTTTTTTTTTTTATTTTCATAATAAAATTCAACAGCGCTATCAGTAATTTACCGTTGATTTAATTACGGCTGTGAATAAATGCGATAAAAAAAGTACATATACATACAGTTACTAATTTTGAATCGCATCACTCTTATTGTTCATTAATATAATTAATGCATAATAATAACAATAATAATTAAATTAATTATGAGAATAATAATTATTGAAATTATTATTTTTTTGTACAAACATTTCATTGAAAACGATATCAGTCGTTTCTTATTATTTTTATTTTTTGAAAGATCTAATTTTTTTTTAAGAATTCAATTAACGGATAAGTCATTATTATTAATAATAATAATAATAATTAATAAAAACTATGTAACAGATAAATTAACAGCCGTGTTAAAAAATGACTGCGATAATACAAGGGCAGCACGAGTTTTATTAATACTTTTTACGATATAAAAAAAAGATGTAATTACTTTTTTTTTTGTTAATTAATTAAAAATTTTTCTATCCATTCTGCGCTTATCTATTTATCGACGATGCCAAAGTCGAATAATCAAAGACCAGTCTTGATTAGTTGTGACAATCTATATATATGTATAGATATATTAATCACGTATTTGAAAATAATGCACGGGAAGAAAGAATATTTTGGCGCGAAAAATATTTTGAATTTAAATTGTGGACAAAAATTTTCTGACTAGAAAAATTTTGTCGACGCGAAAAAATTTATTTTCGGTCAAAAAAATATTTTCGCGCCAAAAAATGCATTTTTTCTGTGTAAATAATAAATTTGAAAATAATCGGCACAGAAGGCGATTATTGCTTCCATCACTAATTCGATACTGACTCCGAAAGCGATCGCCTTAAAAATTTAGTTAATTAAAATTTTTAGATTGCGTTTTGTTGCATAATTAATATATTTATAATTTAATTTCTATTTTATAATTTATTTATCTAATCTGTCTCGCAGTTCCGGTTTTATCATTTCGAACATACAGGATGTTATTAATTAATAATAATAAAACTTTTCTCGTTAAATTTATAATAATTATCCACAGGATACGAAGTGGTCGTTGATTGGGAAATATCTCACAAAGAATTTACTTTTTGTTTTATTTAATTCGTTCTATCTTGGAAAAAACAGCTGAGAGATTCAATTCATTAAAAAACCTTCTTCTAGTTTTAGTTACCGATAAAACATATATAGTTAAATGGTCCAAATTTTTTTTATAAATTAATTTTACAAATAATTTGAAAAAAATATAAACTCCTATAATCTCTTTATCTTTAGTTTTACTTTTATTTCGTTGGTTCGTGTAATTTATTTTTTTTTTTTTTAGTTTTAAATTAAAAAATTGTCAGGTTTTCAAGTCATGACAATTTTATTTTTACTCAGGTGTTAACTAATTATCTTGTTAATCAGAAAATCAATCAATTGATTTATGTATTAATTATTAATCATCAATAAATAAATATATGTACATATATGTATGACGGGGCTCAAAAAAATTGACTTCTTTTTTCAATTCTGTAATACAAAAGAAGTGATCAAGTAAAAATTTTTCAAAGGTCAATTAAATTTGAAAAATATCAAAATTATTTAAAAATCAAGTTTTTTTTCGCGCTCAAAAAAAATAATTGCATAGAAAATAAATTATTTGAATGCTGTTACCCGAAAATATGAATTTTTGGAGATTGTTAAAAAACTTTTAAAGTTTTCGAGTAGTCAATATTTCCGTGACCTTTAAATATTAACATTAAAGCTTTAGACTTTTTTTTTTTAATATCATCTTACTTAATTGTGATCAAAACTAGAATACGAGATGTAAGAACAATGGGTTATAAATATATTGTCAAGGTCTTGTTCCATTTAAGGAATTATTTAATTTTAAAATAAAATGTTTTATTTCATTATTTTCCGGATCACTAATTTTTTTCAAAGCCTCAATATTTATATTCAATGGTCGCTCGGAATTTTTTTAAATTTCCGTTTTCATAAATCATTTATTTTTCTACTGGAATTTGTCATGAAAAAAAAATATTAATTCAATTCTTCATATAAAAAATTTTTGACTGACCTCTGAAAATTTTTCTACAGATTTTTCAATGAAACAAAAAATTCACACAACTCCAAACTTTTCCTCAAAAATTTTTCAACTCGTCAGTTATTTTGAGTCACTTATATATTTATATATATTTGTCAATTGTGATGCATTTAATCTTCTATAAAAACTCCGGTGGACGGGGTGAATTCTATATGCAATTAAAATAAACAATTATGATAATAATAATAATAATAACAATTTAGTATCGTTAAATCCTGTCTTAAATTTTAATATTAATTATTAATACGATACATGGAAAAATTTAATAATTATATTGACCTACCTATCGATTAATAATTTGTCTCTATAATTATAATAATAATAATAAATACCAGCGTCACTGTCGCTTGATAAATTATTTATATTTATATATTATTATATATATATATTTATAATGTTATTTTCGTAATCTTAAAAACTTTAACGATCTAGATCTTATTACGAGTGAATTTTCTAATCTAATACCGTTACTAATTAATTCATAATAATAATAATATATATATATATATATATTTATATAGTATCTAAATTTAAACGTCTCTTTCTCTGATATGTGCGTTCATGCCTTGTCATTTATAATACGACAAATATATACATATATATCTATTTGTTTATTCTTTAGATATATATGTATATGTATTTATAACTGTTATATTTCAATTATAACATTTTATTATTTTTTCAGCTCACCCTTAACTTGATTCAGCGATCAGCGGATTTTATATATTTATTTATTGTTATATTTATTTAAATAAGCTAGATTGCTTTACCAAGTTGTTAAGTCCTTCAAATCGACAGGCCAAAACTTATTTTATTTATTTGTAATAATTAATGTATCGAACACAAAATTTAGTAATCAATCGGGAAAATTTTTTACGCGGTTTTTTTAAAATTTCATTTTTGACAAGTAAATTTATAATTATTTTGTCAAATTTAAACGAGTACTGTAATTACAACTCACGCTTTAATATAATAATTTAAAATTATATATATATATATGTAAATATAGTATATAAGATATAAATTAATGGGGAACTTGGTAATAATAATTTAAATTGACATTGAATTTGATAATTAAAAAAGTAATAATTTTAAAAATCAGATTATCATGATAAAATGAGCTTGAGAATCACGGAGGGTTTATTATTAATACAGTAAGGAGTGAAAGTAAAAAGGTCACGCGATGTAAAACACGCAGGCTGTGAGCTGTAATCACATCACTGTTTATTTATTTTTTTATTTATTAAACTTTTTTTTATTATTTATTATATTTGTCAATTAAAACAAATACAATAAAACGAACGAACGAAAAAAAAATAAAATATATGAATCTGTCACGGTATATTTATTTTAAATATTTACTTAAATTTCATCTATTTACTAAGCTCTAATTTCGCAATGGGGCGTCGCCATTTATTATTCGCGGATCGATATACTTCGGGAAGATCGTATTGTGCATAATAAACTAATTTTTATATATATTATTATTATATTAATGTTTACTTTTATAATTATTTTCATTTATTTATTTATATTGTTTTTAAATATTTTATTTTATTTATTTTACACCTAGATAACTACCGTACCGAGTAACGTTACCGCCATCGTACTCCATATTCCAGCGATCGATTTACAAGCGTGTTGTGGTGAAAAAAAAACGTTAAATAAATATAAGAATAAAAAATATAAATAACAAAAACTAAAAACTCAATACCGCAAAATCGATCGCTCTTTATTACAGTACGAATTTTATTTCGAGAACCCACCGACATTACAATTTTCTCTGTACACCCAAATCTATCGTATGATCACGATCTTCAACCTCTCATATCATTTTACTCATATATATATGTATATATATATATAAATATATGATATTTGCAATTGCTCTATCAATATTCCTCCACTACAAACATTAAATATTCAACATAGTTTTACATTTAATTGTTTTTCATATATATTCATATACATATATAATACATATATGTATATATAAATATATAAAAAAAAAAATATCTTAAATTAATGCGCTCAGTATTTATAATAACGTCAGTATATAATAGATATATTTTTTAAGACACATTCTCATCATATATTTAAATAAATAAAATATATAACAATTTGATTAATTATAAATAATTTATATATAGAAATAAAATGAAAGATTAAATTTAAAAACGTCTCCACTTGGACTTGATATATTTTTAAATTAATTTTCGAAATTAACTCGGATTCAATTTGATGTCAATTTTATAAACTAGGCCGCAATTAGGCGCTTAATAATCTGACATTTTTCCCAGTACTTAAAAATATTATTTAAACGCCATGATATAGATAAACATTTTTTTTTTTTACGCAACGAGCAAATGAGTTACTCAGTAACTGAACGCTACAATAACTCTTTAAAACGAATGTAATTAATTACAAGAGACGGTGATAATTTAAATAAATGAATAGTAACAAATAAATATATTTAGAGTAATTAATTCGACACTTTAAGAGAACCCGATTGCTTCATCGCCGTAGACTATTTCTATTACTAAGTTCCTCCGAATTATCGTCTAATCGATTTATTATATATTTTTCTTTATATTTATTTATTTATTTATATATATTATATCATTACGTAATACAAAATTGCGAAAAATTTAATCCTATCAACTATAATAACCTCGCGGGCTACGAGGTAGGCGTAAGAAGCTCTGTTATCAAGTTCTTAAAATAGCCAACGAGTGTCTTGACGAAATAAACGTAAATAAAATATTTTATTACTATATCTTTAGTTTTTTTAAAAATATAGTCTAATAAAATAACAATATTTATGTATATACTTTATACTGACGTTGTTATACAGTTAAGTGGCGATTTATACTAGATAAAAAGACTATGACAAGGACAGTTTCCAAGGTTTTATACATATTTACAGACCTCATTTAATAACAAATCGATGATGGCTCCGGTGGACAAGTGCGTTTGCATTTAAGGTGTAATTGTCGTCTACTGATCAGTCGGTGAGTCAGCAAATTGCTGTAAATCTTGTTATTTTTATTCCTCTTCTTTTTCCTTTCCTCGTAATAACGTCGCTACTATTATTGTTATCAATATTAATATTTATATAAATATAAATATCATGATTATTGTATTTGTCGTTGATGTATGGCTCGCTCGGTTTAAACTGTTCCTAAACAGGACACACGAGAATCTCGTACTCGAACATAAGCGATACGGTTACAAAAACAAAGTAGAGCAGGAACATTGTGAATCCGAGACCGCGATTCATTCGCCATTTGAAACAAGCGATGCTCATTATTACAAACAGCAACATGCAGAATAGTATGGCGATACTGCAGACCATCCCGACGGAATTAACCTCCACCGGTTTGCCATAAATCAAACCGTACAGAAGCCACGGGACCGGAAGCCTGTTAAGGGACATTAATTTAATAATTATTATCATATAATTTGTATCGTGCTCTCATCTTTGTCATTATCATCATCGTTATCATAATACACTATCGCCGTTAGTATTATCAGGATTATCACAAATACTAAACATTTGATATTTCTCTAGCTACTCAAATAACAATAATAATTATTGTCATTGTTATTATACTGTGAAAAATTGTGAGTCAACTCGGAATGATTACGGATTTTAATTCAATCCAAATTCACTCCGTTACTTCCCGGGTCAAAAATAAAACTTGATTCAGGCTCGCTTCGCTTTATTTTCTTTTTAAGTTATCGATTTGCCGATGATTTTTTTATAAAATCTCGACTTTTTCGACTTAAATTTAATTTTTTTGAACTTTTTTCATCTTAGTTCCAACTTATTCGTCTTTACTTTGAGCACGATAGTCATTCACATTAGTTTTGACTTGCTAAACCTAGTCGAAAAAAGTCATTTATTCGCCTTACTTTCGCCTTGATATATAAAAATTATTTCACCTTAGTTCTGACTTTTTCGACTTATAATTTAAGTCGAATAAGTCTAAACATGTACCTGAAGATCGAAACGTTTTTCGCGCGGAACGAAAATAAAAAATAAAAATAAAAAGTAGAAAATCTATTAGATCTAGATTTCTGCGATGTTTTACATGGGCGCTAGTATGTCAGCCGAAACTTGTAGGCCACCCCCTATTACCCCTGCAGTCAAATTACATCAATTCTTTTTATTTTCGTTGCGCGAAAAACGTTCCGATCTTCAGGTATATGTCTAAACCAAGTAAATTTCGACTTGATTTCAACTTTTTCGTCTTAAATCGTGACTAAGTAAGCCAGTTAATTCTAAACCAAGGCGAAAACTTAATATATTTCATACCTCCGTAAAAAAAGTCGAGTTTGTCTTGTGAAAAACGGCTCCAAATTTCGACTTAGTAAACCAAGTCTAAATCAAGTTTTATTTTTGACCCGGGTTGGGTTTCCGGAGTTTCAATATTAAAATCAACTCTTTTTAGGAGCGAATTTTATTCCGAGGGGATTAAAAAAAAAATCTTTTACTCCGCTAATTTTTTTACAGTGTAATTATTACTGCTGTGGCTGGGAGAACTTGATAAATAATAAATAAAATTAACACTTGCCCAACTGTCACGTCGAATATATTACTGCCGACGGAGCTAGATACTGCCATGTCACCAAAACCCTTACGTGCAACTATTACGCTGGTTATAAGATCAGGAATACTGGTCCCTGCTGCCAGGAATGTAAGACCCATTACTTCGGGCGGTATTAATATTGTGTCCCCGGTAACGTTTGCCCACCAGACCATCAGGTACGAGTATGCTGCTATCCAGATAATCGATCCGATGAATGTCACCGCGAAGAATTTTTTTCCTAAATAAAAGTATTATTTTATATTTTTACTTTATTATTAAATATTGATCAATAATAATACTGAAATTTATTAGATCGTGTTTTACCTCTCGGAGTTCGCGTGTCGGGCAGAGTAAGCCAGAGAGGAAATAAAATAGGGGCAACTAGAATATACGTTAGTCTCTTTTTTGGGCTAGTGGGCCACGTCATGTCTAGAGCTTCTGGTGGTTCATCTTCTTCACCCTGAAATATATTTATAAGTTTATTAGGCTGTCATAATAATAATGATGATGATTAATACGAACCGATTCAAGACCAGCATCAATACCAGCAGCTATTCCGCCATTAGGAAGTTCCTGGATACCGGCAGTGGTGCCAGCAGTTGTTGTTGTGGTTGTTGTTGTTGTCGTACCTTGCGACCCCTGCTGAAGCTGAAGTGCCGTCTCTTTGGAGACACCTGAGTATTGGGCAGAAGTTGACGTCGCAGCTCCATTCTGAGGTTTAGTTGCGTCCAACAGGACTTTTAATGAGGCTATTGCGTGCAACTGCGTTGCCTTCTCGTCCACTTTGCCTGTATGTCCAAAAACTTGTGTCAGTAAGAAGTATACCTTTTACTTTTTAGTTTAACGGCTAGTCAACAACAAGCAGTAACAAGTGTAACTGACACGTCTATCGTGACAGCGAAACATTTTCAGTCTTACTCTCAGCTGTGCACATGCTCTTGTTTATGCTGCACTTGATTACTTTAACAAGCAAGTAGATTAATTTTAAAAAAACGTATTACCCAGGCAAAACGAATGAGTATTTTTGAATAAAATAAATCTGTTTTGCTTTTAAGCGGCATTCAAAGCAGCCCCTAAAATTCTAAATAAATCCTTACTAGATGTAATTACACGTGAGAGTATTCTCGAGCAAACATCTTGAGTTGTCTTTAATTATTCACAAGACTTGGACTCGCTTAAATGTGCCCATTAATCTTAAACTATTAAATACATCATTAAGCATCATTTAATATTAAATAAAACTCTAAGGACTCGGGCTATTAAATAAAAAAAAAATTTATAAATAAAAACAATAGTGTACTCTATAGTTTGTTGCCGCAAACTACAACTATTATGCGATAATAACTATCTACTAGTATCGGACGGGATTTCAGATTCAGTGATTTCCAGAGAGCACTTTTCGATCAGGTCCACCGGAGGCAGTTGATGTTTGGGTTTTTTTTTGCCGAGTTCACCGCGAGTATCGAAAAACGATCTGTCTTTTTTGCTATAGCGGTAAGAGATAGAGGAATAGTTAGACAGAAAGATAGAGGGAGAGATAAATTGAGAGGGTGTGAGTGTGTCCCGTAGGATCGAATAACCAGCCGGCAAAATGGGCAAAGGAGGCTAAGGTCGCCCGAGTGAAGCGAACGAGCGCGGGCGGGCGCTGGCAACGCGATCAAAGTATCGACCCGTGGAGCTTTTATTACGACTACTAACCTCGTTGCTGTGTGTAAGAATTTATATACGTATATGTATATATGTATAGATGTATGTGTATTGCTATAAACTACTTGACGTTGATTGCTTAGACCTTTGAGGTGTTTAATGCTGAGTGGCGCGATGTCGATGCTATTGTGGAAATGCTGGTGGTGTTACGAGATGGTAGTTCCGGGCACCGGGTACTGGAATGTCCACTAGACACTTAAGGGCAGGGGCTGGCAAGTAGTTTCCAATTAGTTTAGCACTACTTGAAAATACAATAAACTACTCGTCCATAAAGTTCTGGATAGTCGGAGAATCGGGACGAGTTTTATGTTTTAAATTTTAATAGACACTTGAACTATGACAGAAAAGAGTTTCGAGTACCCTGGGGATTTCCGAGGTACGTCAAAAATGCGGTGAGGAAATGAAGAGAGTGAGACGTCAGTGTCAGCAACTGTATTCGCCGCGGGTACAAAAGTCTTTATACCAATGAATTCTTTTATTTTTTAATATCAGGTCAATTGATTTGAATTATCAATGGAAGGCTGTAAAGTGGAGTGTCTTTATCCGTATGGCAGGATATCTGGAGGGCTCCTGAGTCAGCCAAAACGAGGAGAACAAACAACGTCGGTGGAGACGTCGGTGGTGGTGGTGGTGGCAGCGACCGAGCCAGCCAGAGGCGACACATTACCACTCGGGAGAGGTGAAAGGTGGCAAGGAGGGTAAAGAGGTGACCCGATATTCCGTGAATTCCTTCTGCATCGCCTAGTTGGAATGTCGCCCGACGTTCTCAGTGTTCCTGCGCTCATTTTGCTCCAAATCGTAAGAGCTTTCCAGATCATAAGTGTGTCTGTAGCATCCATTCCTACGCTATTGTCAGACACTTTCAATTCTCCTGACTTTTTATCTTTTCATCTCTAGTTTTTCATTTTAAGCTTTTTATTATTTCTAACGTCCGCTAGATATATTTTGTGAAAACATTTTAAATGTCAAATTAGTAAAGTGCTGAAGCAATATTCATTCAATTTTAATAATTCAAACTTATTTATATTTGTATTGATTGTAATAATAAAAATAGTAATAAAAAGTAGAGTAGATGTTTGAATAAAAAAGATAATTGGAGAAAAATTTTCGGAAAAAGATAAGAAGGTATAACCTCGAGCTCGCGAAATGTACAGTCGGTAGTTACGATCGATAGAGCGGTTTGTAGGTCAGGGTCTCGATACACTCGCTCTACTCGCGACTAGGTACGTACTTGGGGGATACACTCAAAACACACAGCCCGAGTTGACTATATACACACACATATATATGTATATATATACATAGGTAAGGGCATTTCGTAGCTGTTGCAAAAGCAAAAGCTTTCGGCCTACATTATCGAAAGCAGAATTAACCTTCAATGCCTACGACATCTCCTCGGCCCTTCCACCACCGACCCCGTGCTGCCTCACTTCTTTTACTTCTTTAGTTTTTTTTTTTAACCTTTTCCCTATTTTTCTTTTTTTTTTTTTTTCATGTACGTTACTCTTTTTTCCTCCAACAATGACATTCTCACCTTCACTCGAGAGCTCACGAGTTTCCAGTTGACACACACGCCACCGAGCATTGTGTAGCTCACGTGGAGCACAATTATGCCTTTATATTGTCTCAAGTTCAACTGGACTATCAACTGGCTCTTGAAAAAGAACTCTATCGTCCTCACTTGGGTTGTGCATTGAAAGAAAAAAAAAAAAAAGAAAATTTTGAGGAAAAAAAATAGCTTAGTCTGGCAATCGTTGCGGAACAATTGATCTAGGGGAAATAATTAAATGGTTAGTGGTGAATCAACTGTTAAATCGTTAGCTGGTTAACGGGTAAAATGGTTGTTTGTTAGGGGGTTTAATTATGGTATTTATAAATAATGGGCAGCGTGCTAGCAAGCAGGCAGGCGAGAGTGAGAGAGTGTTGAAGTTATACCGGCGCGAGACTGACCGTCGTGGAGCGGATCAATTGTGTGGATCATTAGTTGTAATAGGCCGTGCCTAAACTTGGCGTGACTCTCGCGTGATGAGTGTCGAGCACCTGGATGAGATGATGACTGCTCGCAGCCTTGGCCACTGCTGCTGCCTCCACGACTGCTGCTGCATCCAGCATCGGCATTTATCGCAGCACCACTGCTGCCACAGGCACCTGATGTCCCACCCACACTCGTTTCACTGCTATTCGTTGCATTTGGATGCTGCTGGAACAACACAAACACACACACCCCACACACGCGCACACACCCACATTAACTCGTTAATAATTTAAAACAATGCTTTGGATTATTTATTAAACTTCTCTATTTATTATTTATTATTCATGCTATTTTATTTTATTTGCGACTATCAAGACAATTTACTCATATTTTTTAAATGTTTATTTTGCCTTTTTAGATTTTTTTGAATAAAATAAATTGTCACGTATCATCATATTTATATATAATGTGTGGAGTCTAGCTAGAAACTAGGATTAATTTATCTATCGATAATTAATGCCCGCATATAATTAATTATCAAATTATTGGTGATATTTAATGAGCGATATATTATATACTCATATCTTTACTTATAATCACTAACTAATTATGCCTTAAATTATTAATTAGATAATTTATTATAGAACTATATATATTGTGTTAGTAATTCCTAAAGGACATATTTTTATACGATCTTTTGGTCTAGGAGTTGCCTAAAATTGAAAGGGTGTAATTTTTTTTGTAATTCCCAATGGGAAAAAAAACTGAACAAAATTTTTAAAGCCAAAAGGACATTTAGTTTTAATTATATGCCCTATTAACTTTCAAGATTTTTTTTTTTTTTCAATTTTTAGCTTTAAAGTAAGTGCCTAAAACGACTGGTAATAAATCAAAATTAAGCCCTTTTGGCTTTGGGAAGCTCTCGAGACCAAAAGGACGTGGAAAAATATAAGACCTTTCGAAATTAGTACCTTGATATATATGTATATATAATAATAGTTAAATTATTAAAATAGCAGAGATAATAATGAATAAATATGATGATCATAAAAGACAATTTTATTTTGAGAATTGCATAATTATAATAATAAATGAAGAGAAAGCACGTTAATTAAATATACACGGTTAATTAAACGTTTATTGTTAATGCGATGAGTTTTAAAAAGTGGGAATGAGAATGAGAGAGTGATAAAAATGGATTTGAATAAAAAATAATTTTAAATAAAATGAATATTAAGAATAATAGTGTGTATAGAGAATGAAAATGAGTATGAGAATAGATGTTTTTTGATTATAATACTCTGAGGATGATGGAAACCTGACTATGGTCATACACAATGGAAACTTCTCGAGGTGGTTACTTTGCGAGGGTTAATTGCAGTGAGTGCCGAGAAGTCGGTCAGCTGCCTTCAAGACTCGGTATATCAAATATATGTATACATTTATACATTTATACATATACACATATATATATATATACGTTGCCGCTTCGCACTGACTATCGATTCTCTCTTGGTTTTAAAGCATAAAGCGATCTTGCACGAGCATTTCAGTTTTTGTCTCTGAAGATTAATTTTGTAAATGCGTTTTTTGAATTTTAAAATGATGGCAATTAAGCTTAATTAGAAACTTTACATTTTAAATAAAAAAGTTATTTTAAAATCATGTACACATAAGAAATAAAAGTATACGGACTAAAATTTAATTAGTGTTAGAGTACTTGCACTGCGAAAAATTTTTGGAGTGAACGCGGATTAAATCCGGAGTGGATAAGGAGCGGGGGGAGTTTATTTTAATATTAAACTACGAATCAGTGCGGCTTTAAATAAAATCCAGAGTACTCTGAAATTACTCCGGTGAAAAGGCGAATTTCTTTTTGTAAAAACTCCGAAACTCCAACAGAGTGAATCCGGATTTAAATAAAACTCGTAATCACTCCGGATTTTGGTAATTATATAGAAGTGGGGCTCCCCTGTTTTTTGGCTATAAAAAATCGAAAAATGAAGATATCCGAGAATTTTTTTTTTCATTTTGTTCTACTCTTCGGCGGATTAATGAAAAAAATTAAATCAATACCCAAAAAATTCAATTTTATAAAGATTTTGGCGATTGAAAAGTCAAAAAATTAAATTTTTTATTTTCAATCGATTATTTGAGCATTAAAACTTTTTTTTTTTATAATTTCTATTTTTTTTCTTGTTGCGCATAGAAAATAGAATAATTTGAAAAAAAAAAAATGTTACAATAACTCAATTTTTCAAATTTTTACAGCATTTTATCGTTTTTGATTTTATTACATTTTTAAAATTATTTGTTAAATTACGAAGAGTAGAACAAAATGAAAAAAAAAATTCTCGGATATCTTAATTTTTCGGTTTTTTAAAGCCAAAAAACAGGGGAACCCCACTTCTATATAATAACCCGGATTTTTTATAGTGTGTTAAGTAGTACATGCATTATTTAAGTCTGACGTCATATATTTTAATATTATTATATATTTTCATTGGTAAATCGATTGTCGATTACTACTTTATTTTTGTTTACTCGCGAAAGTAATTTAGAATTATTTTTTATGTACGTGTGTGTGTGCGCATGTATGTGGAGGTAAAATATTTATTTGTTGCGATCGGGTGTATTGATACTGTAGTGTGTATGAAATATGACAGTGAACAAAATAGCTGTAAGAATAAATAAATAAAAAAATAAAATAAAAAACGTATACTGATAAGAGAAAATGGAAGATACACATGCGACTCACCAATGCCTGGGCAGCGCTCTGGTGCTGCAAGCAAGAAAGACCCAGTTACTATTAAGTCCCAATATTTACTTGAGGGACTTGTTAGCAAATTAAGGACATTGTTTGGTTTAGGCGTTTTTTTAGTTTTGACATAAATAATAATAAAGTTGAGTTCAAGCAGACTCAGATAAATAATGAAAGAGATTTAAAATATGCTGTGAGTAAGCATGAGCCTGACAGTTGATTATAACGTGCATTCAGAGTGTGTATAACTACGTCAGCGTGTGTATGGTGAGCTTCGGTAAAAGTTTAAGGTATTGATCAGCGAAGCGTTAAAGTATTGTGTGCTGACGGTAAAGCACAAATAACAAGTTGAATATTCAAAATATAGATTAATCTATTCAATGTCTAACGAATAAACTGAAACAAGCTTTGATGGATATATGCCAGTAGTAGTAAAAGTAGTAGTAATAGTAGTAGTAGTAGAGTTTTAATTATCTAATTTATTTGCATCGACTTTTTTATTTAAATATTTTTCTCATCGTGTCAATGTATATTTTATGTCCACTGTTTGACTAACGAGTAAAAATAAAAAAAATTTTTAGCTATATTTATAGCATGATTTGTGAGTATAATAATGTATAGAAATGCAAATTGTGTCATCTTTTCTGGGTTAAAATTTTCCGTGGGGTGGAAACTGGATGTATGTAAAAAAAATTTTAAGCTTTTTTAAATTCTTTTTTTTTTTTCGTCCTTCAGTAAAGCCAGAGGCCTCTGTTGTGACGTATTTTAACGCTCGGAAGCTCCCCAATAGCATTATCTCATGCTTGTTTCACTCAGCTATTAATCTGGATATGAATTTGCCAACTTCCCGTGGGTTCACGCCCTCGAAAGGTTATTTTTCAAAATAACATCAGTGGTAAGATAAAAAAAGAATGGAGGTATAAATATATGTATGAGGGAGTGAAGGATGACGTTGAGTGAAGGACGATGGGGAAAAAATTTATAAATATATATATTCATAAAAATAAAATACGTGAGGGGAAATTTTCTTGAGACAATGATGTAACGTTGGCTGATGATTTTCGAAAGCAAACTCTTTATGACAATGTCAGCTGTGTGTAGTCAGCAGGAAAGACGTGGGAAGAACAAATGCTGATATCAGCAACTGTCCACCTTTCGGTCCAGTCAACATTCAGAATAGAGTATTCAGACGCTTGTATCAGCATTTCCTTCTCACCCCTTTCCTCCTCCACTTCCTCCTTCTACTTCCCTACGCGTTCCTTTTTCTCATTCTCATTTTTTTTCTTTTTTTTTTTTCTATATTCCACTTCCTTTCATTATCATAAATATATATAAATTCTTTTTTTAATTACATATTTATAATTAAAAACAATATATAAAGCCCAGAAAAGTTGACGGGGTGTAAGTTAAGCGGGTCGATATATGGACTACTTGATAGATAATTAAGCAACGGGTGAGATAGTTATGAGCTCGATGAAAACGAGTATATAGTGTAGAGTACGAAGCAAGCGGAAGTAATGATACATATTAGAGGTAGTAGTAAAAAAGGAAGGAGGCTCCGGGGTTCTGGACTCACCGATGGCATCAGCTGGTCAGTCGACCTGACTCGGGTTACTTTATTTCTGTACAATATCCTCTTGACCAGCTTCTCCATTGGTCGATTAAATTTCATGAACCCAACGTAGGCCAGGTAGAAGCTGAACAGTACTAATGCCTCGTACCAATGTATAAAGTTGTCACGAAAGAAATATATTAGTGTTATCAAGCTGACACTGTAAAAAGTGCAATCGCGGAAGAGCGGCCACCACGTTAGTGAGAGTACTGTTTTTGAAAATATGGCACACATGCCGATAACAAATAATATATTAAATACCGCGGATCCGACGATGGTGCCAATACCGACATCGTCAAAGGAAACGAACACACCTATCACGGAGGTGAATAGTTCTGGTGCAGAACCACCGGCTGCCATGAATGTCGCGCCCGCGACATCGTCAGCAATTTCAAATTTCTCAATAATAACGTCCAGTGATGGTACAAAAAATTCGTCGCAGACGATCGCAAGAGCTACAAACATATAAACAACACCCAGTACGTGTAGTATCACCGCACCACGTCGTCGTTGCTCGAATGTGAACAAGTCTGTGGGAAATAAAGGTGTTTTTTCTACAACTGTCGTATTGTCGGTGTCAGCAATGTGCGGCGTGACGTAGTGATGTCGATGGTGTAGCGTTGCATTGTAGCCGTCGTACGTTTCACGGTTACTGTCTACGTCAGTGTTTATGTGTCCATTAAGAGTGCTGCTGATGTTGGTGGTGTTTGACCCATAGCCGAGTAGTGTTGCTGCGGGCGAGGCCGAGCTGGGAAGTAACGCTGGATTATTATTGGGCACAGGACGGTGGGCCCGCGTGGACGACGTTGACGCCAATATCAGCACCAACAGAGTTACCATCGTCCTACGCGCCAGGGAAACTCGGCACCCCTTCATCCTGCTTTTCATGTCACTCTCCTCGTGATTGTGCACACCGAGGTGCTCTTCCTTTTACGACACCCGACTAGTCACGACATCACCATTACACCCACTATTAATTCGCTTTATCTATATTATTACTTATGATTATACTTAATCAATATATATTATTTACACTGATGCCACAGCATCTTCACTGGAGCACACAATCACCCACACACTCACCGCACTCACCCACACACAGATGCACTGTGTCGAAGATGCACTTTTATATATATAATATATATGTATATGTATGTATAAGTTATCCAGCAAGTAACTCGAGCTGTGTCACGGCGGCCCGAGACTCATGTCGACTCGCGCTCGCATCCTCCTCTTCTGGTGCTAATAGGCGCGGCACTGGTTCTTTCGTACAACACTAAACTGACACACTCAAGAACACCCGGTTTTTTGTAAATTTATTTACTGACTCTGGTAATTGAATTAACTCGAATTAAAATACTTGCCAGTAAATTAACAGAGACGATAATAATAATGACAATAAACGTTTAACCGTTTAAACTTTTTAATTGTGTATTAATGCAGCAGAGTTGAGGTAAAGATAATGGGGTAACTCCCCGTTATTATATTTATGATGATGATGATGATGATGGTGAACGAACGAACGAACGAAAAGCTTAATGTCACGTTCGACACGCCGACTGGTGTATTGACACCATCTACAGGAGCAGCAGAACGGCGTCGCCGCCGCGATGCCCGCCCGCTGCACACTGGAACATACCACCCGCAGTTGTTCCCGTTCTCCGCGCTGTTACGGTTACCATTCTCACTCCCGTAGCTTTAGTCCTGTGTTCCTTTTGCGCCCCCTGTCGAGTGTCGGTGGTCGCTCGTCTCTTACACCCCAATCTCCTCATCCACATCATAATCATCCTCTACCACCGCCACCAGCAGCCCCTCCACCTTCGCCTCCTCCTACACCTTCTTCTCCACCGGCAATGTCCGTCTTTCCTCCTCGGTAACTCTCTCTTTGTTTTACTTGGATCCCACAATACCAGTGACGTGTGAGTTAGAGCAAGAGATATATTAATAACGGGTGCGCATGATCCAGGCCGTTGTAAATCCACACGACTGTGAGCGGGATGGAAAAAGGTCGCCTGTGCAAAATAAAAAACGTATAGTCAGTGAACGAGATTGCGACGCGCTTGCGTTATGAAGCACTTAGACAAACCCTGTGGTACCAGGGCCCGCTCGATATTCGAGAGTCGACTCCAACTACACGTTTCTTTTATACTTCTACACACGTTTTTAGTCTTTGCCTCTACTTACTTCTTTTTCTCCTTTTATTTTCCTATTTTTTCCTTGTTTTTTTTTCATTTAGGCAGGATTCCAAGGGTGGAAGCTGAGGCGCTGAGGGGAGTCCTGGAGGAAGCAGGAAGCGCTAGAGGATTTCTTGCCCACTTACTTTATCTCTTGTCCTAATGCTTACCTAGGGACTATACATAACTTACGATCTGTCTTTACTTTTCACTTGTTCAACAGCACGTATATTAGACACAATGCTTTTTATTACCGATGATCGATGGTAAATGATAAAATCAGGCATATATTGTATTTATCATTGTGCTTTTACGCTATTGTGTGTCCATGAATTGTCATCATGTGAAGCTGATATTGATATTGATATTGATGGTTATAATAGCGGTAATGATAAGAAAGAAAAAAAATTTTTTATTGATACTAGATTGGATATAATTGCAGGTGAATGCCGAGTCTTTATGCCTATTGGAGTTTTTGTTGCATTATTTGTAGTGTGTGGGGTAGTGGCGATCGACACAATGCGAATTGGCGGAAGAATCATATCGCGATCCCGTATTATTGCTTGTGATGCACACGTATGTGAAAGGGGGAGAGAGAGAACGTCGATGGGCAATCGATATTCCTCATTGTTGATACAACTGCACACATGTAGTAGTTATAGTCTCTTACTTACAGATGAATTGGAGTGAGAGATTGAGGAGATATGGTAATGTGCACACTCGATTGACTGTAATTGCTCTGATAATTATTATGTTGAGAGATTCATCTCAGCATTGATTTCCTCGTCTATTGGAAAATTTGTCTTGAGAAATTTTCTTGACATTTTTCAATACTCATTAGATTTTTCCATTGAGCTTCTTGACAATCTGGAAGTAATCAGAATTGACAATTATTTTTTTTTACTATTGGAAATTTTTTGTATTATGATTTTCGGAGTTAAGAAGTTAATTTTTTTACGGGAAATTGAGTAATTGGTGGCTTGGATGGGAAATAATTATTGGAAAAATTTGACTGATTGATTTTGGGGGATGATTTATTTATTTGTTTGATAGAAGAAAGAAGAAGTTTTGAAATGTAGTGCGATGATAAGTTATCGGTAGAGTACTGACTGTTCTTCACGTCGTCAGATAAACTGCAGAGCTTTTTAATCATCTGAGGCTGACGAAAATTTACAGTTACTACTTGATAGAAATTTTTTTCCCGGAAAATTAGATGAGGGATTACGTAAGTTGATTATTAATTACACTTTGAAAAGTGTCAATATAAAAATTTGTAAATAATGATAATAATTTTTTTATTTAATTACCAACGGAATTATCAAATAAATCGACTATGAATTAAAAAATAAAAAAAAATTAATGAATTTGTATTAGACGATGGTAAATTATCTCGAGTTTATTTTTCCATTGTTAGATAAAAGTAATTTTTCTGTTTTCTTATCAATGGCTGACTGAAATTTACTGCCACTACTTAAAAATTTTTGATAGTACAAATATTTTTGTGTCGTGATTTTTGAGAACAAAATTTTGAGGAATGGATTTTTTTTTTTAATTAATAATTTATCTTTACAGTAATTCCAATAAGCGACCGTCCAATAAATCGGCGGTTCTTTAATTTCGTTCTCGCCGCGAATTTATCTCCCCCCCACACTATATATGTGGATATAAATATGTATATCTGAACCATATGTTATTTTAAAATAAATTTTTTTTTTCATCATCCACTAAAGCGATCTTTGAATTTAATTTGTTTACTGGTAAACAGATTAAAAAATAAATGAATTTTTTTAAAATCAATGACTAATTTATTATTATTTTTTAAGTTGGTTAAAAAAAAAGTTGGAAACCATTAAAAAATTAAGTTTTGTTAACTTTATTTCATGATGAAGATTTTAATTTTTAGTCAATTACATTTAGTAAACTAGATTACACTTCATAGCGCCTGACGTTATTTTTAACTCTTTTAAAAGATATTAACTGTAAAAAAAAATTAACTACTCTATTTAAAATCGCAAACTCACTGACGCGTAAAATCAATAGAAAAAAAAAACGAAATTTTCTTAAATTTGATAAGTTCATTATCAAGATAATTTGATAAATATTAATTACAATTGTTTTCGAAGTAAAAAGTTTGAAAGTTAACAAAATTGTGGTAATTGTACTTTAAAATACCAACAAAATTTAATTTAAAATTTTAACTCTAACCGCTTTTATATTTTTATTTTAAGCGATGCGCACATGGAATTAATTTAATTAATTAATGCGTCGGCTACAAACTGTCCGAGTGTATTTCGATAAATGAAAATTTTTGTTGTAAAAAAAAAATGTCAAAGGTAAAAGCGTTTTTATTAATTGGAATCTGTTTCAATGCCAGATAAATTTTTTATCTCAAAAATCAGTTTTGTAAATATGAATAATATTCAGTTTAATTTAAAATAAACATAATTTTATATTACCGCCTTTTTAGTCGATCGAGTTTTTCTGTTTATACTGACGACGAGTAAACAAAAAGTATAAAAAATTAATTACAAAAATACTTAAAGTATCATGGAATAAATGTTATGCTCATTGCTGGTTGCCGCGCTATTCAAAATATAACAAAAGCTATTGGTGAATTTGAAAGCATTGATAATTATATTGCACTTAACGAAATACAGAGTGTGGGAACTTGGAATGGTAATTGTAGGGCAGATTATTATTGTGCAGTCAATAATTATATTTCTGTATTCACCCAACATGGATGTAAACCTTCCATTGAATTCTTTTACGCCACAATTAAGTATTTTATGAGCAACTAGTTATTAATTATTTTCATTCACAATAGTCGAGTCAGTATTGAGTTCTTTACTTTCTATGACAGGGAAATTTGTAGTAAACACAATAAAAATTTAGTTCTTAATTACATATTAAAATTTTTAATTCCTGGAAAATTATTTTGAAATTTTATAATTACGTGAGTGTTTTGAATTTTTTCAAAAATGAATATATTTAATTTGAATCAATAGATTCTGCTTTAAGGGACATTATTACCCCCGGGTTTTGGTATAAAAATTGTGGGGGTGAGCGAAAATTTTGAACTTACAAATTTTCCATCAAATTGAACAATAGAAATTTTTGAAAAATCAATTTTTCGAAAACTTGAGTATTTTTTTAATTATACCGTTTTGTAGTCTATAAATAAAATTTTTGAGCTCGATGACAGCAGAGTTTTAGAATTGACCTGCAGAATCAGCTGATGTCCAGATTTTTTTTCTATATTCAAAAAAAAAAAAAAGGCCATTCGGCATCCGAAATGGAAGTATATTTCTACATATATATAATTTAATAATCACCCATCAAAAATTTTTAAAGATTTAAACAATGGCATTATCACCATAACACATGAGTCAATTATGTGACTTTGAACCCTTATTAAAAGTGGAGCAATTATCGTAAAACAAAAAAATAAAAAAAGGAAAATATAGCTTTTTCTATCAGCTATCAAGTTCTTTTTACATAATAAGGATAAATATACCCATTAAAAAGTTATTTACGAAAAAAGCCGAAAAAGTAGGATTTTTCTTAATTTTTTGAATTTCAAATGTCTACCATTTCTAAACTAGTTGACCGATTTTGCTCATCTTCGAACTTAAACGTGATAATCGTTTATAGAATAAGTGTGCCAAGTTTCATTAAGATCCGTTAAAAATTGTCGCCGCTATCGTCGCAACATGGCGCGTTATATATATATACATATATAAACTTTTGAACCAATGGTATTTTTGGAACCTGCTCGATGAATTATGATAGATTATAGCAAAATTCTTCGAAAATTCCACCATGAGGACAAATTCAAAAGATAGATTTCTATGAAATCTACTAAAAATTTCCATCACATTTGAAATTAAAATGATTATTTTGGCGCCATCGAGAGCACAATTGTAAAATTAATTACAACTGTGAGATCTAATGCATGTAAAATGTTGTGAAAGTAACATATGTGTTTGTAGATTACATCAAATGATAAAATATATAATTCAACGTGTGAACCATTAAGTAGATTTGTCAAAATAATAAATGATGTACAATAAACAATTCCCATTGTGTTGATAATAAATGTCAATGTAACAATAAATTAACATTCATATTCATATCTCGCGAAACATGTGTACTGCATATAAAGAATAAAAACCGGCTAAAATATTTTTGAATTTATAAATAATTTTTTTTTAAAAAAGTCTAACTCAATAAAACGTTTTTTTATATTTTTACTTTAGCACCTTTGGGAAAATTTTGAGATATTCATTGCAACTGCAGTGCAATATTTTTTTACGAATGTTTATAAGATAAATTATGCAGTAAAAAAAAAATTGTATATATTATGCTTCAATTAATATAACGCTTCAATAAATTTACTAACATGAGCTTTTTTTTCGTTTTTGTTTGTTTTTTTTTTTTTCTGCTAGTAAACTATTTACGTTCATATTGCCAGTGAATGCATTTCCAGCGAGTAAATATATAAACATTGAGATATATTTACTATTTGTTATGCAACAGTAGAAAGTTTTTGTCGTAGCGCAATTAGTCCAATCATGTAAAACCGATATTGTTTGCCAAGTGTGTAAAAACAGGACATGTGCTTCCAGAGAGAATAATATTTTTTTAAATGCTGGCGTGTATGCTGACACGCGGATTTTGTGATAATAATATTATTTATGTTCCCGATAACTCGATATATGTATTAATAATTAGCGTCAATGCGGGGGAGACGTTTATTTTTAAACACCAGTTTCGTACAAAGAACGTTGGTTAATTTTTAAAAATTCGTCTCTTATGATTTATGATAGATGATTTTTTCTTTTTTATTTAAGATTAATAGTAGATCTTGATAATGATGTTGTAGACATGGTTATTGCTGGCAAAATAAATAACATCGATAATTCAAACTATTTGGGGAGGGTCGACTGGAATAAAGTTCCCCTAAAATTATGATGACTCGAAAAAAAGTTAAATCGCAATTAAATATTTTTGTAATTATTTGAAATTTTTTTTTTCATTTTATATAAATAAAGTTTTTTTTTTTTATCTTAAATTATTTTTCGGAAGTCTTGAAATTTTTTTTATGACTAAACGTAATTATAATTAACCTGCGATGGATATTGAATTAATAAAAAAAAAATATTTATTTCAACTGGAGTAAAAAAAGTATCTAATTTGATAATGGCATTTTCTGTAAAAATGATCAACTCCCAGAGTGAAAATTGTCAAAAGGAAAAAAGTATTTTCAATCATGGGAAAATAAAATTTCTATAATATAAATAAAAAAATGTATTTATCGTGGATGCTCGTATAGTCCCTGAGTAATTACTTAATTAAAATGATGAGAAGTGATGCGTTAAATCTAAAAATAGAGATACAACCATTGGATAAATTGCTATCTGAAATAATCGAATCCAGGCGGCGGAGAGGACCGGAAAGGAATCATCTGGATATTAAATGTCATTTTTTTTTATCTGTTTTACAGCGTTTTCATGAGAAAATTTTTGTTGGTATATAACGTGTCCGTTGGTCGTTATAGAGGAGAGAAAAGGTCGTTGGGGCGCCACGATGGGCGCGTAATGGTGGAAAGTAGAACGATTTTAATTTGCATATATTCCGGATTCCCGGACAATTCGGTCAGGAAGCACGTTAAAATATTATTGTAAAAAGAGAGCTCATAGAATTGGAGAATAAAGGAATGGTAAAATTTTGAATTTTGTCCCTTTATAACCCGTAATATGACTAGGAAGTTGGACTCTCGGAAATGCTATTAATGACTTTAACTTTCTGTCAAGTACCTACTCTTTCATTTTCTTGATTTATTGCAATTTTATTTTTTCATTTTCACATAATAAATTTTTTTGCTCATTTTATATAAAACGAAATCAATTAAAAATGTGAGCTATATGTCTACTTTTTTTTGTTATATGTATAGAAGTGTGCAGAAGTACAAGGAGCTCGGGATGTCGATTTCCGTCTTGAGTGAATACACCGAGAGCCGGTAGTCGACATTCGCGATACGAAATAAAATGGAGTAGAGTAAAAGTGGATGGGAACGAAGTGGAAAGCGGTGCTCCAATTCAATCGCTCCTTCCAATCGCCGTGAACCAATATTCGTTGTCGTCTTCCTCAAGAGAAAATGAGGAATTTTATTGAAACCTCGAGAACGTTTCCTTGTCCAACTTAAAGGTTTTCACCGAGCCATCGAATTCAATACAATTACGCTTGTAGAATATCAATTTGATATGATTGCTAGGTAAAAATTCCGTTGTATGAAAAAAAAAAAAAAAAAATAAGCAAAGCGACAATAAAATAAATTTTTTTACATTATTACAAATCAGCATAAATTTACACCAATTTTAAAAATTTATTTTTTAATTTTTACCCGCGACTGAAAATTAAATTTTAGATTAAACCCGGAATTTATGTTTTTCGTAAATTAAAAAAATATTTTTGTCAACACGAAATTCGAGAGGCACTTTTTTAATCCCAAAAAAAATAGCCAGACAATGATGCAGTACATGCTGACATACGTGAAAAAAAAAAACATAACAGACATCATTATAAAAGCTTTCAGAAATTGCTCTAAGACTTGCGGATATTTTCTCAGACGAGAAAAAAATTTGTTCAAGATAAATTTAACAACCTCCTTAAAAATTCACGGAGGAAAATTAAAACAAATTATTTTTTTACGACCAACAAGCCATCATGTCGCTTATTAAAGTTTTATACCCATAAAAAACAGTTTAATTTCAGGGTAAATATTTGCAAGTCAGTCAAATGAATAAAAATTGCAATAACGTAAAAAAAAAAAACAACTGATGTTACAGCGGAAATTAATGCGAGCGATTATATTTCGTAATTAGAAAAAAAAAATTTTTAAATCTGCCGCGGGCTATTGAACGCCACGAAATAAAATTTCGTTGGTTTTCATTTTCGAATATAAAGCTCGTTTAACGTGTACATAAAATCGATTATACGCCAACAACCTCTCGATGTACGAGCACATCATCATAAATAAAGATGATGTACAACAATAACCATTGAGCAAGGGGATAAGACAAGTAGTTTCGCGTATAATGTCCGCGGTTATTTAAAAATTCCCTTCGTGGTAGGCTGGATGGTTGAACAAATTCACCACACACTGGTGCGGCTCTCACACACTCATTTAAATCTTTTATGTACATCTGAGTGTACGTATATACATAAAATATAGACACATGAATACACAACAGGGCAAAGTGTCAAGCACGTACAGCAGTATAGAGTTGAAAGCCAGATAGAAAATAAGAGCGACAGCTGTGTTAGAAAGAGCCCGTGCCGCGGTGAGTAGCCCCAGCCGAGAACCAGAGGTTTAAGTATATGTATATATATATATATATATATATATATATATATTAAGAGTAGGATGAGAATCTTTTTTGAATGGTATATAACGGTATAGAGTTGAGGGCTCGCCAGAGTCCCGGAAAATATTTATAAACGTTTTTCTTCCAGCACGCCGTTTAATCGTTCTCTTGAGGATATAAAATAGGGGTGGGGGGTAGGCAAAATGGCTTTAGCTGGAGGCAATCTTACGGATTCATCCGTAAAAGGGTGAGAGTATGGGTTTTACGGGGGAACGGGGATCGATTCTCTCCACCACCGGCAGCCTTTCATTCGCCGTTTACATACATTAACTTTAAATTTATATATTCGCATACTCAATCACTTGATGTGATCTATTCGATCTTATATCCACACCTATATAACTCTATACCGTTATAATATGTATCAAGGGAGTGGAAAAAGAGATCAATTAAGAGGATCCGGTTTAATTAAAACCTTTTTCCGTACTTTTAATTTTAAATAAATTCCTCGCTTCATGACTAAAGTACCCGAGTGAAATGGGAAAAGGCAATAAAACATTTCTTAAAAAGAGATATGATTTATTTCAGATTTTTTACCGTAACCGTTATATTTCCTTCATTTATTTAGTTGTCGTGGTGTTTCGTTTTTTTATGTTTAACCATTTTTTCATCTCGTGTTTTTTTATTTACCGAATTTTGTCAGTGTCCGATGCATTTTTAGCCGTACAGGAGAGTAGAGATCTACTCAGCTCGGGGACGTATAACCGTCGCGTATACGGACATGACAAAAAAACCTCTCACCGCCACAGTGGAGCCGCGGCGGCGCGAGATGTGGATGTGGCAGCAGGAGACGAAACGGGGGGCAGGGTAGCTAACACTCTAAACTCCTAACTCTGCTTTCTCTTCACTCCTCTCACAACTTTCATTCTCTTTTTCCTTCTCTCTCCTTTTCCCTCTTCCTCTCCCTCTTTCTCTATATATAAATGACAACAGTATACTCTCTCTTTTGGGGTCTCTTTGTCTCTCTCTCTCTCTCTCTCTCTTTCACTCAGAGCTTCTCGGTGTACCAGGTCGTTCAGCCAAGCTCGTGCGCATGGCACATCAGCTTCATATCATCGCTCGCCAAGACACACAACAGAGTTGTGTGCTATGGTAGTATGGTATGGTGTAGAGACGAGAGTAAAAAAGTATAGGATTGGAGGAGACGAGGAGATGAGGCTGTGGATGCTGACTGCCGCTGGTGCTGGTGGCTCTGTACCCTCTGGAGCGACGGCGCAAAGCTCATCGCACTACTGTCGGACGAAAGCGCTCGTTCGAACGCGACTAGTCGCATAGAGTACCGATTCACGGCATAACGTGCGTTTTTGTGTCTGCTTTTTTGTGTTGTTGTGATGTGGATTTTTATCAGAGTCAACACTCAAAGTAACTCCGTCATAAAAAATTAAACTTCGTGATTGACGTGAATGGGATTAAAAAATTTTTAATTGAATATTAAATATTAAACGTTTTTTTTTTCCGTCACTCGTTTTGCGATCCTTTGTCGTTGGCAATTTAAATTTCGGAACCGTGAAGTGTCCATGTGTTTCAATGATCGAGTTAAAAAAAAAAATAATAAAATGTCATGGAGAACAAAGCTAGTGCAGGTGCTTTGTACATATAATAGTTGAAATGATAAAGCGGCGTTTATATTATTCAATGCAATTTTAGTGATACGATTGAATCTGAATGGATTTTTGTACTTTGTCATCTAGTCATCACTACCTACGATCCTTTTATATACTTTAACATTTCTCTCACGTCGAGATATTATTGTTATTGTTCACCTTATTATTCTTATTCTTATTCTTCTTCTTGTTCGATACGTTCTAATGCTAATTTATGTCTGACGTAAGGCCGTTTTTATCATTTGATGCTGATTTAAACGAGGCAAAATGACAGCCGTAAAATTACAATATTCACGGTTGGATGACACGAAATTGTACGATTATATTTTTTTTATTTTCTATACTGTTAAAATAACTGAAAAGAAATAGTCATAATAGAAATTTGTTCACTTTTTTTCGTTTGCAAATTGTACGGTTTAAACTGCCTGAGAGCCGGGGGATTTGTTTTGATGTATTTCTTTCAGTCTTTTTTCCTTTTATTTTGATAATAAAAAAGAGTGGAATTTAGTTTTTTTTTTATAATTAAAAGGATGAAAAAAATTAAAAGAATAGAAAAAAATATAAAAAAAGCAGAACAAATAGTTCGAAATGTAAATTGAAAGGGAGAAAACCGAGCATTGTTTCATTTTCCCACTCGGTAAAATGGTGAATTGGATCGAGCTACTGTTGGAATGCTTTTTGACGCTTAAAAAGGAGAGAAAGAGAGTATATAGTTGGTAAAATGGTTTTTGCGAGGCTTTTACTCAACTACTACTGCAACTACTAGTAAAACTACTGGGTACTGGCACTGCTACTACGGCCACTCGTGAATATAACCACCCAAAGGTCACATCGCTCGTGGGATCAAATAAAACGAGATTACATTAATCATGCCTCAGAAATTTTATTCAGATCTATCAGATATTTTTCTCCATCATATATTATTTTTCTCCATCGTGCATTTAACGAAAAAATATGAATTCCTATATATATATATATTTATATGTTTGCTAAATAAATAACATCCATATCAATTTATTTTTACACGGTTATATAAACAGTAAAAAGTAAAAAACGAATTTTTTTATAATAAAATGAACGTCATATTTTTTATCGAAACTAGAGAATAAAAAAAAATCAGAGCTAAAATTAAAATTCAAACTAAATACTGGCTCTCGGTAATTACGTTAAAAAAAATTCGATGACAAAGCAGACGAAAAAAAGACTGAAATAATAAAGAGTAGAAATAAAATATAAAATAAAAGGGAATAAAATAAAATTCTGTTAATTTTCTTTTATTTCACAGAAACTGGCACAGATCGACGACGTCAAATAATTCAGTGATAAGAGACAAAATTAACTAACTGCGAAATTTATCAAGTATACCGACTAGTCGGTCTATGTAATTAATTAATTCAAAATCAAATTATTCAATTAATTTAAACAATCAAATCTTTATATACATAATGTAAATACTATTATAAATTATATATACATAGTATATAATATAAAAGGTAGATTATAATTGGAAAATCATAAGAAATTTAAATACCGATAATGTGATTTATATAAAATAAAATGACGTACAAGAGAGTTTCGTTGTGATTTTCCGAGGAAATCGGCCAAGCGTTCACGCGATTCAGCCGTTTAACTTGAAACGCGCTATTGGTATTCTCGAAGCTATATACTGTGAAAGCCAAAGAAGTATAAAGAAGCAAAGAGGAATAAGAAAAGTATATAAGAAGTGTAAGAGGGAAAAAAAATCCAAGTAAAATAAAAAATAAAAACCGAGTAAAGTAAAAACGAATATAGATTTATACCAGCAGAGAGTAAAGGGTGAAGAAACTACGGAGGTGGAGATATATAGTATATAGCTGAGCAAAGGAGCACAGTAAAAGCCGCCACGGGGAAGAAGGAAAAGCCGCGAAAAACATGACGCCACGAAAGTACGTAACTTATGGCCTCGCATAAATAACGCCGCTGAGCTGGTATACGTAGAGATCGATCCCGCTTTAGGTTTTCGTTCACTTTGGTTAGCCCCGTTTATCCTCAACAACAGTAACGCAAAAGAATATTGTATAGCGGACCAGCCAAGCCAGCCCAGCATCTCAAATCACCCAGACCAGACTAGACTATACTTCCATACACGCGCTAAGAAAAGAACAGGGGAAACAAGAGATAATAAAAGAGCTTGCAACTTGGGATAACAAAAAATCACTTCTTTTTTTAAATATATAAAAAATTTTTAAGGAATATCTATATATATAGAGACAGAGACGGAGGCAGAGTTGGAGGATAAATAAGAAAAAGTAAAACACGGAGAAAGAAACGAACCGAGACACCGGAGGGAAAAGCCTAAACTTTGTCGACATGGAACTGTTGATGTTGCTGGCTGCAGCAGCCATCTTCTTGGGCTACTGCCAGACAGATGAAAAAGGTAACGTATGGATAGATGAATGGACGCCACTGTAGATATCTACCCTGTACTGTCTTTTCGACTTTGCTTGCTTATGTCCCGTTGATACTCTACCATACATTACACTCCTACACTTATACTATTCGACGAAACGTGACGAGAGATTGTAAATAATAAATATACGTATGTTTTATACATAAATTCATGCATAACTTTTCTTTTTCTCTTTTTCACATGGAAAGGAATTTATGATGCAATTGAAGCGCAGGCATTAATAATACTGACGATTCTAAAATATTTTCTTCATTTTTCTCCAGAGCAAACTTTTTTATTTGGTTATCTTATTTATTCAATTTATTATAAAATCCCAGAGGCAGCAGCCAATTATAGAGTCAGGGAGTGAAAAAAAATATTTACTGTGCAAAAAACGTCTTCACAATTTGTTAATTTTAATAATATAGCGGATTACACGTAAACACTATTATAATTATACACTGCTGTATTGTTTGAATCATATACTTTTTTTTTCTGTAAATAATTATTTATGTTGAATAGGATGTTAAGCTCTGTTTTGCAGTAATGCGGTTTTTTTTTCTTTCATTTATAATAATAATAATAATTATCATTATTCGCTTCTGTAATTGCGCGAAAAAAAATATTGTAGCGAGTACACGGAAAGAAAATTATGGCAGCGGTTCCCATAATTTTGTGAAATTTTTTCCTATACCATCATAGGAATTACGACCATAAATTATGGGAACGGTTCCTATAATTATAGGAATGTTTCCCATAATTATAGGAATAGTTCCTATAATTATGGGAATGATACCCATAAAACTATAGGAATGGTTCCTATAATTATAGGAATGGTTCCTATAATTTATAGGAATACTTTCTATAATATTATAGGAACCATTCCCATAATATTATGGGAATGGTTCCTATAATAGTATGGGAACTATTCCCATAATATTATGGGAATGATTCCTATAATTTATGGGAATGGTTCCTATAATAGTATGGGAACTATTCCCATAATATTATGGGAATGATTCCCATAATGCAATTGGAATGGTTCGTATACCATTATGGAAATCATTCCCATAATATTATGGGAATAGTTCCCATACTATTATAGGAACCATTCCTATAATATTATGGGAATGGTTCCCATATTATTATGAATAAATTAATTTAAAGAAGCGTGGTAATCACTTCTACAATACACAGAAATATTATTAAACATAAAAACAAAAATTCAAACATTGAAAAAAAAAAATCGTATTTGGCAAAAAAACATTAAAATTTTTAACAAGAATTTTTTGTCAGCACAAAACATTCAAGAAAATTCAAATTTTGGAAATTTCTACACTATTGTGCAAAAAAAAATTTTATGATATTATAGGGATGGTTCCCATAACATTATGGGAATAGTTCCCATAATATTATAGGAATAGTTCCGATACCAATATGGGAAACATTCCCATAATAGTATGGGAATGATTCCCATACCATTATGGGAATGCTTCCCATATCATTATGGGAATAATTCCCATAATATATGGGAACCATCCCTATAGTAGTATAGGTACTATTCCCATACCATTATGGGAACCATTCCCATAATGCATAGCAAAACTTCCTATAATTTTTTTTCCGTATAATAGTTTAAAGTTTTTAATTATTTGTTTATTTTTCTAAAAAGATTTTCACAACGGAAATACTTTAATCCCCATGTTTTTAAAATGGTTCATAGAACGTTAAAAAATATCTTAAATATTTAATGTCGGAAGTGTAAAATGTAAAAAAAGTATTTTAATATAAAAAAGTTTGCGTAAGTCAATTTATAAAATTATAATAGTGTATATAAATTAGAGCAATAAATATTTGAATATTTATAAGTCAAGCATTAGCTTTTATTATGTTGTTTTATTGCTAAAGTAAATAGAGTTTTGTATTAAAAAATGAAATCCATAAAAAAAGCATAATAACAATAAATAATAAAAAAGTAAATTAAAGCAAGATTGATTTATAGCTCTTGCTGTAAGTAGTTCAAGTTTTGTTAGCTTTAAAAATAAAGCGGGAAAAAAATTATAATGAAAACAGCTTAAAAAAAGTATCATTAAGCAGAAAACGCTAGAGTGAAAATATAAACAAAATTTATTCTGTCGATAAAAAAACAGCTAAGGAGAGAAAAAACCCATGAGCGACTTGTATCGGTATTTCTGTTCGGGAACACGATGTAAGAAATTAATAGGACTTTGTTGTTTATATTTTCTGGCTTAAAAGAATTTTCCTTATGAAAATTTTTGTACAAAGTAATGATATTAGCTTGAGCTTTTCCAGGGTTATATATATTGGTGCACCGCGTCGAAGCTTGTTGTTAGGATAACAGAAGCAACCAAGCAAAGTACCATCACTAAGCTCAAAAGCTTAAAGCTTCAAACAGACGCGAGTTTGCTATGTGAACAAACAAATGGATATTTGTGGAATGTACCTTTCAACCCAATGTTAAATTCAATTTTAAACCATGTATTGGATGAAAACATAAAAGTTTCATTCATGTAGTCTCTTCATTTACTGCTATCATACAACATATACATATATATATGTCTGCATGTATTTATTGAGTTCGTGTTCCAACTGTTAGATTGTCTCATTCGAGTTTCGCGGTAGTTTATTTATCGATGAATATATAGAACGACCGTTTGTATTTCAGCTTCAACACCGTACATACACACCCTGGCTGGAGCTTTTTGTATACACAAATATATACAATAAGAAGACACATGATATAGCTTTCAATCTCAATTAATTATTCTCTCGTGTTCGTTTTACGCCTTTTAAATATAAACCGCATTTAAAATCATCATGACGTATTACACATTTGTGTATCATCCGCGAGATTATATATTTTTTTTTATCACTTTTCACTTTTTTACTGTGTCGCAGTTGATGTTTGCTGTTAGTTTCACTCGGATGGACAAAATTGATATTGAATTACTCGGATAATAGTCATCGTCAATGGTGGAAACTCGTAAAATAAATATTTTTGTTTTTTCCCGAGTAATTGAATACACGAGAGTTTTATGTTTATACACATACATGTATCCGAACGGTCCATTATTTTACGATCGCGCAACAAAAAACAAAAAGAAACAAAAAATGGAAAAAAAAAAAAGGAACAAAGTGATAATATCATTTTTGAAACATGAATCCTACAAGCGAGATTAACAGTTAATCCGCGTAAAAAATCTATTTCTCACGTTACTTTTTATTAAATTTTTTTTATTTGATTGCAGTATCATTTTATGGTTCGAGTTACATCCACTTTCCGGTACAAGAAGCCAAAGGCAGTACTAACATAAGTTTTCGTTTCCGAACACATCTATCTGATGCAATCCTATTATTGGCAGCTGGAAAAACGGACTACTGTTTGATCAAGCTCGAAGCTGCAAGACTAAAGGTTTGTGTGCGGTCTTTTTCACTCTTTTTCACATCCCATTGTCTACTACTCTACTACTCAACTAGTACTAGTAGAAGTAGTAGAACTATACCCACTACTACAACTAGTTCGAGTGCCGCAGGGATTCGGCCTCCATTTTAGACGAGGCTTCCCACATCACTAGTCTTTTTATTACGATAAAAAAAAAGGCAGAACAAAAAAGAATAATAAAAAAACCGAAAAAAAAGTAAAAAGAAATGCTCAAACGAGGTGCCGTCGAAATAGACGTTTTTAATGTCCGTATTCGCGATAACATTTCGATCATGATTTCAAAATTTACCATTTAAATATCCACTGCAGGGCAAAATAATATAATAAGTTATAATATATACATTAAATTTAGTTTACTCTTATTTACTTTGCCAACATTTCAGACAAATATTTAGTAATTACAAACATCGTTACGGATATATAGATTCCCGGGAAAATAGCACGATAAGCAAGTTAGCTAAAACGTAAATTCAAGAGGTCGGGAATTAGCCGTTGGTCCATAGTAATCGATATTTGGTCGACGTTGAAACTCGCCACTGGTGCATAGCTCTCTAGCTTTCTCTCTCTCTCGATTATATATACATCCATACGTACGTACACATATATATGTCTGCAGATATATAGGTACACACGATATCCAATAGCATTGGGGGGTTTACTACAGTAGAATAAAATGAAAAGAATTAAAAACAAGTAGAAGAGGAAACACGGAGAATGAACGAATACAAAGGCGCTAAATAAATGGCCATAAACTAACTCTGCTGGTAATTGATGGAATCCAATTGGATCAGCGATAACTAAAAATGTTTGTCTAAATAGACACTCGATCGTAATTTTTTGCTCTGAATTTTTTAGCTCTGCTTTTTTACTCCTGTTTTTTCCCATAGTTTTATTATCCCTTTCATTGGGAGCGGGGCATCTCGGGTTACTATGGCGTTAGGGAGATCCTTTAAGCTCAAGGAAAGTCGATATCAAAGGATATTCACGAGTGAGCTTGGGGGTGAAGCCGGCGAATTTCTCGGTACGTGATAATTAACTCTTAACGATCTGACTTGGCACGGGGTCAAGCCGGCGCGGTTCTAAAACGAATATCACGTTGCAAATTGACGTAATCCCTCGACGAAGATCTTCCCCTCTACTCGGATAATTAATCAACCCAGCTCCCACTCGAACCCGAGATCTCGCGTAATGACACGGCTGCTGAGTCTTTGCCAACTCTAAGGAACATTTGCCCTCTATGTATTCTTATATACACGTATATAAGTGTATATAAAGCCGACCCTTTTGGATTTTCTTATAACCGACAATGTATGCTTTAACATCCTCGCCATAAATTTTCGTGATTGTATAAAACTGCGCTGATATTTCGGTGTGTTTGTGTTTGTAAGTTTTTACACACACCCACTCTGTCTCTTTTCTCTATATATATATATATATATGTATATTCTGGGATGTACTCTATACAGCCACCCACTAGTGTATTTACTGAGTTTCAGAGAGAACTACTGATCTAAGTACTAAAAAACTGGCATTTCCAGTTGGGCAGCCAGGTCATCGCAATTCGATGGTATATGCCAGATCAAATCGATTCCAAGCGATTTTCTTTGCCGCCACACTAGTGGTATATCCCGTAAAAACGCATTCAATGAACCAGTCTGTTCATCCATTACTGGACAATCTACCTCTAGGAATTTTTATCAAATATACTTTATATAACTTTATCGATAATAATAATAACAGTTATTATTACTATATCGTGAGAGAAATCCAAACTGTTAGCTTGAGGCGTTAGAGTCCTAACAGATATCACATTTATTATGAATTTTATATAATATCCATTTTACTCTGTTTTTTTTTCTTGTTTGTCGTAATGAAATGACAAATAACATTTTTTAATAATAAAACTTGGGATATTATTTTTCGAAAATTTCCATTTTACGATTAAATTTTTTCAGTTGGCTTAACTCGATCTGTCACCGTTGAATCTTTTAAAGAAAAATAAAATTTAAATAAAAAACTGTGTCGCACTGTAATTTTATTTTGTATTTTTTATTCGCGAACCTGTTTTTCTTATATAATTATATAAAAATGTTTGTGTAAAAAGATACGAGATAACTACGTTTTTATACGAGTATATAAACGCTGTCTTTATGTTAAATTTTATGACTTCATTATAAAAAATTATTTTAAACTTTTCTCTTGGAAAATTTCGAGTTCTCGAGAAACGAAGTAATTGGATTCAATTAAATTCTTCAATTTCTTTCTTCACTAGTTGTCAATGTTTAAAGGTCTGTAAAGTCTATTGTCATCTTTGTCAAGAGCTCTTGGAGTTGACGTACTTCTGTGATGAAAAATTTTGCTCAAGATATTCACAAAATTAATTTACCAATTAAAGTATTTCTTATTAAAAGCAAAAAGTCTCATCAGTTCTTACAATGACTTGAACTGTTTTTTATCATTCGATCGATTAATTTTTTCCGGAGATATCGCGGATTAAAAATCGATTTTTCTCAAGCTTTAATCTTCACTCAGAGCGACCAAACTGATCAGTATCCTCACCAAGAGCCAGAAAGTGTCGAGAAACATTCAAAACTGCTATCGGCTAATTTATTACCACAATTATATTCTTTTTTCCCGTCAGACAGATTTATACACTGTAAAAAATCACCGGGGTAAGTCCAAACGGTGTAGGTGTTAAAATCGGCGGTGTTAAATTTCAACACCGAAAGCGGTGTGAAAATAACGCCACCGCCGGTGTAAATATTATGTACCGGTGTTAAAAAAAGATCTCCGGTGTTAAAATAACGCCGCTGCCGGTGTAAATATTCTATACCGGTGTTAAAATAATGCCGCCGCCGGTGTAGATATTCTTTACCGGTGTTAAAATATTTCACTTTGTAAATATTTTTACCAACTCGATCACTATACTTGTTAATAAATGATATTTTTTAATTATTTTCATAAAGAACTGACATTTTTTGTGTTTTATAATCTTTAAAGTTAATATTCCAAGCGGACGCAGTTTTGCCTGCTTTTACACCGGTATTACTCTGCTTTTACACCGATTTTACTCCGCTTTTAAACCAGTTACCCCGATTTAACACCGGTTACCCCGCTTTTACACCGATTTTACTCCGCTTTTACACCAGTTACCCCGATTTAACACCGGTTACCCCGCTTTTACACCGATTTTACTCCGCTTTTACGTCGGTTACCCCGATTTAACACCGGTTACCCCACTTTTACACCGATTTTACTCCGCTTTTACACCAGTTACCCCGATTTAACACCGGTTACCCCGCTTTTACACCGATTTTACTCCGCTTTTACACCGGTTACCCCGATTAACACCGGTATTTTTAACACCGGTGAATTACTCCTCTTACACCGGTGTAATTTTATTTTAACACCGGGCGGAGTTAAAATGAGTCCATTTTTAACACCGCTCTTTTTACAGTGTAAGAGAATCTTTTTACACCAAATCTTTAGCTGTAAATGAGAAAAGAATTAAAATTCTCTGTGATACCTGGTACATCAAAGGTCGCTTCAGTCTCGAGGTCAATCAATAGTTTCATCTTCAGCTGAATTCCACCAATAAAGTTATTTAATAACAACCGTTCCAAACCCTGTCTTTCCATTAATTAATATTATTGTCAAAAAAAGTAAACGTAATGATAGACAATAATTTCTCAACAAAATTGATTATTAAATGGGTCAGCATAAAATTAATTCATGATGGTTAAACCGCAATTTGTGAATTTGTTCACGTGAATTAACCACAACATGGACGCAGAGAGCAAATATTTAGCGGAAATTACCTAGGTTATATATAACCTCTTACCCTCATACACACATACAAGGTTATATTTCTGTTGCTTCACCCGTATCGCCAAAGTAACGTTTGTATTAACCTTTATTCCTGGTGGGAAAGGATTTGGCAACGGTAACTTGGCGTTTGTATAAAGTATACGACGAGGCTGCCTGGTTGCCTCCTGCTGAAGTTTCTGCACCGTTTATGTTAAATCTGCATAACTGTTCGAGCGAATTTCCGAGTAGAGCTAGAGATTTAAGCTCGGAAAATAAGGTCTTCTCTCAAGACACTACACCGCACTTTTCAGCTTTCCCACCCGGCGCTCGGTAGGTCTCTCAACACATTTTGATATACGCGCGGACCTCCAGCAGCAGTACCAGGACCCGTCGACGGACCTTGCCGTGGCAGTAGCAGTAGCAGTAGCCAGCAAACTCTATTATATATGTAGATTTTATGCTCTAAAAGTGGCAAGAATTTTCTTAAGCTTTATCTTTCGCTGTTACTTAAATGTTTCTCTTAGGTACATATTAATTTGGGCGCTGGTGAGAGTGAAATTGCCAGTCCACGCGGCTTAACACTCAACGACCTCAGTTGGCACGAAATCCATTTAATACGCCAGGAGGCCAATATGACGTTACAAATTGATGGTATTCATATCACGAGAACACTATTGCCTGGAAAATTTTTTGTTTTAAATATAATGTACGGGGTTTTTATCGGAGGACAAGGCGAATTTCACGAGCTATTTCTAGGTGAGCATATAACTCTTACTTTATATAACTTATTCCTGTATAATAAACATACTTGAGAGTCAGCAAGATTATACTTATGAATTGTGTATGCTTTATTTTCTTCTTAGAGAGTTTCTTTCACGGTTTTTAATCGCGTAAATACTACTTTAGTCTCTTTAAAGCACATCTATTCAAGTATATTCATATATATTTTATAATATGTATGCCGAGGGTTTTTAAATTCCCTCTTGCTTTTCCCTCTTTTTTTAATACTTTTTCACTCTTCTTTTTAATTTATGAATGTATATGGGAATGAAGGCCACATAGTTTGAGCTTAAACCAACAATAGAAGAAGTAATCTTGGTAGATAAGACAAAAGCAAAAAATGATAATAAAAAAAAAGAAGAAGGTGTTTCTCGCTTTCGTCGTCTAATTCTCTTTCAAACAACCTAGGTCACCAAATTGAATACGATCAGCGCAAACAGCGACTTTCCTGGAACAATATTCCCGAGGCTAACCGGTGAAATTCAATTTACATATTCATGACAATTCATTTGTTCCTTGCGCGTTGTATAGACAAAATTTATCCGGAGAAGCTATATACGATAATTCTTTAGTTTTCTTTTCGAAAAATTTACCTCGGAACAAAGAACTAAAAATTGTCAATAACCCGAGCTCTATGTAAATTAAACACACTCTACGTACTTTTATTGCGCACATATTTTTTAATTAAAATTTTTTACTCCAGAAATTTGTTTTATCTCACGTGAATTTTTATTTGCGAAATTTATAAACTTTATTTTATTTTACGTCCATATTTGTCTCTAATTTAAATCTTCGGTTTTAATGATAGACATTTTCATTTTTTTTATTTTTGAAATTATGTTTCAGTATTTATGTAAAACTCATTAAAATTTAAAAACGATCGGGATTAAGTTTAACCAGCATATAGTAAAAAACGTTAATTAAAAAATCTAGAAAAAAATGTCTTCATTCCATATACGACTTTTTTGTCAGTTTCTTTGAAACAAAAATATGAAATGCAAATAATTTAAACAAAAATAAGTTAAAAAGTGAATAACTCGATTTGTATAATATTTAGAATTTTTCCCTGTTTCGAGTAATGATAAACCACTGTTGGATGTTTTATCAGACGACTTGCATACTTTAAAACGTATACCCACCCTCTCTGGCATGTACTTTCTAATTTGCATAAATAAATATTTAAGAAAGTTTTGGATGAAACATGCTATCTTTTCCGTGATGCATACTATACAACCAACTATCTGTGTCTACGTGAATCAACCGCTAAACTTTTTTTCTTTTTCATATATTCGCGCTTTGTTGTAACATAAATTGTTTGCATTGCATCGCTATCAAATTTTTTATCACTTCTTTCTTGTTTTTTTTTCGCCTTCAATTCATCAACTAATGGAAAGTTATTATTTATTTCAATGAGAGATCGGATAAAATTTATGAATAATCTTTCTCTTTTTACCCTTCATTTTTATATTTTCATTATAGAATATCTCAGAGCTTATAAGCTGTGAAATAAACATTTCGCGATATATATCACTAATGCTATCGGAAAAAAGTTATTTCAAAGATTTAATAAATAAATAAATACATTTTCCCTTAAACTTTCTTCCCGCTGAAATCTTTAGACAATTTTTTTTTTATGCACACAATAATGTTTATACTTATGGTGATAAACCTTTTTTATGTTTTACGCTTAAAATTTGTAATACCCTTTTTATTCAAACGATAAATAAATATGTATAGGTCACACGGAATACATGCGCGGATGTATGGCGGATATTATTTACAATGGAGCAAATGTAATAGAATATACCAAGTCGCGACAAGGAAAATCAGAAGCTAGCGCAGTTACGTGGGGCTGTTCAAAGGTATTTGACGCAACAAAAAAAACGGAAATAAGTTTTCTTGAAGAGGGTGCATTTCTATCGATTTCGCGGCCAATATCGCGCACCGGCTCGAGGTAAATATTTTTATTTTTAAATATCCATTTACACTTGACACTAAAGAGATGAAATATAAATCTCACAGTTAATGTCTACATTTTCATTATCATTGTTTTTTTTTTTTTGAATAAATGGAATACAGCTTTACTGATCTACTTTATTGACATCTAATTATTACAATATAGGTAACGCTTCATTAATTATTATTAACATCTTCAGACTCAATTTCTAAATGAAAAATCTGTATATCGGTTGACCCTGCGGGCCAGTCCTAAAACTTCCAGCTGTTTTCGAGCTTGAAAATGGTTTTGTATGCCGTTCTTTTCGAAAAAAATTGTTTTTTACCATTTTTTTTCAACGTTATCTATCAAATGAATAAATCGATTAAGACGGTTGAGGTCGCAATCGACGCGTTTTATCAAGTTCTAAAGCTGATCGAATTTTGAATTCGATGTATCGAGTTGATTTTGAGATATTTAAAAAAAAAAATTTTTTTAATTCTTTCGACAACGGTTCTCTTGAATGAATGAACCGATTTTGATGGTTGAGGTGGCATTCGACGCGGCTTATAAAGCTCTAGAGCCCAGTCGATTTTGGAATCAATCCATCGAGCACATTAAAAGTTATCCAAAAAAAACATTTTTGAAAGAATTGTATTTTTGGAATATCTCTGAACGAGCCGTACCGATCAAGATCAATTTTTCACAGCTCCAAGATATTGACAAGCCGCGTCGAATGACACCTTAAAGTTCAAAATCGGTTCATCCGTTCAAAAGATACAGGTATTTACATACGTACGTACGTACGTACATACATACATACATACATACACTCGGACATCATCTTGAAATTAGTCAGAATAGCTTCCTAAGACCTCAAAACGTCGACATCTGATGAAAATTCGATTTTCGTAAGTCGGACCGAAACCAATAACTTCCCAAATTTATGTACCTGAAGATCGAAACGTTTTTCACACAACGAAAATGAAAATAATTCCTGAAATTTGTGTCTAAAGGCGAATTTAGGGGTAGTTGGGGGGTGGCCGGTCATTTTCGGGTGACGTGCGAAATATTTCCGAAATTTAGATCCAGTAGATTTTTTACTTTTCATTTCTTTTTTCTTATTTTCGTTGCGCAAAAACGTTCCGATCTTCAGGTACATCCAAATTTTTGAAATTTTACAATTTTCTTAGCGGGAAGTTTAAAAATACATGGAGAAAAGTAAAAAAATGTCAGACCAGTAAAGCCGTATTTTTTTTATTCAAAAAAAATATATAAGACTGATCGCGAAATAAATAAAATTATTATTATTATTATCATTGCATTATAGTATTATCATTTTAATAAATATATTTTTCTTTATTTTTATATTCTTGACATCTAGAACTTTTGTCATGCACAGCACAACCTCGTTATGAGGCCCTTGTCTATCTCATTTATGAAACGAAATAAAAGTAGATATCTGCCGTTGAAATAAGACAGACAGATTATCTCTTATAACGAGGTCGAATTACATTTCAAATAATATTTAAATTGATATAGGATAATAAAAATACATTTCATATATCCACGTAAAACTACTCCTTTAATTTTATTGGTATTATTTTTTTTATTTTTTTCAATTTTATCTCTTACACTCGAATAAGCCTTTTTTATATGAACTTTGTACTATATTTTTTTACATGGCGTATTTTTACGCTGTATTACTTTACAAACGATGAAAATTATCAGAGGAATTTAATTTTACGGCAAATATAGAGGAAGGTATTTGTCATTTTAAAAATCAAAAACCTTTGTAGTTATTATTCACGAAAAAATATATGCAATAACGAGTAAATTGTTTCATTGAAATAATTAAAAAATTAATCATACGCCACTCATAGTATTTTCTTTTGAAATTAAATGTAAAATAAATAAAAATTAAAATAACAACATTTGATAGAACATTAAATTCAAATTAATCAAAAATTTGTTTTAATTTTGCGTTATTTATAAATAAACGAAAATATTCATCATCAGCTCTGATTTTTTCCATTAACATTTCAATGCTCAAAGAGAAATTCATTGAATGAAAACCCTCTATCAATAATTAATTGGAAACGGATTAATTGATTTCTCTATTATCTCTCGACAAAAATTCTATAGTCAAAGTAATTAATTTGCAAATAGCAAATATATCAAACTAGCTATTAATATTTTTTAACGTATTTCTATATACATAATATATATTATACATCCATTTAACATTAAATTAGTTGTCATATGACAAGCAATGATATAGAGTAGTAAGCAACAGTGATATGATATTGGAGTATTCCATTGTGAACATCGTGTCACCGCATTGCAGATGGGAATTCGAGTTGAAAACGACCTCAGAGATGGGACTACTGCTGTACAACGCAGGACAAGCATCTCACGCTGATTATTTGGGCATTGAATTGCATGAGGGTAAAGTGCGACTGTTAATGAACAAAGGCAACGGCGCTACTGAACTGATTCACTCAGCGGCTGTGAAAGATGGAAAATGGCATAAAGTAATAATAGATTTTAGTCCAACAATAATTGGTATCAGTATCGACGAGAAGCCTGCCGAACAGCTGAATTTACCATCCGGCGGAAATCGATACTTGGACTTGGCCGAAACGTTGTATATCGGAGGCACAGAGCTCAATAAACAGGCACGGGCTATTGCTAGAGGGATCAAATCAGGTGACCGCAGTTACAAGGGTTGTCTCAGAAACATGATTCTGGATTCCTCCGAAATCGGTCTGCCTGAGGTTAAAACGAGCCAAGGTATTGTCGCCGGATGCATTTGGTCTTACCCGTGCATCGAAAAGCGCCCGTGCATACCGTCAGCAACCTGTTCACAAGTCGGAGTCGACTCGTTTGAGTGTACCTGTGATCAACCCCATTGCGTCACGTCTAATTACGCCGAGAGCACTACGGTGAGTTAGCTTGTCATTTATTTAATTATTATTGCACCTGTAACTTTGCCAACTGTTTGACTATTGAAGACAATAAGACACTGAGACGAGCAGAACGTGACGTTAATTTTTAAGTTATTGTAATTCAGTTTAATGTTTGAGATCTATTATAGAGATAATAATAATGTGATGATGCAAATTTCAAATAATTGACGACTGATGCTGATGGTAAGTTAGTTGATACGTTGGTTAATAGACAGGTAGTATAGCCTACGTGTAGGTATATTAGGAAAGTACATATTGCTTTGGTGTATGTACACATAGATAGAGAGATACACGATGATCGAAATTGGATGTGATACTAATTAGTGATGATACTCGGGCTTAGGGATAATTTTCCCGTGAATAGTGTTTGAAATGGGTGTATTTCACAATAGGCATCCTGTTTACTCGGCACGCGGTTTGCGGTTGTCGTCGAACGAGAGTGCTGATTTGCGGAACCCGCTATTCAAGAGCTAACGAGTTTGTAACTCTAGTTTATCGAATGATTTGTGTAATCCGATACTCTGTTTAGAAAAATTAACTAATTGACCTTTTAACCCGCGCAACCTCATTATTATTCAAGTTAATTTAAAGTTCACTTTTTCGGTCACAGTCTGATAACTTTGACAGACTGTTTTAAAAAACCAGACCTGTCCTATTGACATTTTTAAACTAATGACCATTCAGCTGCATAAAAAACTTGAATTTTTTATTAAAAAATTTCAAACAATAATAATTCATACGCATGAGTTATGATTCTGTTTAATCTTCTTTTTTATATTTTAAAAACTTTTTTAATATTCTGCTTTTCAATTTTTTATTTTTATCATTATTATTATTATTATTTTACATCGATAATAATATCATTCACGTCATTCAATAAACCCTTTTTTTCATATTTATTTTATACTATTTCATGCATTTTTATTAGCTCTTCATCAATATATTTACCCATCTCTAACAAAAAATTTTTACATAAAAATATTTCCTCCCTCAATCGAAATCTACAATATTTTTGTTTAATTTGTTCTGCCAGGTTCGTTCATTTAAATATTTCATTTTTTTTTTCATTAGTATCAATTTAGTCCATTAAATTATTTTTAATCAAAAAATACAAATTTACATTTGAAGTACAAATAAATATCAATCAAATTTAATCCGTTTCAAAACCCTTTATATATATATATATACACATTTTTAAAAAATAGTAATTGAGTTATAATTAAATATATAAAGTTCAAACAATCGACGTTTGTATGATATTTGATATTTATCCAGCAACGATACGATAAAAATGTATCAACAAAAACATGATTTGAGCTCCGTAGTTTATTATATATATTGATATAAATATAGATATCTATAAATCGATAAAATAGTAAAGAACATTACGACAATGGGAAAATTTATTGAGTGTACTAGTATATTGTATTGTTCATCGTACAAGAATATCAATATCAAGTTATGTATCTATATATATATAGATATGTATGAGTAACCGTATCGAGCATTGAAAAGTCTATTGGATAGATTGGAATAACTCCCGTCGGAGACAGAAATCGTTTCTTTGTAAGCTCCCGCGATGTACGATGCTCGTCTCGCAGGAAATCAAGCCATTTTATACGATTCCCCGGAGTATCAACAACGCACAGGGTTCTTTCAAGCGGGTTAGTTTAACAACTTTGATCTTTTCTTGTACAAAATAATTCGAGTTGCCAACAACTACTCGCCGAGTTTATATATATCTGTATATACACATTTAACTTACAGACAATAACAGTTCATATAATAACAATAGAATCTGTACCAACAAACAACAAACATCTAGCCCACAATACTGCTGCGACTAGACAACAAGTAGATAATTATTGCCGGCAGACGATAAAATTTGTAAATACCTGGGTCTAGTCATTGCATTATCATTGCAGGTAATTAGCACAATAACAGTGTTGTTCATTGCAGGAGAACGGGAGTTTGGCTCTAGATCTGGAGATCGTGGCGGTGAAGAGCATTGTGGTAGCAGAAGGCGAGCATGCATTTGTTACGAGGAACACTATTGCAATGGTACTGGACATTGCCAAGTACGGCGTAAACGAGGACGGGATAATTTTCAGCCTGGCCATACCGCCAGAACACGGTAGGCTGACCCAAGATTCAACCACAACGTCCGTACGTTCATTCACGTTACACGACGTTTACAGAAACAAGGTATGCATCTCAACATTTAATTGCCGATAAATGACGACCGTAAATCTTTTGAAGCCACCGAGTACATTTTTTATTTGCTTTACCGCGAGCTTTTTAAAAAGGACATCTATTTAAATAAAACTTTTCATTTGTTTGCTGATATGTTTTCTGACATCAAACGTTATTTATATATTTGCCGGGAAATAATTTATACTACGGTGTAAATATGTCTTTCGATCTTTGATAGTCATCTTCTTAAAAATAATAACTTACTCTATTTCGCAAGCTATATATATGCATAATATGCATACTGATGTATATTCTATTCACATATATAGATATATTGATGTTAGATATGCAAAGTTTCCAATTTCACCCGGTCACTGGTTTCGCGGTTGGCTCTTTAAACTTTACGTGAAAACTAAAGTTGCATTTCGCGAGCGTATATACTCTCATCTCTTCTCTTGACTGCTTTCAATACTTATATATATATGTATATATGTATGCAATGGCAGCAACATCACCTCGAGTATTGTCACAGACCCGAACAAACTTTGAATAACATTGCCGATATCGTTCGACTGTCCGCAAGAACTTTCGCGAGTCATCGATTGACTCGACACTTTTACATTGGCCAAAGTTAACTAATATTTGTACCTCCATACTTTTCGATTTTACTCCATGCCTCAGCTTTTTTTACGTCTTTTTGTTGATAAATTTTTCGGAAATCGAGAAAGTATAAATTTATCGATAAAAGTATCGCATAGCAATGTCAAGTGAATAAAAAGTGTGGAATAAAAGTTTTAGGAAAAAAATAAGTGGAATAAGAAACGAGGAGAGGAGAGTAAAAAAATTAAAGTGGTATATCCAGACTGGAGTTTGACAGTCTCTCGGCTAATCTTGTGGATCAGTGGAAGAAAGTGAAGCGATGGGTTTGTAAGCGTTGGCTGAGCAATCACGTGTTCGTCTTCTAATAGTCTCAGAGGATGGTCTATAGATAGGACGTGAGGAGGACTAACTTTAGAAGCATTGGGGAGAGAGAAAATGGGTGGCTGCTCAAGTAGAGGAGCACACCCGCGTTCGTCGACGGTTTTATATACTTTTGCGACTTCCCCAACGACTAAGCGTTTCTATATATATCTTATCCATGTATTCTCTACATGGATATATATATGTATCAAATATACATACAAGAAAAAATGTACATTTAATCTCTTCTTTCTTTACCATTTATTATATTCCCCCTACTATATATATATATATATATATACATCAAGTATATGTATAAATATTTCTTTATAAAATTAATTTACCCAAGTAGCGTATGTTACCTACACACTCACGGGACTTATCTTGCCTGGCAACTTTGTACCGTCGACTTTTGAATTAATTTCCCGCAACTTTATTTTTCCTAGTGGACTACTTTTTATAATATAATTGAGTCTGACAACCCTTGCGGTGGAGGAGAAAGAGGTGCTGGTATATATGCTAATTGTCGCATTTTTAATGAACCGCGACTTTGTTTTAAGTGCCTCATGATTGGAGGACTTGATAAAACTTGAATGTTTATTATCATTATTGTATTTCATCTCCTCTTTTTGTGTCTTCATTTAACTCAGCATTTACCGCTTTTTATTAATAATTATTTTTTACTTTTTTACTCTCAATACTCGTTTATTTTTCTGAAGTAACGTTGAAAGAGATTACAAATTGAATCACAGATCCAGTACGTACATGACGGTAACGAAAGCCCGGAGGATTCCATGATATTGGAGTTGAAGCTGACGGCTGGAATTGGCTTTACGCTTCCTGGATATCTTCAGAGCCGTCTGAGGTTCCCCCTTAGTGTCAATGTAACACCGGTGAACGACCCGCCGCTTCTTGAAATACCGACCACCAAGGTCCTCAGACTAGCTCAAGTAAGTAAACGAGTCACTAAAATATTACTTTCAGAAGTTCAAATAAAATTAATGTATATTATACATATACATATATATGAAAACAAAAAAGCTCTTAGTTATTTTCCACGTGGCTTACGATTAACTCTCCGTCATTCGCATTTTTTCCGCACGGCTCAACCTCAAAGGAATTAATAGCAAAAAAATTTCAATTAGAGTAAAAAAAAAAAATTAAGTTTGTATAATGAACCGTATAATAAGTTAATAAATGTTTGTTTAGTGTAAGTTGGGAAGGGTTAAGTAAGTCGTAAAATGGCATTATACTTGGGCCATGAATTAAAACCCGGCACATATCGTGTTTATAATTGGAATAACGGGAGCTAAAGAACGTTAAAACCGCTTTAACCAAGCGTTTAAACGTATTCTGTACCAACCATTGCCGTTTGACAAATTAACTAAATTACTTGAACCGCACGGCGGTCACGTAAATTGTATGTTTGAAATTAATCAATATGACAATTTATGGATGGACATATCATCTATGTACACAAAGAAGTACGCATATGTATGTATATATATATTAGGGTGGCGCAAAAAAACCGACTATTTTTTGTTTTGAGAAGCCTGTCCAAAAATCAGCTCGATAAAAAATTTTCAAGAGGTCGCTCACGAATTTTGAAAATATCAAAAATAATCGAAATCCGGATTTTTATTTGTAAATTTTTTTCTTTCTCGCGGCAGCAATAGTTTATATTGTAAAATCATGACTATACTGAAAATTTCAGCCCAAAATTTGAATATTTGAACGGCGCTCAAGAATTTTGAATATTAACTGATAATATGTAACTAATAGTTTGAATTAGTTTTTATATTTTTTTATAACTCAATTATTGTCATTTCACTTGAATATAACTTTTGCATAACCAAAAATATACAGGACAGTCTTAAACAATAAAATTTGGTAAGTTTTGAATAAGCGAAAAAACCTACAAATTGAATTAAAAAATAAAAAAGTATGTAAAAAACTTATTATTTCTATTTTTCGGGTTATATTTTCATTCATTGTCATGCAAATTGATGGTGAAAAAATCGAGAAGCTTTATTATTAATATTTAAGGGTCGCTCAAAAACGTCCAAAAGACAGCACTCGGAAACATTCAAAATTCTTGAGCAAGGTTTAAATATTCAAATTTTGGGCTGAAATTCTCAGCGTAGTCATGATTTCACAAATATAAACTATTGCTGCCACGAGAAAGAAAAAAATTTATAAATAAAAATCCTATTTCGATTATTTTTGATATCCTCAAAATTCGTGAGCGACCTCTTGAAAATTTTTTATCGAGCTGATTTTTGGAGAGGCTTCTCAAAATATCGTAAACCAACAAATTTTCATGCGAGATCAAAAAAAATTGTCGGTTTTTTTGCGCCACCCTAATTTATATAGAGGAGGGTGGGGCAGAGCGGCCCCCCTGAAATTTTGACCAAAAAAAAAATTTTTTTTTTTTCGACTAATTACTATAAATCCGATATGTTTGCGCATTTTTTCCCCTACGCATGACATTTGGGACAAAATGGACAAGCCCAAAATTTTGAAAAAGTGATTTTTTCATATTTTTATCGTCAAATTAAAAAAAAATTATTATAATTCCACATTTCTAGCCCTACGCATAACACCTGGGGCAAAATGGACCAGCCGAAACTTCCGAAAAAATTATTTTTTCATATTTTTCGGCCGTTTCTCTATGTAAGAGGCAAATTTGGTCACTAAAAATTTATAAAAATTAAATTTTTTTTTTTAGTTGATAAATTTTTGAAATAAAGTAAAATCATAGAATTGATTTTTTTTTTTTGTTAAATAACAATTAGTAATTAAGGTAATCGAGAGTGAACGATTTTTTACGCTTTAAAAAATTTTTTTCTAGTAATGTAAAACCAAAAATAGTTGTCAAGAGAAAGAAATACATTCCTAATGATGAAAACAATTAAAAAAAAAAAAAAACGAAAAAAAAAATTTTTTATCACTTTTTGAAGGGGGGCCGCTCTGCCCCACAAAAAAAAAAAAAAAATTTTTCAGAATTTTGGCAAAATGTCCATAAATTTGTTCGAAATAGGACAAACGTAAAGTGATCATATGGTTGAAAGCCACAAAAAATAATAATTGGCTTAGGGGGGCCGCTCTGCCCCACCCTTCCCTATATATATATATATATATATTTATTGAATAGGTTTATATGGTTATTACTGTGCCTAGGGAACGCGAAAAACATTGAACAAAGAGTTGGTATGGACAGTGGATCCCGACACACCACCAGATATCCTCGTTTACACGGTGTTACGTACTGACATTGATGCTGGTCACGTTGAAAAAGTCAATCAATCATCGGCCGGTCCCATCGAGACTTTCACTCAGAGCGAGTTGGCTCGCGGACTCATTTCCTATGTTCATCATGGAAACAGTGAGTTTTATTATACGTTAACAATGTTATTTTTATCTGATTTATGTCAAACATTATTATGACGTATATATATAAATTTATTAACTCCATAATGGATTTAATTATTAAGCTGTTCGATAATTTATCAACGACTTATTTTGTTTTTAATTAACGAGCTCATTAAATTGATTGATGTTTAATTATACATTTTATAATTAAATTGAATTATTTTGCAGCTAAATCGAACGCCATGCTGGGCCTACAAGTGACTGACGGGAGGGAGACGAGTAAGCCGTCTTTTCTAAGAATATCTGCGTATCCACTACAGATAAAATTAAAACACAACACCGGCCTAGTGGTGGTACATCAGTCATTTTCATATTTAACACCAGCGAATATTTCCTTCGCAACAAATTCTGACGACACGAGTGTTGAAATATTATACAGCATCATGGTGCCTCCGCAGTACGGCGTCGTACAAAAATTCAAGTCCCAGACAAATTATTGGATAAATGTTGATAATTTCACGAACAAAGAAATTGAATCGGGTATCATAAGATATCTGCATAATGCCGCAAGTCCTGCTCAAGATGTTTTCAAATTTCAAGCGAGTGTAAGAGACGTTAAAACACAGCAAACTTTTGACTTCAAAATAACGTTTATTGATATGGAGCTGAAGGAAATAAACCGGGCGGCGCTCGGATTCACCGATGCCAAGGAAATTCATTTAACCAGTGGTTATTTAAAATATCAAACAAATCCATTGATAACTCTGTCGTCGAATATCGAATTCACGATATTAAAATTACCAAACTTTGGTAATATTATTATATATAATAATAATAATGAAGATCGTTATTTGGTTAAAGGCGATAAATTTACTCAAGAAGACATTGATATGGGTAAACTCAAGTATCGATTATTCAAGAGGGCATATTCGTCTATTGACGATGAAATTTTATTCCAAGTGAGTGCACCGCAATGTCAACCCTTGACTTCAAGTCTCTCAATTAAATATTCGATTGGCGCAAGCTCAAAGCCCTCATTCCCGTTGTCCTCCTCATTGTCGGCGTTACCATTTCACCCGCTCCCAGCTGCAGCAACTAAGGAGACGTTAAATGTTAAGGAAGGATCACAAGTAGCTTTGAGTATCACTCGAATAAATCCCAAAGATTATAAAGTGAATGGGCTGCTTTACAATATATCCCGACTGCCACATCACGGATCCCTGTCTATACAATGTGTTTCAAATCAAACATCGAGATCAAACATAATATCCTTTACTTCTGAAGAACTTTCAAGTCAATCAGTTTTTTACGTTCACGATGACTCTGAAACAACAAAAGATTCATTTCAGTATTTTTCGGTGTCAACTGACGACACAGATTTCATGTACGTCGGAACGTTTGACATCGACGTCACATTGATTAATGACAATCCACCGGAATCCTCAGTTAATGCGGTATTTGACGTTGTCATTAATGGCGAACGTGTGATAACAAACAAAGAATTGATGTACGTCGATCGCGACTTGGGGACCCGTCCTGAAGACTTGATTTATATTATTCGTAATGTCACTAATGGAGGAATTTATTCAGCGGTAGATCCTTCAAATCCCGCAAACCGAGTTCGTCTCGAAGAGTTTACTCAGCAGGATATTAATTATCGGCGTGTTTTATTCAAACATCAGGGCGATGATAACGGGTATTTAGATTATCAAGTTAGCGACGGTAATTTACGTACACAGGGTAGTTTAAGTATTCGAGCAAGTGCACCTTACGTCAGATTCCTTGAAAGCAATGCATCGATCGTGCAGTACAACGGTTCCGTTGTGTTCACAACAAAGGACTTTGATATTGCCACTAATGTCGACATCAACGATAAAGACGTTAAGTTCGCTATATCGAGCAGATCAAAGCACGGCGTGATATTGAAAAATAATCGCGAAGCGAGTGCATTCGATCGTGAGGAACTTGCGCAGAAGCTCATTTCCTATCGTCATTTAGGCGGCTCGATGACTAAAGACGAATTCCGTGTCAATGTTACGGTAAATGGCAAAGTGTCTGCTGAGACGAGAATCATAATAAAAGTTTATCCCAAAGGGTACTGGGAACCTCTGATTGTTCAGAGTAATCGTGTTATTCTAGTTGAAGAGGCAACGAGTGTTCTGATTAGTCGTAAGAATCTAGAAATCGGCCATCCGAAAATACCTTCAGCAGAGATAACTTATTTGATACGTGAGTGGCCGAGAAATGGTTATTTGGAAATACAAACACCGAGTGACGGGCACACCAGCAGCGGCAGCAGTAGTAGCAGTGAAGAGGCGAAAGATGACTACGAGGCAAATCTCGTAAGGCACTTTGATCAGAGTGTAATTAACGAGGGTCGTGTTTACTACGTACAGTCGGTTGCCAATCAAACTGAGGACAGTTTCGTTGTGGATGTTACCAATGGAATTACGTGGATGCGAGGTCTTGTTATTGATTTTATAATTATACCAGACAAACTTTACATTAAGGCTGCTAATATAACCGTCGTTGAAGGTAAAAATTCGATAATTGAACCCTCTAATTTTCATGTTATCACAACTTATTACACCGGAAAATTAACAGACTACCGCATTATTGACAAACCGAAACACGGCACGATAATGGATTCAGTAAAACAGAATCAGGTGAAAAAGTTTTCTCAAAAACATTTAGACGCGGGTATTATTTACTACAAACACAATGGGGATGAAAGTTACACGGATTATTTTCAAGTGATAATAACTGCGGGTGACAAAACAAGTCAACCTGTTGATGTCTGGATAAATATACAGCCGGTGAACGATCAACTTCCCGTTTTGTCAAATCAAACAAATATTAAACTGTGGCAAGGCGGCAGTGCTGTTATTACACCGAATAATCTCTCAGCCTTTGACAACGATACGCATCCAGCGGAAATTATTTATAATGTTACGATCATTAAAAATTTATATTTCTCGCTGGTTAATTCAACAAACATCGACATTTACAATTTTACACAGCAGCAAATCGATCAGTCGCTGGTATTAATAACGCATACCAATGGAACAGATGCATCTTTTAGCTTTGTGTTGTTTGATGGGTTGCACACAACACAACAGTACGACATTGTTGTCGAAACAATGCCGGTTAAATTGAGTATTTATAGAAATGATGGGCTTAATATTTTTCCGTTAACGAGAAAACCAATTACGGATAAACTACTGCTGGTAATGTGTACTGATAAACAACGCGAAATAAAATATATCGTAAGGCGTCCACCGCATCTGGGAAAAATAATAATGGAGACAAATGAGGGGACTTGGCAAGAAGTTGACAGATTTACACAAAAAGATTTAAATTACAGCAAAGTCACCTACGAACACACAAAACAATTTATGGATTTATCGACCAATGATTCATTTATTTTCGATGTGGAAACACCATTTGCTGAGATTATCAAGAATCAGGTAATAAATTGTATATTAAAAACTCACTGTAATTAACTTTTAAATTATTTCATCAACAAAACGTTTTGAGTAAACTTAATTAATACGTTTTTAATTATGTCCGTCACAAAAGCCTTTTGTTTGTTTAAATTATGCTAAAAATTTTCAATTTAAATGATTAAATTTTAAATTAAATACCTAATTGGTAATTTATTTTTAATTAGACTCGTATTATTAACAAACATTAATATAAATTTACGGATATTTAATTTTAAATAATTTGTTTTCAATTAAGATCCATTGAATTTCAATTATCAAATTCAAATTTAATTAAATACCAGTCATTATTATCATTATTTATTTCAGATATTTCAAATAGACGTTTCCGTATCAAGTGGCGGCTTGGGCCGCTATATCACAACGAATCCGGTGCACGTTGAAGAAGGAGGTACAGCCTCAGTATCGATGAATATCAGCGGGATTATAAAATATTTACGAACAAAAACCGGAATTGAAAATCCCGCGGTGTTATCGCGCTTAACAAATCAGCCGATCTATGGACACGTAATGCTGCTTCCTGATTTAAACATAACGACATTTACTCAGCCTCAAATCGAGGGCGGCAAAGTGGCGTACTATCATGATCATTCAGACAGTACTGAGGACAATATTAACTTCTCCCTCTATCTTACACCCGGGCACGTAATGCTGTGCAACGCAACTATTCCCGTGATTATCTCACCGGTAAACGACCAGCCATTCAAGCTGGTAACAAAGAACCCATTTATCACGGTTGTGCAGAATCAAACCCAAACAATAGACCGTGAAAGTCTGCTGACTACAGATGCAGATACACCACCGGAAGAACTGGTGTACGATGTCATATCAGAACCAACTGCCGGACGTCTTTTGCTGTTTACCTTTGAACAAAATTCCTCCGACGTACGACAAGTCACTAAATTTACCCAGCAGGACGTCGATTCAAACCGACTTGTTTACGAACACAATGGCTCTTCTCAAGCAGTAGTATTTTATTTCCGGGTTTCTGACGGACGATTCACGCCCGTCTACACCTTATTCAACGTCCACGTCCTACCAATAAAATTAAACATCACAACGGCCAACCCCGTGACGCTCCAGCAGGGCTTCAATATGGGGATCGTCACGGAAGAAAATATTATACTTGATACGAATGCCCGGCATGAGCACGTCACCTACGAAATAACCAGTCCACCAAGACACGGTACTCTCTACGTACGAGATGTTGCCGCGATAAAATTTAAACATCCTGATTTATTATCCAAAAGCGTTGTGTTTGTGCAAACAGATATGACCGCATCTAACGACAGTTTTATACTTTCAGCTCGATTAAGTGATTACGAGGTATGGGGTATTAAAGTAACTATAAAAGTTGTACCATTGATGATAATACGACCAATGCTGGCGTTTGCCGGTGATAAAAATCAGATAACGCTGAAATCAATGGACGCAACCCCATTAGCTGAAGCGACTAATGGAAATCCAATTTACCGTATAACCGGTAAATCACGATACTGTAAAATAAAACGTATTATAAGAAATTCGGGTGACAAACGCAGTACGAGAGAACGTGAAATATCAAGATTTTCACATCGTGATATCATACTTGGTGTTATTTATGTAGTTTGTCGTAGAATTCATACAACAGATACTGGAACTAGTAATAGCAATAGTAATGGTAATACTGGCGGTGCCTCTGGAGGGTTGCGTGATAGCTTCCATTTTACTCTCACTGCCGCGACATATCAACCAGCAGATGGTGTGCTAGAGATGAAGATTAAATCGGATCCTGAAGTGTCTAATAGTACGCTAGGAGGACCGATGGATCCAGTGGGACACGAAGGGGAAATGGCACTTGCCCCCAATATTAATCATGACTACATTCTCATACTGGGAATGCTATTGGGTGTATTTGTGCTCGGAATATTTACCATTATTTTGATACGCTGTCGGCACAAAAGGTACAAAGGTAATCAAGAGAATAAAACAAATGAACCGACTCCCACTGTGGGCGTAATACCCTTGCCGCGACCACCGGATCATTTGATGCCAGTTACACCGCATTTGAAGCGTTATGAACATGATCACATTGACATTAACTCGAGCACGCCTCTGTCAATGCACTCGTCTATCACGTCCTCGCTGCCACAGTGCAAGGTGATTCCTCTCAACCCACTAGACAGCATTGCTGGCTCAGATGCCGACATGTCTGCGAGGTATCCTTACGGTGTCGCGGACGCTGACGAGTGGAGTAGTTTTGATACGTCAGACCTCCCCCCACTGCCACTGCCTACAACCACACGCAGAACAGCTCCTTTACTGAGGAGAAATCAGTACTGGGTCTAGCATTCGGCCACATCGGGTCACTCCGATGTATCCCCGATGTCCCAACACGAACCCGGATAACCTTTTGCCCCGGGTACGTAAAATTATTTTAAATAAATAAATAACAAAAAAAAAAGACTGTAATTTCACTGGAACGACTAAATGCTCTAGGCGTTCTCGTCCGTTAATCGTTTTTGTAGACCTCTATAAGTTTTATATATCGCACTGCATTAAACATATTATTGAATAAAATAAAATAAAATGAAATGATTTCATTGAATTAAATAAATCAATATATTTCTCATTAAAAAAATTTGTCTGTTAAAAAATATATTTTTTTTTCGATTCTTCCTGTCAGTTATTTTTTTAAAAACTCAAAAAAAAAAAACATGTATAAAAATAGGTAAATGTAATAAAAGCATTCCAACGAGTTCCATAAATAAATGTAAAGTGTAAAATTACGTAGCAGGTGATTTTTTAATCGACAAATTTTTTTATTTGAGATTATTTTTATTTTTAAAAAACAATTATTATACGATTTATTCTCGGCCTAAATAGGCAGGTATACGACTCAGCCATAAGCGATCTTACCAAAAATATAACTTTACCCAATTGAAAGCAGCCGCATCATACTTACCTAGAAAATTCCCGCTCCAATAAAATATCTACCATCTCAAAATCTCTACCAGACAAAATACTACCAAGTTGCATTTATGAATAAACTTTGCCGTTTGAAATCCCTACTATCAACTTTAGAATATATATTTTACAGACAATAAATTTATTTTTAATTAATTGGGAATTATTTGGGAAGATTTAGGAATATGACTCTATTATTTAGGACGAATTAATTAATGAATAATAAGCATTTGGGATTTTAAAACTAAAACAATTCATAACTTTCTTCCCAAATAGTTTACTATTAGCTAACAAAAAAGTCGTATTAATTACATTTTCTAACATGCGCACTACATGTTCAAAGAATTTTAAATAATTATCCATTAATTAAGTAGTGCTGAATAATAAAATTATATTCCTAAATCTTCCCAAATTATTCCCAATTAATTAAAAATAAATTTATTTTCTGTAAAATATACATTCTAAAGTTGATGGTAGGGATTTCAAACGGTAGAGTTTAATGATACTGAAGTTAGCAGGCGTCTAATAATTTTTGGATTTTTTTTTAGACGATAAACCATAAGAAAAAAATTGCACCTGTAGTTTTTTAAATTTTTTACATGTGCATATTTTAGTTTTCTTTTTCTTCAAATTTAATTGTTCAAAAAAAATCCAAAAAATTTGAATTGTCTGCTAACTTCAGGATCATAGAGTGTATTCATAAATGCAACTTGGTAGTATTTTTTTTCTGGTAGTGATTGTATCATGGTAGATTTTTTCATTGGTAGAGATTTTGAGATGGTAGATATTTTATTGGAGCGGGAATTTTCTAGATAAGTATGATGCGGCATGTACCTGAAGATCGGAACGTTTTTTACGCAACAAAAATGAAAATAATTCCTGAAATTTGTGTCTAAACGTGACTTAAGGGGTAGTTGGGAGTGGCCTGTCGTTTTCGGGTGACGAGTGAAACATTTCCGAAAAATAGATCCAGTAGATTTTTATTTTTGCTTGGGTCACGTATGGCTGAGTCGCATATACCTGCCCCTAAATATAGCTTATCATTTTTATTTTATACCTGTCATAATGATAATGATAATAATTATAATGGTGATGATGATGATGAATGAAAATTAATTTTACCTTATTAATATTGATAATTACTATTTTTTAATAATTAAAATTGGTTATTAAATTTATTAATTAATAATTAATTGAATGTATATCGTGAGATATTTTATCGAATCATGTGTGCTGATAATATGGTGATTTATAATTGTATTCAACATCGAAAATCTTTTAATTTTATAATGCTGTATACAATTGTAATAGATCAATAATAATAATAATAATAATGATACTAATAATTAATTAATTATTAAAATAAATAAAATAATTATCTATGTTTGCACATGATAATTTATAAGAGTTATTAATTATAAATATATATTAATAAATATAACTAATTTTGTGTATAAATAAAAATAATGTCGTGATTAAAACAGAATATATAAATATATATAAATATAAATATTTAAAAAATACTGCGTGTTGTATGCGAGAGGCCTTCGATGCCGATTAAAAGAAATTATTTGTAGAAATTAATGAATAATATTAATTATTATAAAAAATATAACGATAATTTAACGCGTGTTTCAGTATTAAATATTTTGAAATTTATGAATGTTGAAATGAATGAGCTCGTTGGTTTTTACTGAGAGTAAGATGAAATAATAAAATCAATTGAATAAATAATGACATGTTACAAAGAGAATAAATTATGTCGTTTATCGTTAATAATCAATGACATTGACTGTTAATTTTAAATTAATCATTGCTGATGTATGGATTATCAAAACACACATTCAGAGTTTTAAATTTATGTCAATATAAGTGATATTAATTTAACTTTTTTAAATTGTTACTTTATATGCCTAGAATACACTTTTTTTGTATGGATACTTACGATAATTTAACTAGCAGACAACTGATATTTTTAAATTTTTAAATAAACGCGGGAAAAAAAATTAACTCAAGTTTCGCTTCGAGTTAATTTTTCATACATTTTTTTTTTTATTACATTCAAATTTTTTAAAAATATTGTGCGATTTTGAAACGTCACTGATATTAAAAATAAAATTGATTGGATGAAATTTTGACTAAATTTTTTCACTTAAAAATTCAACATTCGTAGAAAATAAAATTTAAAAATTCACAAACAAGACTTTCAAAATATTATGTGTGCACATTTAAAAATAACTCAATTTGTTAAAAATTTCAAAAATTACTTGATTTTAATAAAGAAAAAAATTTTAATAAAAAATTATTCAGTCAAATATTTATATACTTTTTTTTCTCAGTTTACGAACCCGGTTTTTTAATTTTTTACACAACTAAGGTCTGCTAATATTTTTATCACATATAATTTATAATATAGATTTAATAATTAATGATATGTTTGATAATTAGCAGATTATATAATAAAATAATCTAGGCCTTTTTTATATCCTACAAGCGAATCGATAAGAGTGCCATGATGTCTATATTATAAATAATATAAATATAAATATAAATAAATATAGAAAATTATAATAATAAATTTATAATAGTGATATGTATTTTCCCTAATCAAGTCGAATGAATATAAAAAAAACAGTGTACTCACATGTAATAAATCGAATGTCCAATGTTCACTTTTATTCGTCTCGATTTTTTTCATCAATACCCAGCTTAATATCAAACTGCGGTTCTATGGCTTTACTAATTTTTTTTAAACCACTGATGTCAAGGTCATTGACTTAAATTTCATGTACCCTAGACTTAGTTGAATAAATTTTTAATTATTTTATTAAATTTAAATATTTATTACGTAGTAATTAAAATAAAAATAATTATTTTTGTCAACTTACCGGCTCTTGGAGCTCCGGAGCCACGAGATTTAAAATTTTAATTAAAAATCACTTATTTTATTTCACTTTTTAAAAATTTATGAATAAATTAAATTTAAACTGGGAAATAATTAGATGATGTATCGAGTTTATTAAATTAAATTAAATTGAATACTGTACGGATTATAAAAACTGCTTAGAAATGAGAGACGCGTGCAAATAAAATGGAGGTCGATCTCCGACTAACGAAATGCGCAAACGAATGCGCGGTGGTCAAAGAGTGGGGGGTCGAGGAAACTGATTGGCTGTCAGGCGGGAGTGAGGTTTGAATTCATTGGTCGCCACGGGCTAAAGTTTCAAAATTTCTGGCGGGAATTTTCAAATAATGGATTTAGTTTTCCTGACACACGATAGGCGGCAGCAGTTACTTGGACTCCATGAATTGTTATGATTATTTTTGACATTGTTGTTATTATTATTATTATTTAATTTATTTCGATGTTTTAATGTCAGATTTAACCTCAAATAAATAAGTTACAAGCATGGCTGATTTAAAAGATTTATTTGTCAGTGCGACACAGCGATTATTTAGTAATTGGACAGCATTACGTGTAAGTAATTTCAATAAAATTTAAATTTCATAATTTATTTTTAACTTGACCGGTTTATTTAAATTTTTAACCTCAAATTTTTTATTTTTGCCGGGGCTGTAAAAAATATTTAAACTCTCGATAGTTTAATTTAAATTTTTAAGTGACATTTTATTCATTTATTCATAATTACTGAGCTAAAAACTTAATTGTTAACAGTGTAAAAATTTTTTAATTAATTAGTTACTGAACCCCGCATTAACATGAGTGTGGATGTAGCAGACACTAGACAAATTTAAAATTATAAATAAATAGAGTAAATAATTAATAAAATCAAATTTTAAAAAAATGCGCATTTAAAAAATTTAAAAATTGACAAGTGCATTTTGTGCAAATATTTTTTATTAATTATTTACTCTATTTATTTATAATTTTAAATTTGTCTGAGGTCTGCTACATTCACACTCGTGCATCAACTCAAAAAATTTTTTAAATGATATCTAGTGAGCTGTCAATTTTATTCGTTTTATTAATGATTGAAAAAAAATAAAATTTTGTGTTGCGAAGATCAGATACTGGGTCACGATTAATTACTTGGTCATTTATTTTATAAATTTAAAAATCAACTGATAAAAATGAGTGTCAATAATTGGGGCTTTAATTCGTTTAATTTTTCAGATGGCTGTTGAACATGGGCATGGATCCAAAGACAGTGTCAGTAATTTTTTGTATCACATCACCACCTTTATAAATGAGAATGGTAAAAATAAATTGTCAATACAATTTTGGAAAATAAAACTTCATTTATTTATTTATTTATTTATTTATTTATAATATTTAATGTTTTTATAATTTCGTAGAAAACTTATCAGATGATCAACTAGCAGAAGAACTGAAGGAATGTATAGATGACGAGTTTGACATTCAGTTGGAAGATGAGAGTGAGAAACAGATAGCAAATATTTTGCTTAAATTTAATCAGTACTGCAGCCAAGGTAATTTAGAATTAGTTCAGTCAGAAATGGATAAATTGCCGACCCTAAAACCCTGGATTTTATCGCGAGAAGAAATTATAAGTCAGAGGAATAGATCGCATGCTGATTCGCTAGCGAATAATTTAGAGGATTCTTCCTCGGACACTGATGGAGATGACGAAGATATGGAGACTGATGAAACTGCTGCTGGTGCTGATGACGGATGGACGGAAGTTAAGACGCGAAGAAAGTAAATAATTGTTTTAAATTATGAAAAAATTTATTTAATAAAAATTTATAAATTTGCTATCGAACAGTTGCTTTCGTTTCTTGTTTTTTTACAGTTTTTATTTATTTATTACTATTATTGTTAGTAGATGAAGGAATTGGAATAGTGGAATATTTATTTGAATCCAATGTAGTATGATCTGTTTTAACATCTACTTCTTTTTGTTTTTCGTTTGATCCGCATATACTTAATATCACTGGTAAAAATAATAGCCCATGGAACAGTCCGAACACTACTACTGATGTAAAAAGCTTGAAAAAAAATAATTTTAAATTAAAATTTCAATTCTGTCATAATAAAAATATTGAGGAAAGGAAGGAGGCAAAATGGGCTACAAAAAAAAAGAAACCATTTCAATAACGTAAGTTTTTTCACAACTTGTACTTTTTTCTTGTCCCCATCTCTAATCCAGCCACAAAATTAAAATAAAAAATTACGTTCCCTATAAAAATTAAATTTTTAATTCTTAAAACCAAAATTACGTTTCTTTACCCCATAAAAAAAAATATCTGGCCATAGAATTTGTATTAAAAAATACAATTAAAAAAATTTTGCTGTCTCTAACTTTGGTAAAAAAAATTCTAGCCCATTTTGCCCTTTTATCTTACTTGTAATAAAATTTTTACAACGGAGTTATTTACTAAAACTTACTTTGAAAAATGTACTAAATAAATAGGCTTTACTAACACCGAGTAAAACAAAGGCTAGGAAAGTACTCAATCCCCCGTTAAATACCGCAGGGCCCATCGCACCAAGTGTAGCAATTGACCTCTCTGACAAAAAAAATATTCATTATATATATATATATATTTATCGAATTTATTTACTATAAATATATTAAACATACCGTTTCGAGTACCAGTGACTCGAGTGAATTCTAATCCAACATGAGCTGCATAGTCGACAGCTAATCCAGCACACATCAGTATAATAATACTCGAGGAGATTTCAATAGTCAATCCTAAATAATACAATGATCCTAACAGATCAATCAGGGTAAACACAACACAGCAGATTACCCAAAATGATACTTTTATATCACGTAATAGTATGACGGTAACTAAACTGACAGCTAAAATTTCTAAGCATAAATTTCTTGTTAACTCATCTCCTATTATCTATAAAAAAATAATTCATTATTCATTTTATATTAATGACCTCATTTTTTTTAGTTTTTAATTTTCACTGACGTTCTGTTCGTCAAAGTAAAATTTTCAAAAATAATTTTTAGAAATTTGAATTTTTGTCGTTAGTAAAAATTTTATCTGACGAATTTGAAAAGTTTTTTTTTAAATCAATTCTTATTGTAAAAAATTTTTGCACTGAGATTCAGATCCAGTTGAATTTAAAAAAAAAAATTTAATTTTGGCATTGAAATAAAAAAAAAAAAAAAAAAATTATCAGAACAGAAGTTAATTTTCTGTAATCACTAATTCTTAATAAAGTTTTATAACGATAAAATTTTAATGATCTTGAAAACGTTTAAAATTCGTGTCCGTAAAATAAAAAATAGCGGAAAGTTTAAAGACTGTCTGTATAATTATTTAATTATTACCTTATTTGCCGTCCAAGAAATATATTCCTGTGAAAATATTGCAGCATGATCAATACCCCGTTTAAAATCAACAGATTTAATTATCTCACGTATAGACTGCATTGCGTGTAACTGATCGACCGTTGTATTGATGTGAATATGTTGAATTTCGAATTTCGAAGTCTATAAAATAATAGTGTTTAAAATTCATTAACCCATTTATCAAAAGATAAATTATCAACTTTATTATAATTAATTTAATATTCATAAATTCATTTTTACCGTAATATTGTAATCAACTGTTGGTAGTCTACTAAATTTAATATCTTTAACATACGACTGTCCTTTTCTCGTTAATAAATACTCCGAAAGTGACCCATAGTATTCGTCTCTATCAATTTCTGTACCCAAAATTATTTTATTTCATTTTTATCTTAAATACTGATCTTCATTAAATTAATACACGGAGACAAAATTATGGTAACTGTTCCTAGTTTATAAAAAATCAACCCATAGCAATACGGTAATAATTACTTGGAATTATGGGATACCTGCCCATAATTTCTAGGAAAAATTTCCATAATTATAAGAATTCTTTCTATAATTATGGTAAAAATTTCTACATCGTACGGTAATAATTACCATACTCGTGGGAATAGTTTTTATAGTCACATGGAACGTTTCCTGGGTGTGTATGGCAGTAAATGTTGCCCGATAGATTATGGTAACTTTCTATAATATATGTAAAATATTCCTATAATATTATGGTAGTCGTTCCCATACTGCTACGGTAAATGTTACCATATATCATAGTAATGATTACCATCCCGAGTCGAAATATTAGACGTAAGTTGAACGTTTTTAACGTTTTGAAAGTGAATTGAACGATTTTTTTGTATTTTGGTTCATAAAAAATTGGTAATTTCATGAGTTATGATTTTAGTTTAATGATAACATTAATTAATTTATTTCAATATTTGTAATCACAATTTTCATAACCTTGATATCATAATATATGAACAGGTATAAATATATAGTGTTAAAGATAGAAGTATGAAACAGAAAAAAATTGTTTTTTAAAATACGAATTTTTTATTTAAGAGCCAGAAAGGCGGACGACAAAATTTTACGGAATTGACATGATTATAATCCAGGAGTACAAAATTGATGAAAAAAATTTTTCGGTATGCTTATGTTTTCTTATTGTAAATCTAAATAGGTTTTAGTTACGTTTTTGATTTATGATACTCCAATCTACTTTTGGAATAGGTTGAAAGCTGTCAAATTGAGTTTTTAATGTCCAAAACGTTCAGTTTACGTTCAAAACGTTCAATTTACGTCTAATATTTCGACTCGGGATAATATCATGGTAAATTTTACCATGTCAGTATGAGAATGGTTACCATAATTTTATAGGAATTTTTCCGATATCGTATGGGAATGAACCCCATATAGATATGAATAGTTACCATAATTATATGGGATCCATACCCATAATATATTGTAATTGTTACCATAAATTTCTCTTTGTGATAAAAAAAAAGTTGATGTATAAATACCGTGTGTTTTATTGTTCAACCACTTGCTGTAAGCAATAAACCAGGGATCCAAAGTTTTGTTATTGACAAATTTATGTTTGCCAATCGCATTAATTAATTGACCAAGCGCTTCACGGTCCTCGTAGTAATCGATTCCCGCTAAATAAACACTAGCCCTCTGCCCGTACTTAGGAAAATACTCAATAAGTTTATTATTAAATTTCAGGGGATAAGACTCCTGATTTAAGTACAGTAAAGGATCGTAGTGTTGTCCCAAATTATAGATTCCCCACGCGTTTATCAGAAGTGCAGCAGCGGTAATGAAAATAATAAATATTTTAACTTTCGGTCTCATAGCAAATGGACCGATAAATTTTTCAAATATTTGTTTTTGTAAATTCTTCTGGCTGCATTCATTGGGCTTCCAGTCGATCTTAGATTGACAGAAACATCCGTCTCTCTTCATCGCTAAACGTCTTTCGTCCAACACAAGACAACTCACAAAAAACATTATCTCGAAAATAAATAAAAAAAAAATTCCCATTGTAGCAAACATACAAAATGATGACAAAAAAGGCATAACGGTTGTCATGCCAATAGCAAAAGCTATTATATTTGTCAATGACGTTGTGGTTATCGACATACCAGATTGTTCAAGTGCGCGTGCAATACGCTCGGGTATTGTTAAATTTTTTTCGCTCTCGGTTAAGCTGTCGAGACTCTGAATAATGACAAACATGTCATCGACACCTATACCAAGTAACACAAACGGCAAAACTGAGTGTATTGGTCCGTAGGCATATCCCAGATAAAAACAAACTCCGAAACCCGACAAAATGGCCTGACCTACCACCGAAACTCCGAGCAATGATAAATAAATACGCTGTTGAACCGGATTGCATTTGCCGATCATTATTATCACGTAGGCAACAATAATAAATAACCCGCAGCAAAGTATACTTATGTTATTTCTCATAACATCGTTAAGACAATCGATAAAACTTCTTTTTGCGACAGCATAAATTTTCATGCCCTCCGGCAAGCTGCGATTTGAATACAAAGTTCTCTCAATGAACTCCAGCTCCCATTCCGGTGAATGTATGTTAGACTTTTTTAAAATCCAATTTAAAATTGTTGCTTTTGCTCCAATTACTCTACCACTTTTATCATACTCCACTCTGGATAGTAATGGTGATATATCCGTTAATATATTACCTTTCTCCCTATAAAATCGAATGACATTTTTTTTTATTCGGAAACTAAATTAATATAATCAAGGCGGCAAATTTCAAAATTTTTAACTTCTACAAAATTAAAAGTTTTGTCATTAATATTTATTGGCACTGTCATATTTCTGCAGGATTTAATTTTAAAGGCTGGTTGATTGCCGAAAATTAAATTTTTAAATCTACGGTTACACAAAAAAAATATTTCTTGGAGCAAAAAATTTTTACGAGAAACAAAATTTCTTTTGAGCCAAGAATTTTTTTTGTGTACGATTTCGAAATTAGGCGCCTCGATGATAAAAATAATTTAAGTATTACGTGTCACGTAATGCAGCAGTTACGTCCTCAAGTATTTTATCTCGTGTTAAATTTCTCAAGACATGAGTTTCATTTTTCTTAAAAACTTTTAAAATCGATTGATAAATGCAACTGTCCCCAGACATCAAAGTTTTCAGAGGACTCAATTCTTCAATCAATAGTTGATCCGTGTCATTATCGGAGTTTGTCTCTCCATTTTCAAACCACGTAAGATATCTAATTAACAAAACAAATTATTAAGTCTGCGATAAATTTCCCAAAACTATTAATTACTTTTATTAGATTCTTACTCTGCACATACATCGTGCCAAGTTTGGTTCTGGACAACGATGCTCTTGATACTGTTTTCAATATCATTGATCTGTTGAACAAATTATATTTTTATCGTTATAATAGGGGAAGGGGGGGGGGGGCAAAATGGGATACTTAACGAAAAATTTAGTTTTTAGGGACATAAATATCGTAAATTGGCTTCATTTTGATTCTATTTGAAATAAATATAACGAATTTTAGACTGCCATCAGAAAAAAAATTTTTATTTTCTGCGGGCAAAATGGGATACCCCAAAAAAAAATAAATTTTTTTTTTTCTTTTTTCAAGTGAATAAAATTGATGTAATAATGTCTTTCTAAATTGATGTAAGTAATAAAATTTACATGTATCGGACGACGATACTCAATTTATCTGTGATTATTGTGAATAATTTTAGAGATTTATCTTCGATTAACGATGAATCAGTTATATATCGTTATCGTTATTTATTATAAATTTTAATACTTATGTTAAAAATAATGTTAGTTAGTTTTCATTCCAAAGAAATTATTCTTATAAGAGAAATAATTAAATATTGAATATTGTAAAATTAACATAACTGTTAATAATGTGATATTATAGCACTAAAGTTATAAAATATTACAAAATTATGAAAGTTACAATGTAACAGTTAAAATTATGATGATTATCAATGTTACAGTTTTAGAGTTTTTATTAGTATTATTGTTGTTATTGTTCTTGAGTTAATTAAAGAAATAAATTTCTTAATTTGTGATACTTCATGAAAATAAATTTGTACATTTTTTTCATTTATACTTTTCGCAAAAAATATAAAAATGTTTTTTTTTAGCTTTTAATAGTGTAAGATGATACTAGATGTCATTTTTGACCATTTTCGAAAGTTTTTCGAGAAAAAAAAATTTTGACGAAATTTTGAGGGTATCTCATTTTGCCCCCCCTTCCCCTAATAAATTATCAAGAATACTTGACATGTAATAATTTTTACCGCTTCAAGTACTTGAGGATCTAAAACATTCGGAGCAGTAACGATAATACTTTCGTATCTAAGATCATCATTGAAGTGTTTCTTGACCCAGGCAGCATCTTTCCGTATAATAGAATCCACAGGAATGAAGGATTTTATCGGATCGACTTCTTCGCGCCACAATGACAATCCAGGACCGCAAACTCCACTTATACAAAGCGAGGCTATTAACCATACCCACGGTTTGTTCCCTATACTCAAACCGATTCTGAAAAATAACTTGTTTATTTACACAACATAAACTACCTAACTGTCTTTAGTTTTAATCAATTAACGGTATATTTATTTATTTAAATGAACAAAACTCACCGGTTAAATATTTTTCCGTAGTTTAATTTAAAATTTACTATCGAATCGCGACAAGTCCGCGTGCTGGTGGACGATTTACGCGGGGACTCCATAGTTATGCCTTAGAGTTCGGCATCCGAATGTAGACTGAGTATCTGATGATTCGAAACTCGGGTGCCATGTATCATTTATTAAATGTAATCTAAAGTAATTATATAACATGATCGTGCTCATTGTCACGGGAATCGCACGCCGCGATTCAAACCCGGCTTTTAAAACTGTGGGCGTTTATTCTCAAGCCTCAATGAGTCTTGATCATTGTAATTATTATTATAATTATAATTACAACTGTAACAATAGTTTTTTTTTATTTATTATACTATAAGTGTTATTTTATTTAAGGGAGAGGGGGCAGAGTGAGCCCCTTAAGGAAAATAATTATATCATTAATTTTTTTTACGTGTCCGAGTCGAAATTTAAATCGTAGATTGAACGCAGTAGATGTTGAAAACGTAAATTCAACCTTTGAAGACGTAGTTGACGTACGCAAACGTATTAAAGACGTAGATGACGTACAAAAACGTAAATAAGAGCCTTGTAGGAAAAAACTCTACTGACAGCTGCTTTCTCGACAAAAATAAAAATTATGAGTTAGAGTAAATTTTTTTATTTTTATAATAGCATTAAAATGTAAATAAAAATGTTCAGCAAATGAAATAATCTCGGGAATGATAAAGAAAACTGTCTAAAATTGAGAGAAGGCTTTTTAAATATAAAAAAAAAGATGGTTGTTGATTTCTTCGGTATAAAAGCTGAAATTTTTATTTTTTTCTGACTGCTTTTAGGTAGTCTGTAAGACCCAAAGAAGACCGAGAAAGCAGCTGTCAGTAGAGTTTTTCCTACAAGGCTCTTATTTACGTTTTTGTACGTCATCTACGTCTTTAATACGTTTTTACGTTTTCAACGTCTACTACATTCAATCTACGATTTAAATTTCGACTCGGGTGTTTACTTCTTTTTAGACCCTTGATACTTATGTTCACTTCATTATGCTGCCTCCATTAAAATTGAAAAATCGAAAATTAGGGGCAAAGTGAGCCTTCTAAAAAATTTCGGATTTGATATTTTTTATTCTTTACACGTGATATTTGCAAATAACTATAAAACAATTGTATTTTAATAATATAAAAGTCATTTTAACAGTCTGCTGCGATATAACTTTAAAACGTAATTTTATTATCTTTAACTTTCTTAATAAATTATATTTAATCAACAGTTTTGGTGGTCTATTTTAGCCCTCATTGTATAAGAAATTTCTATAAGCTTATTATCCGTCCGAATTTATTGGCGTATTGAAAATTTTAAGGGGCCTTCTTTGCCCCCTTCTCCCCTATGGTATTATAGAAATTACGGCTTTACTGATTGTATTAAATTATTAATTTCGAATGTGTAATTACATGTGAATATCAATTTACGATATTTATCACTGCACAGAAAAATTTTCACTTGCCTCAAGAAAATTTCTTGCATTATAAATTGAAAAAAAAAATTTTCTCAGGGCGAGAAAAAAATTATTGCGGCAAGAAATTTTTTCTAGTCCTAAGAAAATTTTTTTCTTCAATTCATAGAGCGAAATATTTCTCGCGCAAGGAATCCTATTTTTCTATGCAGTGATAAATATCGTAAATTAATATCTACATGTAATTACACATACGTAATTAATAATTTAATATAACTAATAAATCCGTAATTCCTGTAATAAAAAATAATAATAATTGTTAAATGTTTTAATAATTATTTTAACGCCTTGATAATTGCGGTCATACTGCAATTATTGAGTTTGTATGTCGTAGACATGCGTTGGAAAAATAAACATTAAAAAAAAACGTTCAAGTGAAGGAAGAAGCGACTGAAGAAGCTAACGGTAAAAACAGCGAATGGCACGCGTCTTTATGCAACAACATTATATTTTTATCTCAAAACTATTTATCTGCATACAATTATTTACCAATTAAACTTTTATGGCTCCATAAATCCATTTAATTATTCCAGCCACTAAATGATCATCTTCATAATAAATGTATATCCACACCTAGAAAAGGTGTCACATTTAAAGTAGATTTGACCTAGAGAAAAAACTTTCTTCAACAAAATTATTCGGGTAATTTGAAAGTGACCAACCGGCAGTGGATGAGTAACAACACAGTGTATTACATTTTCTTTTTTTTTTTTTTTTTATGTAGGTAAGCTAATAAAAAATACACGGTCACCTGTCGCAGTAGTAGGAGAAGAAGCTCCGCGAGGTGATAAAGAAAAACGGACAATGCCGGTGGTTGGTGCCGCGTGTGGCAGATAAAGAGTTGGATCCGAGAAGTTTAATAAAAGTAGGGAGTTTATAAGGTAGGTAGTAAATGTATAGTAAGAGAATATAACGTGTACGCCTTTCTCATCATTCCAGAACATGATCCATCCCATCAGTGTTCAGTGTTTCCGACATCTCTCTCCCCGATGGATGTGTTCTCGCAAACATCTTCATTTTATTTAAATATTTATTCGCGAAATTTTGACTGCAAATCAATCGATTTATTCAGTAACAAATAACAATAGTAATCCGTCATACTTTATACGATCAATTAATCACAATAGTAATTGGTATTGATCGTATACAAGTTAAGTAAACGGTCCAAGTGTATCGTCAACGTGCGTGATTTATTTAGTTTATTCAAGAGCTGACGTTTGCGATAATTTAACAGCACGGTAAGTCTGATGATGATTCGTTGGCCCGTGATGCTCTGATAGAACGAATTACGAGCGACCCGGACATCTCATACACGCTCATGCTCATTTAATTACTGATTTATTACGCGATTATATTAAACACCGCACGTTTAGTTGCCGTTATTGAATCATCAGCTCAAATCACATTCACGTGCTCGCGGATTTAACTTATGCGGGTAAATGTTTTAAGACGGTCGTTCTGGAAATTTTATCCCGGCAGAATTGCGGTATCAGTTGATTGTTAAATTCATTAGATAATAGATTATTTTGTTATATTTTTTACCCACACACTCAGTGATTAAATATAACGGTTTTAGAAAGTCATCGACTGGGCGACGTCTTCCTACAGGTCGCTCAAGTTCATTTTAGCTCTGGGTCATTGGTTTAACATTTCTAGCTTTAAAAAAAAATTACATATATATATTTAATGTAAAGTACACTTGTCACTCCGGTGTCTACTCATGGCAAATGTGATACGCTTTTGCTCACGCGATAACGGTATTTTATTATGCGGTTTTTGTTTACTTAATTATATTTATTTAATTAATTATGTATTTTAAATTCATTGTTATATTTACTGTGATGTAAATTTATTAGCGGTAAAATTAAAATTTTAAATATTGCGGTTTAAAAATTAAATATTTCTGAGGAGTAAATTAAATAATTAAAAAAATAGTAATTTAATTCCGGAGTAAAGTCGTGTGATAATAATTGCGCGGTAGCTTATAATTTATATGATGAAGATTTTGGATTAAAAGTATAAATAATTTACCGTAATGAACTCAATGTCTACATAAGGTGGAATAGTTTACAAATAAGCTGAGTGCTAACTCTGCCGTTACGGTTTGGATAAAAATTTTTCCAAGCAAATCTACGCGTAAATCGGTAGTCCATTAGATAAATGGGTTGAGCAAATATAATAACAGTTAAGTGCAATCGGAAAGAAAAAATTAAATAATTTTTTACTTCTAGACATTTAAAAAAAAAATCTTAACTTTTTTGTTAATTAAATAAATTTTTTCAGTCGCGATCTGATTATCAGCAGATTAGTTAAATTTAAAAATTAATTTGCGTAATTATTTATAATTTTTTTAAATTATTAAATTACTGGTTTTCAGAAAAAAAATGCGGATACTCTGGCTCTTGATTTTTTGGATCGCCATTTGTCAAGGACAATTAAATTATGAAGGAAATCCATTAACAGAAAATACCGAGTACACTGCTGATGAATCACATTATCATGTAAATTATGACAGGAGAAAATTAAATAATAATACGACAGAGCCACACGCACCGGCAACTATTTATTTCCATGATAATAAAAACACGTCGAATATGTCAATTAACGTGGGTTTAAATGATAAAGCTGGTGAGCAATCATCAAAAGCACCTAGTAATTTACATGCAAGCTCAGTGGGTACATTGACGCATCAAGTGTCTTCAGTAAACCCGTCAATCGAAGCACACGATTCTACGTCTACTATGCAAATACAATCAAGGCAATACTCGACAGATCAAAGTGGCAATTTTAATAAAATGCAAGCCACGTCCCGGCAAATCGGCTCATCGTCAGTCATCTCCAACGATGCGCTTAACAATTTTTTGAATTCACGAACTCCCGCTGAATCCCAGTACGCTTTAGATAATTACTTGCAAATGACATCCTCACAAGTAGACACACAAGAAGTCAATCCCGTTAATGTCGACAGCACTAAATATTACCAAGTTTTACCTTCAGCGTCAGCGTCAGTCTCATCGTCATCATCATCAATGGCCGTCAATCAGCAATCAAGTAACGGACAAGTTGACAATGTGTCTAATCTACAGTCAGTTACAAGCATGACAACAATTACCGACACACAACCGGAACCACAGATTTATCAAACGTATCCATTGTGGCATCAACCAGCATTACAAAGTCGCCGTGATTATATACCAGGACTGAGACGACGTCCTTATTATCGTGGCTCGATTAGTAGATATCGTCAACGTATACAACCACGTCTAGGACACGGTTACATCGGCAAAGGACCAGGACTAGGTCCTCCGCCGATTGGACTAGGTCCTGGACCAGTTGGACTGGGACCTGGACCTGGTCCTGTTGGACTAGGACCTGTAGCTTCAGGTCCCATGGGATTAGGTCCGATACCTTATGGGTCCAAGCCCGAAGTTATTTACACGAAACCACCGGGAGCAAGTCCCGGTTACGCACCAGGAGCGCCAATAAATAATTCTCCATATGAAGACGCAAGTGCTCATTTCTCTGCTCTAAATCATCCGCCTCCACCCAAAGACAACGTATACTACTCTCAACTTTATGCCCAGTCTTATGACCCTCATTACTACAATTACATCGCTAAGACGGGAAAAATAAAGCCCTGGCTCTACGGTAAGATGGGTCGTCATCCAGAGGAGACGAGTTTCTGGGGCGAACTGTTCCAGAGTTTTATGAAACATGGAATGAAAAATATGATGAATCCAATGTTCCTTCTAGGGCTTTCTATACCCGCGATAACACTGATGCTGTCTGCGATCGTGCCCAAGCGCTCTTTTGCTAGATCATCGAATAATTACGGTGATTATCTGAGTGAAGAAAAGATAAACGAGCTTGCGGATAAAGTACGCAAGGCTATCAAGTGTTACGAGAGTAATAAATTCAGTGACAGCAGCAATTGCTGGTAGTTATTTTATTTATTTATTTATTTATTACGTGATTTTCAAGTGCAATTACGATATTTATTATCTACGAACGCATGTTCCGTGGAGTGAATTAATAAGTTTAAATAACCTATCCAAGTACTGATTAAAGACAGAGGTTCAGGGTCGTAAACCTTGTGGTCAATTCGGCGCCATTAAGACACCAGACCGTTCACCAATAAATTACTATATAAAATTATTTTAATTAGACAATTTAAAGCCTAACCTGTGGGTCATGAGACCCAGACATTACCTCTACTCTACTCTAGCTTTACCAACTACAATTGCCCGAGTTGTTTATATTTTTATGTCTATTAATAGATGAAATTTACAAGGATGACACTAAATATTTAAAAAACTACTTCATTTACGCTGTTTTTTTCTTCGTTTAATCAATTAATTAATTTTCATTTACATTTTGTTGAAGGCTCCCTACTGAATTATTTTAAACAAACTAATTGTTAATATAACAATGAGGTATTCTAATTGTTTACGGCAAGACACCGGACGATCTACGTCCCATTATATGTACAGTCTACCAAAAAACATTTTTACAACTTTAATAATCGTTATTATTTATTACTTTTTTTTTATAAAAAAATATATGTATTCTGTATATAATGTATAGTTGTCCGTTTATAAATAAAATAAAATCGCATTTTTACTGCGAAGAAAAATATATCAATCAAAACCAATACTACTAAAGCGTAGTAACTTGAACATATTTTTTTTTTAAATTTATCAGACTAATTGTAAGTTTATTATTTATAAATCACTACTTGATTCTTTTTACTATTATTATTATAAATTTTTTCGACTAAATAACGGCATCGAATCTACGTAATTATTGCTAATATTCAGACAATTGATGTATTTACAAATCTAAAAAATAAAAATAAAATTTTAAATTTTCGCACCAGTCGATTCGATGTTTTAATAAAGGAGAGGATTTTGTACTCTGAACACTCGATATCGATTTCGATTAAAAAATTTATCAACATGATTGTAAAATATTAAACCCTAGAAAATTATTATAATTAATCTTGATCTATTTTTTCTTCTTTCAACACGAGATCAATGGCCTCGCCGACGTCTTTGACAATGAAAGCCGGGCGCGCTAGTCCACTCTCCAGTGGCAAAAAATCACGTGGACAATGTTCGGCAATGAACTCAGAATCCCTTCTATGGACTCCAGTCTCCACCAGAATACTGATACACGCTTTTACATTCGGTGCGACTAAATTAGTACCCAGCAACGATTCCAGACCACGAGACTTTGTTGCTTTGCCTTTTGAATATCTTGCCAAGTATTTGTCATACAAATTTGCGCCAAATATGTCAGTATTTATGTTGTCACTGAAATAACATATAAATTTTATTTAGCAAATAATAATTTAACATTCGCTGATAATATTTTTTATTTATAAATTATTTTTTTTTATTAAAAGTTTTTAAAAAAATTTATATTCTACTAATTAATCTATTTTTTAAATAAAAAGTTTTGTAAAATCGAGATCTGCATACTTTGAGAGAAAATTTAATTAACTACGAAAAAGTACTGATGGTAAAAACAGTCGGACTAATTATTCTGGTAGTTGACCGATAAATTATTCATTAAAAAAAACTCGTGTGTAAATAAAGAAATTACCCAACCCACGATGAAAAATAAAATTTTGAATTGCCTTGAAAAAATGTCGATATCAATTACAAATTTTCAAATTTTCAGTAGTTAATCATTTGCTTGCATAAATAATTTTTAAATTTAGAATGAAGCAAAATTTCTCGCCATTAAATTTTTATCAAAATTTCCAAAAATTCCTAGCATTATAAAGTTTCAATTGCCGAGTAATTAATTTTTTTAAGATCTAGATATTTTATAGATAAAAATTTATCATAACTTACCCGACAGCATAAATAGTATCGATATTATGATCGATTCCAATTTTCTTAGCATGATTCATAATCATGTGATTTGCGTGATAATAAGTTACTTCACTAGGTTTACCAATCAGCGCATTATAAATTAAATCTTTCCCAGTAACTTTTTTATACAAGGACTCAAGACAAACGAGGAAAGCGCCATGTCCGTAGCGAGGAATCGGAGCCTCTGAGACCCACAGCAAATCCATATTGCAAGCGAGTACCGGCAAATGAGGATGGGGAATTTCCGATGGTAACGACGAGGGCATTCCTTGGGTCATCAAGACGTCAACCATCAACTGGAGCGGAGTTTCCCAGGTCGTGGGTTCACTCAGCAGAACAATTCCTTCAATTGGCTTAAAATCAGGGTCTACTGGCCCGCAAGTTGGATTCCTACGGTCTTTGTTAACGTAATCTAAGCTAGGAAAATTCTTGGCCAGCTCATCAACGGTGACCGTCTTCTTGAACCCCAGCTCTTCAGCGATTTGTTTTATCGGGCCCTGGCCGGAAATTAGGACCCGTTTGTCGTGGAATTGCTTGAACAGACAAAGTGGCGAGTGGGCCAGCACCACTTGGTCTTCAGTTATTTCGTAGCCGATCCATTTAGACAAGTCGGCAGCTTTTTCAGACCGCAAGGAGTTCCCGCTGTTCGTTACAAATATCGTAGGGATGCGGAATTTTCCATTATTGTCTTTCAAACGTTTGAACGCTTCGGGCACCGGTGGCAAGACAGTTTTTCCACGTACTATCACACCATCTATGTCGAATATTAAACCGAATTTTGGCTTTGGCTTTGTGCTAAAATGCTAAAAAGTAAATTAATTAATACCATAAATAAATTGTGGTTTTTTTTAATTGATCTTGACTTAGAAAATTTAATTTTTCAATAACTTTCTGTCAATCATTAACCAATAGAACACGTGCTTAGACAAGGCGAAAGTATTTTTGTATTAACCCTGACCCGCTTTCTACAGAGACATCAAAAATAAATATTTTTAACACCAGACAATTTAAATAAACAAGTAAATAAATAAAATAATTTTTACAGCGAGACGAAAAAAAATGGATTCAAAATTTTCTCAGTAAATTTAAATTCGAAAAAGTGGCAAAATAAAACTTTTAAAAAAATTAAAATGCTTAAAAAAAAATACACGAGCACGTGCACTTAATTTTTTTAAGGATAAAAATAAACGAGTAATTAAATAAAAATTAAAATTTGAAATTGTGATAAATATATATATAACAATTGTAAGTAATTAAATTAAAGTTAATTAAAATAAAACTTACTTGTGCTCCGGATAATTTTCTAATTTCCAAGCGCAGCAATATTTTCATAGCCATGGTAATTGTAATTAAAAATGTATATAAATATAAAAATAATGTATATATGTATGTATTGATAGATAAATTAAAATTAAATCAGTTTATTATTTATGACTGGAAAACATTTTTTATTAAAAAACACTTAATTGGACATTGTATCTTATTAGAGTGATGTATGTGTGAGTTGGGTGGATATATAAATATATAAATATGTATGTACAATAGTTTATTGAATGAAGGTGTTGGGTAAACTGTTAAATTAAAACAGCAACAGAATAATTTACTACTCTGTTTTCTGTCGTCAGCTGACGCGAGAGTTTGAACAGTTGATCGTTACGTGGCGCCAATAATTAGTTTTTTAAAAATCGATAGCTGTCGGTAACAGAGAACATTCCGAATCACTCCTGTAATATCGATACTGAAGTTAGTCGATGGGTGTGAATGTACCAGATGTGAATTTATAAATTTGTAAATTTTAAATAAATAAATTAAAACAAAATTTTAAAAAGTGCGCGAACTGATTTTTCAATTATCGAAGTACGCATTTTTTAATTTTTATTCAACTTAAATTTCATTTATTTATTTCAAAATTTAAAAAATTGACACTTGTCAGTTACATTTCACTGTAGCAGATATAATTTATAAATTTTAAATAAATAAATTAAATTAATGAAATTTTAAAAAATGCGCGGACTGATTTTTCAATTGTTTAAATACGAATTTTTAAATTTTTATTCCACTTACATTTTATTTATTTATTTAAAAATTTAAAAAACTGCTAAGTGTCAGGTACATTCACACTCATAGTGAGCCGACGTCTAACAATTTTTGAATTTTTTTTAAAAACGATAAATTATTTAAAAATTGAACTTACAGTTTTTTTAATTTTCTACATGTGCATACTTCAGTTTTTTTTGTAATTGATTTATTGATAAAAAAAAATCGAAAATTAATAATTGTCTGTTAACTTCAGGATCTTGTAAAATCATTAGGATTCGAGTAACTGCTTCATCTGCATCATCATCAGGTACTTGTTTAATTTAAATTACTGTATTTAACTATGGATAAAAAATGTCTTTTTTTTTGTGTTAAAAGTCTGAGAAAATTTCAGGAATTGCAACTTATCCATTTAAGATTAAAACTTAATTTTAGTTTCAAATTTCATGAGCGCGAACTTAGCAGACATCAGAAAAATTTAAAATTATAAATAAACAGAGTAAATAATAAATAAAATTGAATTTAAAAAAAATGCGCATTTACAAAATTTCAAAATTAATAAGTACATTTTTTATAAATATTTTTTAAAAATTATTTACCCTATTTATTTATAACTTTAAATGTGTCTGATGTCTGCTACATTCACTCATTCAAATTTCCGCGGGATCAGTAACATGTGACGCCGCTTTTAAACCAACGTCATCTGTTTTTCAGAACAATAACTTTTTATAAAATTTAATGACTTTCTATTTCATTACAGAATCATCAGATATGCGAAATATTTCTTATTAAATATATTTAGCTCATGGAAAAAGGAGCTGTCAACTTTAACTATCATATAATTTTATGTCAGCGGATTAGTTGTGGTACTGACAGTCGTAACTATTGATAACAGTAGTTTGAGTAATAATAATAACAACAGTAATATTAATAATAACAATAATATATAGAGCGTAAAATATAATTAACAGAACAGGGGCGTGAACAAAAACACAATTGAATTTGTAACACCGTGATATTGAATGTCAATTGGTGATCAATGACAAACACTTGTAATCTGGGTAACCTCTACCACAAGGAGTTATCCGCTGTTCGTCTTACCCACTTACGCTGTTATTGTAATTTAAATTCAAATTTAAATTTTCATTTTAATTGTCAGTGTAATTATTATTTAATAACGAGGATTTATCACCTCGAACGATAGTCCGAGTAATCGCGTGATGCCATGAGTGAGGAGGACGATGGAGATGAAAGCGAAACAAGGTCTCGTGAGAGACTTGGATTTAACTCTCCAACCTCGACCGGCACCACGTTACAAAGTCTGGCTTCCTCTGGCAACTCAACAGGTAATTAGTCCTCGATTTATTTTATTTACTTATCAATATCATCATCATTATTATGATTATCATCATTTACAGCTGCGCCTGAGGAGCCTCTATCAAATAATCGGCTACAATTTGGAGACAGATAAAAATTTTGAGACATGTTGGTTCTACTTTACGCTACATCGTTCAAGTATGTCCTCGCCACTGTACACTAGTGAACCAATTGACCACATCAGTCCTAAATGGTCATCTTTAGAAGTGCCTACTTTACATGCTACTGGTCTTTCTACTGCCAATGGTAATTTAAATTATTATTTTTACATGGGAACTCAACCTGGATAACTTTTGTCTGTCAGTGCTCTGATAGCCACCATAACTTCAAGCTACGGCCGGAATCTGAAGTCAACTTAACAGCAAAAGTTGGAGAGGAAAAGTTGCGGTTAAGTTGACAGTAGATTGTCTGTAACTTGAATTCAAATGTTACTGTCAGATAATGACGTTAAGTTGATTGAAAGTTTAACTTCAAATTGACGGCAAATTTTTCTGTCAAATTGCATTCAGTTTACGGGTGTAGATTTACATCAACTTGCGCGCAAGTATTGTCCAGCTAAGACTTGCCAGAAACTTGTCACTGGACACTGCACTTGACACTGCAGAAACTTGCTGAGCAAAGTGTGGCTATCAAGTTGACATCTTTGGGAAAGGGAGGGTTAAAATTTATCTGACAGCCAAAGTTACTCAGGTTGACTGCTGCAGTAGTTTATAAATAAATGAATTATACTGATGTATTTAAAATTAAACAGAAATAGTTCTACGACTGTGGAGAAGAACAGTAGCCAATGATCCAACAACCGACGTGACAGTATTCACCTGGGGAATATCTTTCACAGGTTTAGTTTATATGGGACCTAAGCTCTCTAATAATTTAGAATCAATGCTTCGAAAAAATTCATTGATCTTCCACCTGTACGGTGGATTTTTTGTACCATCGTATTGCCTTCTTCACCCACCAGAGTTCCGCAGGTATTTATATATGAGTGTAAATAACTCGGAGATCTGTGACAGCTATACCGTAAGCAAACTGAGCAACCTGAGGAACTTGATGCAGTCGTTGAAGCAACGGACTGAAAGCGCCCAGGCTCTCAGAGACAGAATAGCATCGGGAGAGAGTCTCGAGCCGAAGTTCAAGCAGACGACACTGAATCGGCTGCTTCAGCCGAAGCGAATGAGCAAGGAGAAGAAGGCTGAGATTATAAAGATACGAAAAGAGCTGGAGATTGCCAAGTTTAGAACAAAATTATTAGAACAAGAGAGAATAAGAAAAGTTGGGGAGCTAAGGGCGCTGAACCAACGGCATCTTAGTATTATGGAAGAGAATCAAGATCTAGGCTCGCTGCTGATGGAACGTTATCGTGAGCTCAATAAAGACATTGAGCGGCTGCGTGACTGGAGGCAGAGCCACATACAGATGCGCGAATGCTTCGTTCAGACGTCAGCACAACTGGCTTACCGTCGACGTCAACTCATATCGGATTTGAATTTAATTTACCCAATAAGACAAGAGTCCGAGCGCAAGTTTACGATAAATAATGTACATTTACCAGACAGCGAGGAACTGGATACCGTCAATGACATCCAGTCTGCTGTTGGACTCGGCTTTGTCTGTCATGCTACTCAAATAATTGCCAACATCCTCAATGTACCCACGAGATATCCGATTATTCACAGCGGCTCGCGCAGTAGGATACTAGACCATATTACTGACAATTATCCGTCAAAAGACCGGCGGTCGCCGTTGTTCGCGAGGAGTAAAGACAAAGTTCAGTTTAATTATGGTGTCTATCTGCTAAATAAAAATATTGCTCAGCTGAGATGGTACTGTGGTCTTCCTACTTCCGATTTACGCACTACCCTGTCTAACTTAGCTTCGCTGATGAACTTGAAACCTGGACAGTCGTTGGATAATTCCAAGAGAACTTTTTCAGGGTCGTCACTGGACACGGACAATAGCAACGGTAAGCAGCACAACGTATCGCTGACTCCGCCGTTTCAGAAAATAATAATCGACAAGGAGTTGAAGCTTCTCCATCGGCCGATGAGGACAATAAGTCAGTTTAAAAATTCTAAAACAACTTTGAGCTCATCTTTAGATCAGGGATTAGACAAACCGACGCCCGCCTTGGTACTGGGTACGGAGACAAAACGAATTTGTAAGTCTGAAGAAAGTGCTATTGATGACAAAACATTGTCGTTGTTTCGAGACAGGCTGAGTCATAGCAGCGAGGAGAATGTTTTTATGGACGATAAAGGCAGCAGAGTTTGCAGGAGGTTCAACAAAGAATCTTTGTCCTCAACTAGAACAATAGAAACTGATATTGAGATAACGATACCCACCTCTGTGTGTTGCAATGCCAAGTATGAAGACTCAAATTCCCGGCAGAGGAGTTCTAATTCTATAAGCAGCTGTGAAATGGCTCTGAGCAGCTCGACGACTGAGGTTGATAGACGCAGTGGTAATCCAGGTGATAAAATAAACGGCGGTGAGTGTCACTCGCTGGTCGAGGTACTCGAGGCCACGTTGATGCGATCTGTCAACAATAGTCTGAGTCATCAGCACAATTATCAGCAGTACCGGCATACTGATGACGAGCATTCAAACAGTGCAATGTCGAGCGCGAGTTCGAGCTCAGCATTTGAGAAGACTGAAAACGAGAGGAGCCAGGAGACTCTTACGTACTTCAATGATAAGAAAGACGTCAATGGTTTAGTTGGTGATATTATTAATAGTAGCGAAACTCTTTCTAGTTCCGCTGTGTCGCTGGATGACACTGGAACTGGGAACTCATGTCAGAGGGTACAGACTAGGTCTGATGTTGCTTCTAGTTGTCCTGAAAGTGCTAAGTCATTTTACGATGACAGGTAAGTTATTTTTTTTTTAAATTGTTATTTTATAAATATATTGATAAGTTGTTTCTTTAAATTATTCCAGTGACGTGGTGACACAAAGAAACTGGAGAACTGAGTCCAATCCTAGCTTGGAGACATCAGCAGGGTACGAACAAGTAAGTTATTTTGAATGAAATTTATCTGTTAGCGATGGATACGACACTGGATAGTTCACGGAAAGATCAGAACCCAACTGGTTACTGTTCTGCACCTGACTCAGTGTGGTGCTGCACCACAGCCGAGCATTTTCCAGCCGTCCTGAGTCGGATGCGGAACAGTGACCAGTCGGGTTCCAATCTTTCCCTCGCAGATTTGAATCACGGTGGAAACACGGTGGGTTTGTTCCATTTTACCACTGTGATTACGCGGTGTATCCACCATGATTCCACGGTGGCTTTACCACCGTGTATACACGGTGTTTTCACTGTGATTACGTGGTGGATACAGCGTGAAACCACGGTGGTGAAGTAGCACAAAGCCACCGCGTAATCACAGTGGGAACACCGTGTATACACAGTGGTCAAGCCACCGTGGAATCACGGTGGATACACCGCGTAATCACGGTGGATACACTGTGTATACCCGGTGGTAAAATGGAACAAACCCACCGTGTAACCACGGTGGATCCACGGTGTTTACACTTCCACAGTGTTTCCACCGTGATTCAAATCTGTGAGGGTTCCGTGTTGGTTATCAAAAATAATTGGAGCCATGCTTGTGCATAAACACAAAATTTATTTAGAATGATAATAATTATGCGTTGATGATGTCCAGGTAAAAAACAGAGGAACTGTATCAGTTTCAACGTCTCAATCTCAGCCAAATAGAGTACAAGAAGTGATAAATGACTATCGTACGTCTTCAGAATTGATAGATTCAATACGACGAAGCTCGGAAAATGTGTTCGCGAGGACCGAGGCGTTAGCAAGTAAAAAAACAAGTTTCAAAGTCATGAAGCCACGTTCTTAGGTACATTTTTAAATGCATTCACACTAGAAATGTTTAGTTAATAAAATAATATTAATATTAAAAAATATATATTTAATTGTTTTTATTTTTTATTTTTATTTTTATTTAAAATTCAAATTTTATTTATTTTACGCAGGTCACTATGTTTTGAATTTATACATGTTTATAATTAAATTTTAAAAAATATATTTTTACCACGTAATCACGTGCGATTAAATTGTCAACGAGTTTAAATTTTATTAATTCCATTATGTACGAAAATTAGTCATCAACTTTTTGTAAATATAAATTATTTTTTCTTGTACAGACACGTGAGAAATTTAAAACGTGTCTTTAATTTATCCTGTTGTATAATTATTGATATTTATTTATAAATGATGATAATTAATATAATTAAAACAGTAATTTTATTATTTATTTTGACTATTTACAAGCTATTAATATAATCGGACGTTATTTTCCTAATCACTAATTTTATAATTAAACTTCTAAATCTGTTTCCTGATATCTCTCTTCAAGTTTTAATTGTTTAGATTTTTTTAAATTACTAATTTTGCGCATTATTTATCATTAGCTGCAAAAAATGTTCTCTTAAATTTTTAAAATTTTTTATTTTTATATTTATTTGATTTAAATATTCTACGATTTATAGACTTTATTAAATAACTGATAGTAAATTATTTTTTAAAGAAAAATTAAAACAAAAAACATGATAAATATGATCGAATATTAAACCAAACTTGATCATGTATGAATTGATATCTGAAACAGACTAAAATTTTTTTCAATCAAACCAAAGATTTGTAAAAAAAAATTTTTAAATCCGATAAAAACAATTTTTATTAATTGCAAAAAAAACACGTACTATGTTACCGTTAATTAAATACAAAAACTTATCAATAAATGAATTAAAAACAATGAATATAAAATTAATTTCATCACGATTCTGTTGAATGTGAGTTTGAGTTTGTAAAAAAAAATGGATCCAATGCTTGATAATATTTATTTGTACAGAAAAAAAATATTTCTGAGCAACAAAATTTAAATCGACCCCAGGAATTTTCTTGCATTATAAATCGAAATCAAAAATTTTTTTGCATAATCTAGAAACTTTTTCTAGTCCTAAGAAAATTTGAATTTTCAGTTCATAATGCAAATATTTCTTGCGTCGAGAAATTTTTTTTCTGTGTACCTTAAAAAAAATCTTATAAATTATTTAAAATCTCATGCCATTAATCTCATTAAGAGTTGATGTGATTGAGTAAAGTTATTCAAAAATTTGAATATCTATTTAGGAGTATCAACTCCAACAAGACTGGCACTGACTTCCCACAAATTTTTAGCGACATCATCTTTCAAAATTTTTTTTGAGTCATAAATTTTACAGTCCCGGTAAAGTAATCCTGTTTCATCTGATAAGGAAGCATCTGTTGCGCAGTGTAAAACTGTTTGTGCGCCCTATTGTTTCAATAAAAAGGTCATCATTACTACAATAATCTTTACTATTATTATTATTAATTAATAAATTAATTACCTGGTGAGCAGTTCGTAGAAATAGAAGAGCCACCGGGGAAAATATTATGTAATGGAACCAACTACGTTTGACATTACGGAACAGTCCCGTGTAAGTAAATCCCGGACAAACCATATAAACATTAACTCCAGAGCCTTCTAAACGTCTGGCCAACTCTTTTGCAAAATAAGCGTTCGCTAATTTTGAATTGCAGTAGCCAGGATTCATGCGACCTTTTGCAGGCAGACCTTTTTCCCCATTTAAATTTGAAAAGTCAATAGTTCCGGACTCCAACAGTTTCGACGTAACAATTACTATCCTAGAGGTTTAATTAAATATTTAATGAAATAATCCAAGTGATTAATTATCTAGAGTAAATACCAAATACCTGCTGGGAGCTGATACTTTCAGTCTTTCCAAAAGTAAGTTCGTAAGGAGGAAATGTCCCAAATGATTTACACCAAAATGAATTTCAAAACCATCTCTGGTCATCGAACGATCTCTCAATGGCACGTAGACTCCAGCATTATTTATCAAGCAGTGGATTTCCGGAAAATCATCAAGTACTTGCTGAGCAAATTTGCGTATTGATGCCAGCGAAGCCAAGTCCAGTTGCATGGGAATCTAAAAATTTATTTATTTAATTATTATGATTATTGTAAAATAATAAATAAGTATTTAAGTTACCGCTAATTACCATTTCACCAGTTGATATATTTTTACGTATCTGTAAAATAACATCCCGCGCATTGTCCATATCTCTGCATGCCAATATAACACGAGCTTGTCGCCGGGCAAGTTCACGAACAGTTTCCTTGCCGATGCCAGAATTAGCACCGGTTACAAGATAAACTTTTCCATGTAAACTGCTCGTGTCTTTACATTTTCCCCAGGTTAGCTCACGGCATTTCCTCAACAATCCCATTATCACAATTATTGGGAACAAGATGTAGCAAAATGAAGGCATGATTATAATTACGAGTAATTATTTATTTGAAATATATATTTATTTTACCACATAGACATCAACGGCCAGTCTGATAACCACAAGTTTATTTTCGAAATAATGATGACTGATATTTTGATATTTTTCAGTGATTGTCATGCGCGTTAAATTATTCAATTATTTCATTGTTGTAAGTGATGAATAATACACGCAGATTTTAAACAACAAATGTATGAGTAATTAATGTGAGTTTGGTAAAATGAAAATTATTCGCAGAATAATTAAAAATATAAATATAGACTTTTTTTGGACATCTGCGGACTCGAACAAGAACTCGGTATCAGGATGTTGGAGTAACAGTTGATAAGCGTGTATTCTTTATTTTTTATGAGAGCATTTGGAAATAATTTAGCTCTGGATCCAGCTAAGTGATGGCATATAGCGAGAGCTAGAGCTGGAGTATTTCCGAATGCACCCTAGTTAATATAATTATTGATAAAAATGATTTTTAATAAAATGATTAAATTTCAATTTTGAACTTTCGCGCCAAGTTGCCGCTACTGCGCGTCGCTGGATTCGGCGTTCAAATTTTTGCTAGAGTGGGGGCGGTCGATGAATCGCGAATCGATTGTTTTGTATCAACTGGCGGTTCGATAGCGGCAGTCAGTATCATCGAAAATGGCAGCAGTAGTCCAGATCCTTCTTTACGTTTGAATTAAAACACAGTATTGCAGTTACGTCGTGTAATTATCCATTAAATTTGTTACTCATAGTTATTGTTTAATTAAATTGTGCAAAATGTCTGTGGTGTCGTTAAGTGTTAAGTGTTCAGTGGCAGTCCAAAGTGTTGCTGATAGCTGATGCTGATAACTTCCAAGTTCCTGAGCAAAATCATCTGGCATCGTCTGGTGGGAAATAGCAGTTAAGTGACGTATTTTAGCTGCAATACACTTGGAGCAATTTAATTTAAATCTCCAAGTGTATTCGGACACCCTTCTGCACATTATTTCCCCGCCAAGGTTTGTTCAAACACTCAAGTGTTTTTTTTTTAATATTTTAAATATTTTTCTATCATATTCTGCCGCCATTTTATTTTGACAGACGATTTTTAATTTTTCTCCAGTTTCTAATAATTTATTCTTCAAATATTCAAATTTACCGCGCAAGTAATCAGAATAATTAATAAAAATAAAAAATTTCTAGTATACTTTTTAAGTCTAGGTGCATTCGGAAATGCACCCACAGTCACACTCATCTAAAAACTTCAGGGTCATATCAAAATAGGGACTTTTCAAAAACAGTTTAAAATTTGCCGCGCTCGTATAAACATTTTTTTGAATTACTCCTCAACCGCAAGATGTCACGCCACCTGCTGTTAGTTCTCCAGGTCAGTTGTCGAGGAAAGCAGCGCCAAGGAGTGTTGCTGGCGCGAGTTGTTCGATAAAAATCAGTCGTTGTCGAGGGGCTGTTTTGGTGTGGTCGCTAAGTAAACTCAGTGTTCGTGCGATTATTTTTTTTCATCAGTGACTTTTAAATCAGTGATTAACCACCAGTGGTTCCCGTTTTCACGAGTGATTCATCAGGGTAAGTACTTGAACCAAAACTCTTCCTCGGGTACTCCATCACAATCTCTCTTGTCCGTCTATTGGACTTTACCAAAACGTCAATAAATAAACATATATATTTAATAAACACTCGTCCTCAGCGGCCGTGAGAAAAAAAAATGTACGTACTAGTCTTCAGGATCAGCTGTATCCTTCATTTTGATATCAGAATGACCCAGAATCAAAATTGGCGGGTTGTCAGGGTTAATTTAAAAACCATAATAGAGTAAAAAAAAAATGAATCCTTAAGTTGCACCTGGCAAGCTCAGCCGGTTTAAATAAAAAAACGGTCGATTACTCGGTGGTCGAGGCCAAGGTTAATGCCAGGATCTTGATAATCTTAAATGTATTCGCTAATAAACTCAGCAACCTCCGATACCTGATTGATTTAAAATAAAATAACCTGACGTATAATTTTCAGCAATTGACGTTGATCCATCATCTTGATAATTCAAAGTAAAGTGCCGGGACACTTAATATGCAGAGTATGGAGAGCTAGTAGAAAATTAATTGCTAATGAAGATGAATTGTTGATGATGGAAGACAATAGAGACAACTGTTTCCGAGACACGACTTGTTGGCTCCTTATACGGATTCAAAACTTAATTGAGTTTCTCCAGTCTCCTGTCTCCTGTCTCCTGTCTGTCTCTCAACTTAAATCGGAGCATCATCCGTAAATCCCCGTCTAGTGTATCAATTATTGACGATTAGCTGGATTTGAATCGAAGGGCGTCGAACGTTGATCTCATGCGGGATTATACTTTGCTGGTTTAGTGCTTTTAGCTCATAATAACATAACACAGCAAAACCGCAGTGTTTAATGCGACATAATAGCTCGAATCCATGATAGATTATAGGGTTTTAACGTGTATACACATGTGAACACGAGCATGACACTTCGGACGTTTAACTGTCGTCGTCACCATCGTCGTCGTAGTTCCCGTGCTTGCGGCCGCTTTATTGAGTCCCGAGCCGTAATTCAATTTCAGCACGACTACGTCACCTCTCATCACCGGCATTCCATTTGTTCTCCCACTCTCAACACGGTATCACTAATTCTGATTAAATAAAATTATTCAAATCGCTTACTTGTACTCTTCACTTGTTCAAAATTATTTCAGCTGCATGTGTCTGTGAAGTGGAAAGAAAATTTTAAACTCCAAGCCGCCAAATAAAATAAATCTTGAGGAAAACGCCACCGGACCTCTTTCTCACACTCAAAAAAATAAACGGGACTCCGTAAAAAATCGGGAGTGAATTTGGAGTGATTGCGAATTTTATTTCAATCCGAATTCACTCGGAGTTTCGGAGTTTTTATAAAAAATCACTCCGCATACGGAGTAAATAGATGATCCTGAAGTTAGCAGACAATTAAAAATTTTAGGATTTTATTTTGAACAATTAAGTTTGAAAAAAAAAAGAAACTGAAAAAATGCACATGTAGAAAATTAAAAAGACTATAAGTGCAATTTTTTTAAATATTTTTTTTTTTGATAATTTTTCGTTTTTTAAAAAATCCAAAAATTATTAGACGTCGGCTAACTTCAGGATCATGTAAATAGAGAGTTTGTTTCTTCGGTGGAATGATTTCGGAGTGGTTTGGATTTTATTTCAATCCGAATTCACTCCGATTTCAAGTTTTAATATTAAACTAATCTACTCTTCGGAGTAAATTTCACTCTGAGGGGGTTAAATAAATAAATAGTCATCCGCTCCACATTCACTCCGAATTATTCTGTTGCATTCGTAGAGTAAATGAGGATTTTAAAAAAAATTTCTTGGATACGAATTAGAATTTTTGAAAATACGAAATTTTTAACCCCAGTTAAGGCTTCAAAAAAAGCTAAAGACTCTATTTTAGGTTTCCGGTGTTTGTCCAAAATTAAACTGAATTAAAAATCGGTTGACGTTACCCCTAAGTAAAGAAAATACTTTTATTACACAGATTAAATCTCAGGCGATTACAAATTGGTTGCACAAACCAAAATTCCACGGAAGTTAAATTAACATGAATGACAACCGCAGGAATTTGTGACCCGGCGCGGATTTGTCTAGTGCTCAAAAGCATCTCTCAACTTCAGTCATGAGTCTTAACTTCACTTGCACCATATTCCTCTTTACTTGGATTGCTTGTTAAACCCTCGGCGTCTCAGTCGGTTCCGAGATCTTATTACCTGCAACCAACGCAAGTTAACTTTGCTTTACTTAGTGTACTTTTCATCTTGGATTACATTGACCCACGGTTGTTTTATAACCGCGGAAGTCATATCATTTTTTATTTATTTATTTATACTTCCTCATTACTGGATGTTTATCATCTCCCCACCGTCTCTGTAATCACATACCAATTACCACACTCACCATTTTATTTAATTTTTATCGCTAATCGTATTATTATTTACATGCTCAATCATACTATTTATTTACTCGTTAACGATAATAACGTTTAGGAAAATCACCCAAGCGATTTTTACATCCGCGTAATGGAATAATACGTGGATGACAATACAAATAAAACATATACTGCGTATATTTTTTTAAATAATTATAACATTTTATTATCACTGTTATTATTACATCCCGGCATCCTTGACGCTTATATCGTCGTGTCAATCTCCATGTATATCTTGTTCTTGTACCTATCATACATACTTACGCTTATATTATGTCTTCATGCATATATATATTTATATAAAGAGCTTACGTCATCGTCAAAGCAACGATACCGAGACACGAAATTACTTTTACCCAAGTAAAGCTAAAGAAATTTTATGTACAGAGACTTAAGACGAAAGATACTATAACTGCTTATATTCTTCTTTTTCTTCATATTTTTTAGAGATGAGAGAAAAAATATAAACGTTTCGCTACAGAGTTTCTTCGAATCTAGTAGTAAAGTTTGAAGAGCATAACCGCGGAATAGATGATAGAAAAAAAGTATATCAAGATACATAAACTGAAAAGTATATAATATATATATATATATATATATATATATATATATAATGAAAATACAATTTATATAGTTACGGTGGTCGCGTTCTTAGCGTACACCTCCTTCGCGTCTCGCTCTCTTTATTTTCTTCATTTGTATCTACATTACTTATGATAAATAAGTATGTACTTTTTAAAAATCTTTAACTTTATAAATCTGTTTTATATCATTTTTATTTACTTCCCGTAATATATAACACTGATCAGCGCTTTGAGTATCAGTATTTTTTATTTTACGTCACGGATCCGTTCATCCGCAATTACGCGCCTTTTATTTGAACCGCTTTCAATTGAGATGTTGCTATCATGACTATTTTATTTCTCATTCAATTTATTTTGCTAAGTAAATTATGTAGAAAATATAATAGCATAATTGATAGTAATAGTATGTTCATACGGTGAACTAAATCAGTTTAGTCATTAGGTCAATCGATGAGGACTTGTTCCAGTTTTTATCACTTAGAATCTGCATCTGACCTATGTACGTATAACAAAAGCTTTACTTTTAAATTAGTGCGCTCTTTTCAGACATAACTTTTGACCCTGGTGTAAGTTAATGTCACTTTTTTTAACATCAAAAATACAGTGACCTCTTATACTAGACAATGTCACCGACACTGTTTAAGTTTTTTCTCATGCATCATTTAAAATTTTTAAAAATTATTCACCCACAGAAAAAGAAGGATTTCTCGGCTCAAAAAATTTTTTGGCATAAGAAAATTTTTGTTTTCACTTCATAGTGCAGAATTTTTTTTTCTGTGCATTAATTATTTAAAGTTATCCTCTGAACTAACTCTCGTATTCCGACTCGATACAACTTTTGGCGGAAAAAAATTGAACATCATTTTGTTGAAAGTTACAAATATTTAATAATTGAGTACAACTTTTAAAAATACCGAAACAAAAATTGAAGCGCATTGAGATAAAGTTTTCCATACTGAAAAAGTTTCATAACCGGAGTAAAAGTGGATCTCTATCTCGAGATTGATACTATATTTGATATCTCTATATATATAGACGGACTCTTGAGGCTGCTGGTTCTTTAAAACCTTATCCTATCGACAGCCGCGAGTACAAGTGTTTTATTATACCTCAGCAAACCAATACATGTCCGATATAACTAAACAGTACACAAGCGCAGTACTTTTATGTACTGGGTACTCTTTTGCGCTTGCACACTTGAGTGTGTAATATAGCTGCCATTTCCTCAGGGTACTCTTTATATTTTTAATACTTGTACTTGTTTGCTTGTCTGTTATCGGATATGTGATACCGTATAGCAGCACGTGGTTTTAATATTTCTTCAACATCTAATACAATATTATTATAATGTCATGCAACTAGGCCGTGCGATGTGCATCATTTTTACCTTGACATTTTAACGTACCATGACTGATTATTTCGGCGGTTATCAGAATCTAGAGCATGACTAATCGGTCTATTCTCAAATCATTTTATTCAATATTTCATTAATTTTTATTTTAAAAATCGGTCTGTCAGTTGACCCTGCGAGCCAGCCCCAAAACTTCCCGCTGTTTTCGAGAAGAACCTCGAAAACACTGTTGTGAATACATTTTCGAGCTCTTCGAGCTCGAAAATACTTTTGTTTGCTGTTGTTTTCGAAAAAAAAACGTTTTTCACTATTTTTTTTCAAACGAATAAACCGATTGAGACGGTTGAGGTGGCAATCGACGCATTTTATCAAGTTCCAAAGCTGATCAAATTTTGAATTCGATTTATTGAGTCGTTTTTGAGATATTTCAAAAAAAATAAAAAAAATTTTTTTTTTGAATTCTTTCGACAACGGTTTCTCTTGAACGAATGAACCGATTTTGATGGTTGAGGTGGCATTCGACGCGGTTTATAAAGCTCTAGAGCCCAGTCCATTTTGGAATCAATCCATTGAGCACATTAAAAGTTATCCAAAAAAAACATTTTTGAAAAAATTTTATTTTTGGAATATCTCTGAACGAGCCCTACCGATCAAGCTCAATTTCTCATGGCTTCAAGATATTGACAATCCGCATCGATTGACACCTTAAAGTTCAAAATCGGTTCATCCGTTCAAAAGATACAGGTATTTACATCCGTACGTACGTACATACATACATACACTCGGACATCATCTTGAAATTAGTCAGAATAGCTTCCTAGGACCTCAAAACGTCGATATCTGATGGAAATTCGATTTTCGTAAATCGGACCGAAACCAATGACTTCCCGTTTTTTTGAAAATTTACAATTTTCTTAGCGGGAAGTTAAAAAAAACACATTCGTTCGTGTCAACTATTTTTTTAAACTTTTTAAATAAAATAACGGAGTCATAAGTCATGTGGGAAGATTCTGGAGCCCAAAGCTCATATGTTTAAAACATGGATTAGTTTTTTAAAATATTTTTTACTCTGTCTTTATGATCCCGTACGTGTTCCGGTGGGTAAACTTAACTTTGTTATTCCGAAACCGCAGCAGAGCGTGAGGAGACGACGTCATCGACACGTGTGTGATGCTGGCGACAAATAATAATGCACGTTCTTTCTCTCAGGATTATTTAGGAGTACTAGCATGTAGAGTTGACACATGATGAGAGGACTGGAGGATTCAGACTAGACTGAGTTGGGTCACGTTAATGAAAAAAATACATATATGTATATATATATATTTTTTTTTCCTGTTGCAAAATAACTTTCGTTTTACCTACAAGTCGCGTCGTAACGTTTTTTTTTATTTGTTAATTAAAAAGCTCAAGTAAATTTAATTACGTTCAATACTCGAAAAAATTGCGTGGACTTTTTTTGCGTGGCGCTACTCCATTTTCGGTGGGTCAAAAACCACATGGAGAATTTTCAGTTTAAACTCTTTAGTGTTTCCACTCTTTGTTTTTCCTCATTCCACGAATTTTATTGCCGGCCCAGCGCCAAAATCGATCAAGCCTCTACTCGGTTCGCTGGTCAACGCGAGTAGAGCACCAGCATCTGCAAGAGATATTTCTGGCTTCTCTACACTCTGTTCTCGTTCGCGTCACTCTTTTCACGTACGTTTGTGAACCCTCTTCGTAATGCACGAAACGTATTTCGCCTCTTTTGCTGTCCGAATTTAAATAAAATAAAAAAATGTATGCACAGTAAAATAAAATGATCATATTGGAAATTCGATTTTCCCTCATAGAAATTACTTTTACCGTTAGCTAAAAATTTTGAGTACTCGATGCGAGGGATAAACAAAATGAGAATAATATTTTCTTATCAACTCGGGGCTCGGGTGAATGCACGGGCAATGTCGCTACCGGAAATGAGATATTTGGAACGTCAGACGGAATTAATGGGAACAAAACTCGCCGCGGAAACTAAAAATCCTCTGGGTCAACTCGTTAACTTTTTATTTAATGATAAATGTACTCGGACAAATTTTTTAAAATTAAGTAACTGAAGTAACTCTTCATTTAATTTACAGTATTTAGGAAAATTCAAATTTATTTTTCAGAGTTTGGCCATTTTCCGATACATATTTTATTTACATACGACGAAAAGTTATGTGATGCCTTCCGCTGATAAGATTTTAGATATTTATTATTAATATTCATTATTTATGAGAGGATATTTTAATTGCGAAATCTGTTAACGTCAAAACCAAAAATAAACTGCGAGCTTAAATTGTTTGCTAGACTAAAGTATGATACATAGACGTAAATATATATGTGTATGTACATATTTATATACGTGTGTGTGTGTCCATGACACAACTATACACAGGTATGGCTTTCCCCGGAGGTGATAAGGTTGTTCACTAGACCAGAATTTTAGCCGAGAGCGTTAAATTTTTATGATCTCCGCTGGGAATCTCTCAGTCGTTAAATTTAAAAAAAAATCTAAATAAAAAAAAAAATCTATAACCGTCAAATAGCATTCTCAGGGATTTTTTTACACAATTAAATTCTATTAAATTATTTAATATTTTTAAAAATTTATTTTTTATTAATTTCTTTTTTTTTTTTTTTTATTAAAAAAAATAAACGTGGATTAAATTAAAAAAAAAATATAAACTCACTGAAAATATATAAGAGTCAACGAACTTATGATGGGTTTTAATAGCAGCAGAATTCAGTGGGAAAGTAAAAAAATATATATATTTAGATAAATATAAATTTGTGACAGTTGAAATTACAAACTAGGCCTTGAAAGATTAAAAATGTCAAAAAAAATTAAGAACAATTACCGAGTTCTATAAAAAATAATAATTTATCTGCCATATTTTTTCCGGTAGGTTTCTTCTATTTTATTTCCCACTTATTTATTTTATCAACGACATAATAAAGTAAGTAGTAAAAAAAATAAAAAATTTATCATCCGTAAAAATAATTGTCGGTTGGAGATTCCCTCAAGCCGAAGTGGCTCCGTAATCGAATTCCGTTGATTAAAACTCGTTGCTCTGAAATTGAAAGACCTTCGGTCCTTACATCCTTCCTTAGTCCAAATGATTAATTCAGCTGATCTGCGGGAGAACGAGAAAAAAAAATAGAACTATATATACATACATATACATACATATACTATTCTTCATGTACAATGTACATCTATCAAGTATTATTTATACAAGCAGGAAAAAATAATTGGCTCTTTCTCACGTGCGATCATGCACAATCTATTGTCTACCACCAGCACCATGAAACTTATATAATTATAAGCTATAGTGTACTTTAGTAAATTAATTTAATAAATAACTACATAACTTTTGTATACTTTGTCTTGTTTGATCGAAGTATAACTAACGTTCACATATCAGTTTATATAACAGTATAAAAAATTTCAAATTCAAGTTTCTAACGAATTAATGCGCTTTTATAATTCTTATAAGAAAAAAGTTCCAAGTAAAAAAAATATTATTTTAAAACTAGTATTTTAAAATTTATTATAAATTCAAATTAAGTGACTATTTTCAAAATCGCGCTCAACCGGCCATAGTTCAATTGATATTGTCTTTGAGCGAGTATATTCTACGAGCTTATTGAAAAAATTAATTCCAATCAATTATCAACATTATTCTTCAAATTAATTAGTAAATTACACACCAAGGGAGAAAAATAGGACATTCCAACTCGCGTATATTATTGCCTATCTGAGCTGAAGGCCAAGGTGAGGATGAAAACACGCGGATCGGACGTTTTATCTTCTTCCCTAGACGTGTAATGAACTATTTCACCAAACCTGCACCGAAAGTTTACATTTCTGCCCTGTTTAGAGAGATGAAAGTCGTTCTTTCCTCTTAAAACAAATGATAAAAATTAGCGCATGCGCCATTCTTCTCTCCAACAGAGGCAAAAATTTAATCTTTTAGGTGCAGATATGGTAAAAAATCGTATACACATTTAGGGATGAAAGTAAGACGTCGGAATGTCTTACTTCCTCTCTAGGTGTGTAATGTACTATTGCCTTTGTTTTTTGGGAAAAAGAGCGCATGCGCTAACTTTTATCATTTGTTTTCTCTCAAAAGAAATGAACGACTTTCTTCCCTCTAATCAGGAAGAGAATTTGAACTTTCGGTGCAGGTACACTGTAAAAAATCACCGGGGTAAGTCCAAGCGGTGTAGGTGTTAAATTTCAACACCGAAAGCGGTGTAAAAATAACGCCACCGCCGGTGTAAATATTCCGTACCGGTGTTAAAAAAAATTCTCCGGTGTTAAAATAACATCGCTGCCGGTGTAAATATTCTATACCGGTGTTAAAATATTTAACTTTGTGAATATTTTTACTTACTCGATCACTATACTTGTTAATAAATGATATTCTTTATTAATTTTCATAAAGAACTGACATTTTTTGTGTTTAATAATCTTTAAAGTTAATACTCCAAGCGGACACAATTTACCCCGCTTTTTACACCGGTTTTACTCCGCTTTTACACCGATTTTACTCCGCTTTTACACCAGTTACCCCGATTTAACACCGGTATTTTTAACACCGCTGAATTACTCCTCCTACACCAGTGTAATTTTATTCTAACACCGGGCGGAGTTAAAATGAGTCCATTTTTAACACCGCTCTTTTTGCAGTGTATGAAAACCAAAAAAAAAATGATTATTTATTTCACTTACCAATTTATATTGAGTGGTTTAATCTCACTTCAATGAAAAGTGAGCGGGTAATAGGTCTTTACCTTACACAACTTTTTAAAAAAGTTTTATATTGAATTCGCATGCATAATTTCTTTACATTTCAATTTACCGATTCCTAAAAAAAAAGAAGAAAGAAAAAATGCATTAAAAGTTCATTTTTATTATAAATATTTTTTGCATTTTAATATGGAGTAGAAAATTCAGTTAGACGAGACATGAATTTATTTACAGTTTTAAAAGTTGGTAATAATTTTCCACATAAAATAAATGTATGAAGTAAATGGTGAAAAATGTAAAAGTTGAATGAATAAAACGAGAAAATAGTATTAAAGCAGTGCTTTTGAGATGACGGATTTGTAATTGTGATTCAAGCCGGTGCATTATATTTAATTGATAGAAATTGCCAGCAGCAACAAGAGACCGGCTTGACCTATTTTAAAGTTACTGCGAAAATAATTCTTCAGTATTTTGCATTTACCCGAGTATTAATCCATCGTACAGCAATACTCTACCATAATCACTTGACTCGGGTTTAAAACTAAAAAACAAAAAGCTAATTAAACTTTAATATTAATAATAATTTTTCTTTATCAACGCAATCACTTGAAAAACTTTCCGCCAAGATATATATCAATTAAATTAAATTAATACCAGTAGAAATCCGAGTAAGAGATATAAATTTCTTGATAAGTTTTGCTAATGAGAAGTAATATTACGAAAATTAGAGCTTCTACATTTGATTTCTATAATAATTATAGCAAAGTCTGGCGCTTTATTATTTCTCTGCTGAGTGAATTTCTCGGCAATGGTTATTATTATGAGCATAAATTAACACGCGTACGTAAAGTTTATTTGGTTAAGGTAAAGAGGCACTTAATTCCACTTGATGACTTGAGAGCTTAAGTATGGGAGAGTCGGGAGTGAAATTCTACCGGTTGCTTTTTCTGATGCATCAAAGGGTTACGAGATAAATTATTGCGGCATTCGGTACATTAGGTCCAGGCATCCCAGATTTAAAAGTATCCATGTGAAGGCAAGTGTATGAGCTTTGTGATGGCTAGCATGTGGGTTTGGGTGACTGTTTATGGTCAACAGAGGGTGTAGGAGACGTGGGTTTGACGCTTGAGTGACACCATGTTGTGAAATTGTAGCAAGTGGAACTAATGCAATTGTCGGTATGATTTTTGAATAATTATCTGCGTTTGAAATGAAAATTTTTAATCCAAGTGATCCCCCGGGTCAAAAATAAAACTTGATTCAGGCTCGCTTCGTCTTATTTTCTTTTGAAGTTATCGATTTACCGACGATTTTTTGATAAGATCTCGACTTTTTCGATTTGAATTTAATTTTTTTCATCGTAGTTTCAACTTATTCGTCTTTACTTTGAGCACGATAGTCATTCACATTACTTTTGACTTGCCAAATCAAGTCGAAAAAAAGTCATTTGTTCGCCTTACTTTCGCCTTGATATATAAAAATTATTTCACCTTAGTTTTGACTTTTTCGACTTATAATTTAAGTCGAATGAGTCTAAACCAAGGAAATTTCGACTTGATTTCAACTTTTTCGTCTTAAATCGTGACTAAGTAAGCCAGTTAAGTCTAAACCAAGGCGAAAACTTAATATATTTCATACCTCCGTAAAAAAAGTCGAGTTTGTCTTGTGAAAAACGGCTCCAAATTTCGACTTGGTAAACCAAGTCTTAATCAAGTTTTATTTTTGACCCGGGCCCAGATCACTAATTTCGACCGTAGATCAAAAGACAAGTTAACTGAAAAATTTATAGTTCAAATAAAATTGTAGTACAAATGAACGGCGGAAATTTTGATTTATTATGTCCTTGATGTTATCAATAGTTTCAGATGAGAGATGATGCTAGAAGTAGTTTGAAAAGCAAAACAATGGCTTTGTTTAACGAAGCACTCGAGAGTTTATAAGTACAAGTTAAGTACGTAAGAAAGTGGGGGAAAGGAAATTTAAAATCGAGGATGAAGAAGTAAAGGAACGAAGCTGACGTTAAAGTGATGGAGATTTATGACCAAAAAATGATAAGTTTACTTTTATTATTTTTTCCCATGCACTATAACTCTACTGAGACGAGAGTAAAACTTGATCCGTAGCACTCGCGGATAGGAGCACGAATAATCTTTTGTCATCATTCGTTCGTTGACGTCATGAGTTTTCCCTGGGCCAGTGCCAGACAGCCAGTGAACTCTTTTTATAAATCCCATCGGCGAGTACAGAGGAAACGGAAAAAGGAAAATAACTCTTTATTGAAATTATCTTAACTGACCCGGTTCATCATTTACTTTTTTTATTGCATTCACGTACAAATTTAACTTTTATTTCTTCTTTACCAAAAAATTTAATTTATTATTTTTTCGATGTTTCCGAACTCTGAATTAGCTTACGAATTCTTTTATATTTTCATCTGGCGGCTTAATGCTTATGGCATTTAATTATATTTGAGCATTTGAATAATAAAGCTACAAAGACTTTAAAAAAGAAAAATGAAAACACGAGAGACCAAAAGCATTTTCTCTTTCACTTGAAAGTTTTGTCGTAGAGTATTTGGAATTATTCTGTCGTAAAACACAATTGCGATACTTGGGGACACGAATAGCAGCCTCATATCAGGTACACAACATATGAGATAAATATAGATATATATATGAAGCTAACATACGTGTCTGCAAGCAGAACGCGATTAAATTGAGTGATGATACAGAAGAAGCCAAGACGAGGGCGAAATTCTGTCGTCTTATACTTGGTCACGTTCTTGTACTTCTTGATACTCTTAGCTCAGCAAGAGGGTCAAATCGAATATAAAATACTTTCGAGTATCAGAAACGCCCTATCCATTTAAAAAATAAACATTTCTGTTGAATTATTTACATAAAATATTGGAGCGAAAGATGAAAAAATAATAGACCCATCATCTTTTAAATATTTTGCGGCGGGAAATTGATGTCTGGAGTAAGGGAATATAAAAGTCGCGAGGCAATTTTCCGATCATTTAACCGCCTACGGTTTTCATCAACGTTCTGGCATTCTGTTATACGAGTTGAGGGTGACAAGCCCAGTTGATACATCTAGTGTGTGTTGTAAAAGAGTGTTGGGTCTACCAGACACACTCCATCATGCTGTTCTATGTATAAATATATGTGTGTGTTGTATAAATGTATGGAGGAATATAATATGAGAGAATAGAACGGGTATGAGGTGTAACGAGGGTTTTAAACAAAGGAAGACTTAGAGCCACTGGAATTTTTTTGCCCTTCATGACAAGACAAATGTATAGAGTGCTACGTCATACCACTTTCTCTGATGTAAACTCTTCATTCTTTTTTATACTTATATTACACTGTAAAAAGAGCGGTATTAAAAATGGACTCGTTTTAACTCCGCCCGGTGTAAAAATGAAATTACACCGGTATAGGAGGAGTAAAACCGGTGTAAAAGCGGGGTAAAAGGTGTAAAAGCGGAGTAAAACCGGTGTAAATGCGGGGTAACCGGTGTAAAAGCGGAGTAAAACCGGTGTAAAATCGGGGTAAAAGGTGTAAAAGCGGAGTAAAACCGGTGTAAAAGCGGGGTAACCGGTGTAAAAGCGGAGTAAAACCGGTGTAAAATCGGGGTAAAAGGTGTAAAAGCGGAATAATGCCGGGGTAAATTGCGTCCGCTTGGAGTATTAACTTTAAAGATTATAAAACACAAAAAATGTCCGTTCTTTATGAAAATTAATAAAAAATATGATTTATCAACAAGTATATTGATCGAGTAAGTAAAAATATTTACAAAATAAAATATTTTAACACCGGTACAAAATATTTACACCGGTAGCGGCGTTATTTTCACACCGCTTTCGGGGGTAAATTTAACACCGATAATTTTAACACCTACACCGCTTGGACTTACCCCGATGATTTTTTACAGTGTACATATAAAAAAAAAAAACAGCCATTTTTAAAAATACGCAATTTACTTTTTTCAAGTATTTCGTTTTAACAAATCGGCTATTGAATTATTTAGTTTGTTGGGTCTGTTGAAACATGAATCGATGATAGGAATAAATATTATTGTTACGATGATGGAAAAATAATGAATTTAATTGAGTAACAAGCTGTAAATTGAAGCAATTTATCATCAATAACTAAAGGGAAATAGATTGAGACAAAAAAATGAGGAAATAAAAAAGTATTGAGTATTACTTTTTATTTTCATTTTCGAATCTCACAATATCATGGTCCAGTGAATTGAGGGTAACTGAAACTAACCACCATCATCTTTGTTGACCTAGATCAATTCACAACAGACGCGGGATTACAGTCTGCGCTGACGAATTAACTTTTTTTTAGGTTTATTGAAATATAGATACTGAAAAGTTAATCGAAAATTTAATATTGTGTGGGTATAAATGACATAATTACGCGGGAAAAGAAAAAAGAAATTTATCAGAAAAAGAAATTAATTTTTAATTTCTTTGAGAAGCTTACAGTTATCTCGTGCCAGTTGCTTTGCATCTTAAAACTCTATTGCGCAGGTCCTGGAAAATGAGATCCTGGATAACTGATGACCTACTTAACCCATGTCAAAACATGCATGTTTATTTTTACTTAAGTTTATTAGTAATTAACGAGTGGAATCAATTAATCGTAAACTCAATTTTCCTGGATAAAAAAAGTTCTAGTTAAATTTTCTTCCTTGTAAATTAATTTATAAAGTTATCAAGGTCTTAACATCATTTAAATTTATTTCTATATAAATTTTTCAGCATCCGAAGTTTCGTAATTTAAGTTCAGTAAATTAGTTTAATGAAAATGAATTTTTTTATTATAAAATTAAAAAAACATTTTTTTATTAATAAAAATCGGTTACTACATTCTTGAAAACTCTTGACGTTTATTATTTTTTAAGCTTCTCGCAGCTAAATTCGTTTGAAACTCAGTTTAACTTTTAATAGCAGCCTAAAAATTAATTTCATAAATTTTTAATAGACTCATCAATGGCGGGCTTGCTAAGTCCCGCCGGATTATTTATTAGCTTTAAAATATATATGAGCTACTTAAGTATTTACAAATTCATTTATTTTAATTCCAATCGTCTTATAAACGGAAGGAACCAACTAGGTCTCCAAAAAAAAAACCTTGTGTAATTTTTTTATTTATTTTTTCTCAGTCGTAAAATAATTATTTTACTTTTATGAGCTTGTCATTGAAAAATATCCAAGGGGAGTAAAACAGGTCATCAAAAAAAATTCTCAAGTAAAAGTTCAAATTAAATTTCTTTAAAAAAATTTAAAATCACCAAATTTACGCTATTGCCCGTTTTACCCCGACTTTTTTTGATATCATATATTTTAGACAAATAAAATTTTTTTTATTTATTTTCAGTTAAAACCTTACAACATATAAAATTTTTATGTTTGATATCAAAAGTAAATATGATTTCGTATTCAGTACAGAATCCAAATGTATCCGCACAACTCATACAAAGTTGTACTACAGGAAAAATAAAAACTCAGCATCTGGATCAGTAAAAGCTTTTCTGTATCAACTGGGAATACTTAAAAAATTTATTGCAAGTTCACTTTGTTTGACAATCATCACTCTATACTATTTGAAATCGTGGCCATAAAAAATATTACGCGGCACTTTAGTGCATTTCAAAATTTTTTAAACTAGAAATTCCATCCCAGAGAGGAAAGTACGACGGGCCCAGGCTTGGCCCAAGCTTGTAAGCCAGCCTTGGTAGGACTTTGGAATGATAACATTGGGCCAGACCTGGTTGCTAGACCTGGCCCATGCTTGGTTGCCAGTCTTGGCCCTGACTTTTTTAATAAATTTAATTAAAAAAAAATTTTATTATTATTAACCTCGTAGAATTTATGATCATTAACGTTTAAACTATCTGAAGGAGGTAAATGATGTGAAAAATATTCGGTGAAAATTCTGCTTGGCTCCGGGCGCGAACTGCCGTCCTCCTGATTGCTGAGTCCGAACGATAGCTACTGGACGAACCTACTACGGTTGAACTGGTACATTTATGTGATCTACTTATTAAACCATAGGTATAGCCAAACTTGGGTAATTCTACCCTGGCCCAAGCCTGGGTCGCCATTGAATGGCCAAGGCTAGGTAACCCAGTCTTGGCCCAAGCTCGGGTAATCATTGTAACGGCCAAGACTGAGTACCCAATCTTGAGCCAAGCATGGGCCAATATAGATGTGCCAAAGCTAGGTTCCCCAGTGCTGGGCCAAGTAGGGCTCTGTCGTTCAACTCTGGCGGCTCCAGCATGGGATACACCGAAAAAAAGGATTTCTTGGCGTAAGAAATTTTTTTTATTAAGACAAAAATTATTAGAATTTCTTGCCGCGACAAATTTCCATCTCACCCTTGAACAATTTTTTTTGTCCCAAGAAAAATTTTTGTCTTCATTTAATTTTTTCAGTGCAATTTTAAGCCCCCAAATTAATACTTTTCTTCGCTTATAAATAATATCCCATCCAATCCACATTTCTCAGTCATTTCTCATACCTTTGATAATCCAGCATCCGAAGTATGTGGTCGCGATGACAAATAGCCGTGGCGTCTTTTACTGACACACTATATAGCTTAATCGAAAAAAATATTTCTCTCAACCAGACGTTTCTTTACTCTTTATACTGCCTTATATTACTCATACTCTTATTACATCGCTTTCGAATACATCATCCACTTGCGTTATCTCGCATTCTCGCCCTTGTTACTTTCATTTCTTACACTAAACTCCTTTTATTTTTATTCCACACTGACGATCATGATATATAATGGACTCGCAAGATTAATGTTCACAGGAAATGCCTCCTTTTTTTTTATTATACCTCCAGTATGTTTTACTACAAAAAGTATTAAAATTCAATTTAAAATTTTGCCAAACCATTTTTTTTTAACTTTAAATTCAAATCAATTATTTTCATTTATTCAAAACTATCAATTTCATAAACAATTTCAATATCTGATATGCCGTTTTATATATATTTAATTTATGTTCCGTTACCGATAAATCTATACAGTAAATGCAGTGGGATATTTGTTCAGAGTTTTGTTTACTAAAATAAACGTCACTAAAAAAATCTACATGTACAATTTCCAAATGTGTTTGTTCATCAGTATATTTATACACACGTGTATCATGTATTTGAATATTGTCCATGCAAAGTCATATATCTATATATATATGATAGAAGATAGGTTGGTCATACACGCCCAGTATTCCGATGTTCTCGATAATTTCCACACCCTTCCCTTTTGATAGTTGGACGATTAAATTGAATGGCTCTTCTGTCATCGATAAATGCCGTGGTCTCTGTAATCGCAAAAATCCCTCTCTCTCTTTCCCTACACATACACATAAATAAAAAGATAGACACAGTAAAAAATATTGTGTAAAATCAACACAGTTTGTGTGTTAAAAACGGTTGACACAAAATTTGTGTTAAAATTTCGACACAAACTGTGTAACCCCTTTTTAACACAAAGATTATGTTGAAATATCGCCACAAGAGGGCGCAAAGAATTCCACAGTAACACACAAAATGTGTTAATAAAGAGTGTATAACACATTTTTTATGTTACAAAAAGTGACACAAACTTTGTGTTAGTTTAACACAAACCGTTTTCAACACAAATACACAATATTTTTTACTGTGTAAATATTGTAGTGTGTTAAACTAATACAAAGTTTGTGTCACTTTATTTTGTAACATTAAAAATGTGTTATACACTCTTTATTAATACATTTTGGGTGTTAATGTGGAATTCTTTGCGCCCTTTTGTGGCGATATTTCAACATAATCTTTGTGTTAAAAAGGGGTTACACAAAGTTTGTGTCGAAATTTCAACACAAATTTTGTGTCAACCGTTTTTAACAATCTACCTGAAGATCGGAACGTTTTTCGCGCATCGAAAACGAAAAAATTTATGAAATTTTATTGCTTGAAGGTGATTGGAGGTGGCTACAATTTTCGACCAACACATTTAATTAGCGCCTATTTGAAACATTCCAGAAATTTAGATCAAGTAGATTTTTTATTTTTCCTTTTGTTTTTTTATTTTCGTTCCGCAGAAAACGTTTCGATCTTCAGGTACATTTTTAACACACAAACTGTGTTGATTTTACACAATATTTTTTACTGTGGAGGCACAAACGTGCATGTAAATCCATGATGATGAAAATTTATAAAAAAGTATATTTTCAAAAACTGCCAGTTTACAAAATGATCGAAATTGGTCAATATACCGGTAGCCTGAGCAGGGAAAAATAATTTATTCGATGCATAAAATTTCATCAGCAACAAAGTACATTGAATTACGTGCTCGAAGCCTTGGATGATACATTAAATCCTATATCAATTTCCTATTCCCATCATCTATAACAAGACATGAGGAGATGAGAAATCTGAGCAAGTCAACTACTAAAATATATAGCTCGTATATTAAATTCTTCATGTAATAAATATGTTTGTATATATGTTTATAGACTTACAATAGGAGTATAAATTGTAAAGAGTTTGTGTTGGAGATGCAAATTCAAAGTTTGTGACAACCCGAGACTGTTTTCTTGGAGTCGACTTCGACAATATGTATGCTAAGCCACCCACGGGATATTGCACTGTCTCTTTGAGTTTCTATGGACATATTGAACTAGGATACCGTTTTCCCTTTGGGAACATGTATTGCGAATTGCTAGTTGAGCTATTGAATCAGCCTTTGACAGCAAGTCCCGCGGAAACTGATGTCTAAGTTGACCGAATAGTGGACGAGATGTGTAGTGGAAGAGCTTGTCAAGTGGTAATATTGGCTCAATTGTCGGCCTCTAATTATTGCTCAAAGGAATTTCTTCAGACGCATTATATTCCGCAATACCTATATTAATGTTAATAATAAAAAAATAACCGTCGCTCTAATAATTGACATTCACATAAATTTCTATTATTAACACTTTTATCCCATTCCATTCATTTCTTATTGTTTTCATTTTCATTGCGCAGTAAAAAATTTTTTATCGCTTTAGATGATGAATTGTTAAGTTCTGACGTTTTGTGATGGCTTTTATGTCAAGACATAAATTACGATAAATTTTTTTTACGGTTTGTAGACTTAACATTTTTTATTTTTTTTTTTTTTTAAATAAAAAAATTTATCCAATAAAATACAATTACTTGATATATGAATTACTAACAAAGGAAAAAAAATTAATTTTGAAACTCCAGTGACTGAATTAATTTTTCACACGACAAAAAATTTTTTTACTTACAATCAGTAATATTTCATTGATTTCTTTACGTCAGAGCTATAAAATAATTAAATCAGAGAAAAAAATAGACAAGTAAGGGTTTAAAAATAAAACCCCACCCATCTCGACCTACTGAAATACTTTTTAGCTTTTACTCAAATTTATTATTTTAAAAACAACAAATTTCATTCAGTAGAGTTATAAATCCTAATAAACATCAAAAAATCTATAAAAATTTAATAGCAAAATTCTGTCATGATGTGGAAATTAGTCTGCCGAGTACGTAGACCATAAGCTAAATTAATTAAAGTCCCAGGATGAAAAACCAGACAGGGGTCAGTGAAATTGAACTTTGATTGGTGCACGTACGAAAGACATTTATCATGATTCAGAGTATGAGTGCAAGTATGAGGATCATGATGCATATAGACGTCTGGACTGGGTACAGACATTGTGTATGTATGTTACACAGAACATGTTGACTTGAATGCCCTCCATTCATGCTCATGCTACCTGATATGACGACGATACACGTGTGTACAAACCTGGTGTGGTTAATCGTTGCCTGGGGATTTATACCCGTAGTAGCTGTACTAGTTGCAGTATTAAGTCTGCACTACCACTACCTGTACCTCTACCTTTACCTCTACAACTGCCGTCTATATACATATTAGTAGTACAGTCTTAGCACGTTCATCTGAGAATTACAAACCTCGGTCTTGTTTCTCTATAACTTTTTCTTCTTCATTTTCTTTTTTCTTATATTCGTCGCTTAAGTAATGCGAAGATCATTGACCTTTCTCAACCTATGCATCCCACAGCTTCTTTACCTCTGCTTCACTCATCAACAACTTCACGGCTCCACGTCTCACTAAATAATTCAACTGAAAAATAACTTTTTATAAATATTTGGCAACTCAGACTTGCTAACTTTTTTTTATTCTCCAAAGACTTAAAAATTTAACAAGCTCCTGAAATAGCTCCCCTGAATAATTTATAGGATTACAAGTAATTATGCTAATAATTTTCAAGCTGTAGCTTTATCAAATTTAAACTTTTGAACCCAAAGTATTGAAAGATTCATAGTTTTGTTTCAAACCTTGAGCAAATATTTGAACTTGATTACTAGTGAGTAAAACGTCTGTTTGAGATGGGGATAAATAAGAAAAGTTGTGGAGTAGTTGAAAGATGTTTACATGCATGCAACCTGGTGACAGTTGAGTCCGGCTGGTCTTTTTTTTATTTATTTTTAAGCTCATGAGTACAGAGAAGCCTATGTCATGTACATACAAGTTTTAGTAGTCCAGGTTGTGTCTTTACTTGAGCAATAGCTGGGTTTTAAGGTTACAAGTACTCGCGAGCTTCCAAGTGGGTCAAAAGTCAGCGAATGTCTGCTGTCTATAGATCATTAAATCTAGTTGTGTTTGTCTTTGCTTAATTTACTGCTGGTGTGAGACTCATTTTTAAAAATGAAATCTTTGGTAATTTGTTTTATGGGTTAAGTTAATTTTTCTGTTTAATAAAGCTAATTAAGCTAGTCATATTATAAAAAGTTAGTTCTCTCAATGAGGCGTTTGCTACTTTACTGCATAATTACTGCAAATAACTCGTACACGCAACCGATCGATTAGCCGCTATCGTGGAGCGAAAAAATTTATAAATAGAAAAAAATAAAACAGTTAATAGAAAACGCACGTCACTGTAGTCTATGTTTAAAAGTTGAGAAAACCACACCCGGGTGGTATAGACACGTAGTCGTTTGTAAGTGTGTTAATGTATGAACGTCAATAAAAAATTTTTTTTTGGGGCATGCGAGTCCTGATTTTCTATGCATTTTCTCAGGAGCCAAATTTTATCGGAAGTGAAGCCTGCACAGTAAAAAAGGATTCGTCAAAATTAACATACACCGTGTGTAAAACGAACGTTTTACACTTATTCACATGTTACTTTAACATGTTGTGAGTGTTAAAAAAAGTTACACACGTATACGTTAAAAATAAAAATTTTCCAAGAATTCTTTTGTAATGGTCGACATAATTTTTAACATATTTTGTATGTTGATGTGATAGTAACATATAAAAAGTGTTACTTTCGAATAAAATGACATTTTTGTGTGTTAAAAAATCAATCGATTGTGATAGTTGACAAAAAATAAATACTGTGTTAAATTGACACACAAAAGTGTTGAAAATTCAACACTCAGAATTTTAACACACTTTTTTTTTTACACTTTGACGATTCGTTTTTTACTGTGTGGGATACCCTCTTTTGGCATTCGGAGTTAATATAGTGGTTCGGAGGAGAATTTGACAATGATAGTGACCGAAATAAATTTTTTTTGGGCATGGGCAATGTACCTGAAGGTCGAAACGTTTTTTGCACAACGAAAATTTATAAAATTTCTGTAATTTGACTGCTCAGGGGACTTAAGCGGTTATTTGGGGTGGCTGCAATTTTCGGCTGTCATTCTAGCACCCATGCGAAACATTTTGGAATTCTAGATCCAGTAGATTTTTTATTTTTCATTTCGTTTTTTTATTTTCGTTTCGCGAAAAACGTTCGGATTTTCAGGTGCACCATAGGCAGCGAGTCCTGATTTTCTATAGATTTCCAAACCTTACAAAAACCTTTCGGCTTGTGTTTGCTCTCTTTAATTTTCAATAATCCTTGACTCAAGCTATGGATAACGAAAAAAATATCAAACGTAATGGTTTTCGATATAAAAAATAAAAAAATAAAAATGAATGGAAGATAAACTGGGAAACTCAATATTTGCTGTTACAAAAAACGATAACGTTTAAAAAAGTTTTATTGGACATTTAACATTTAAATTATTTATCGAATATAATTCACATTAGTGCAGTACATAAACAAGTATACCGACAAGTTGAATTAAATTTTATCGGGCTTGGATACAGCAAAATTGATGATAAACTCATTCATAATAAAATAATCCTTGCAACAAAATATTAATAAATTTATTATTTCACTCATCTCGACTCGAAATGGCATTTTTGTCTATATATAGAAATTCAGATATATTTTAATTTTTTATTCATCAAAAATTTTTTAATTTACGCACCGAAAATTTTTACTAACAATAATTTTATGAAAAATATGCAGGATGAATTAAAATATTGAACATAAAGCTTCGGGAATTATAGAACGAGTGATGCCTAGCGTTTATTGATTTTTCTATGAACACGTCACACTTGGTCTTATTATTCTGAATTTTTTTTTTATTCCTTTGTCAAGAGCTAGGACAGTGACAGTAGTTGTCACAGCTAAAATTGAAGGGAATAGTTTTTGCTTGGTATAATATTTCGCTTCCGAAATTAAATCAAAAATTAAGTGACAATTATTTTTTACATAATTAGCAGTGAAATTTCAGTTGAAATATGATTTTTCTTATTAAATTTATAATATTTTGTGATTAATAATCTCAGAATAAAAAATAATATTCAATTCATAAAATTATTAATTTGAATTTTTTAAATTTCTCCCGGGCTTTTAGTTAAGCTGTCAAAAATTTTCGGAGTGAATGCAAAGCAGATGACTGTATTTATTTAAATATTGAAACTCCGTATAAAAGTTAAATTAACTCCTGAAGGGACTTTATTTTACTATTAAAACTCCGAATCCGAGTGAATGCGGATTTCAATAAAATTCAGATCACTCCGAATTCACTACCGAATTTTCGCAGTATACCATTTAAAAAATTAATTTTTTTTTCCCATTCTTAGCCATTGAAATAATTAAAGTAAAAATATAACAAATGTAAAAATGCTTTTACGAATGTCGGAATTTTGGAAATGAAATAAAATCTCAGACCTCTCATTACTATTTGCAGTCATAATTATAACTTTTTATCAAAAGTATTATTTATCATTTCGAAGAGACGATATGTGGAAGATGTGATTTGTATTTTGTATAAATATATGTGAGTATACTTAATACATATGCAAAATAAGAAAAAAAAAATCAAACTTAATATCAGTGGTATCATTTGAGGCATCATTATCCAATTCACTCCTTACCGCTAATTGACAGTCAGCGAACGTGGCTCTGGTACTTGCGACCTCTTACTGTTACATTCTGTTCACTCATCATACATATAATAAGTACATACATTGCAGCTTAAAGTACACGCAACAACTGTTTTAAAATACTTTCACGGCAATAGTATAAATAAATATTTATTTTACGACTTCAATAAATAATTTACTTCTTAAATTTATAAATAAGTGAACACGATATTTATTACCACAAAAAATAACGCATGGAAAATAGAAGCTATTGGGTAATTAATAATCAGTGACAATAAAAAATCTTAAATGTAAAACAGCCGAGTAATTCAAAAAATAATAAATTTAATTTTTATAAAATAAAATCACCTAGTACATCAAAGCTATTTGTTTAATAGCCACTTAAAAATAATATTGCCGTTGATAGATGCTTATAAAACTCGTGTCTATCTTTACAGCCAGTGGTTTTATTAAGCCATCATATAAAAAGAGAAATGTGCTTTCTGAAGCAGATAGTCTCGAGCATGGCAATTATTACACAATCGGCTCAATATTTTTATTTTTCCCTTCGGAAAAAACAATTCCCTTATTTTTATTATTAATGCCGTGCTTTTTTTATGTCCACTATAACTTTACATCGTAATCTTTGTTGCACAATAGCAACTTTTCTGTCACGTGCAGTTTAAACCCCATGAGCAATATCGGGACTTTTAACGTGCCCGCGAAACTTGAGTAAGTTACTGTCGATAATGTTAATATTTACTTGGCTCAATCTCGACTTGGTTAGATATATAATATAATCCCCTGTAAACATATAGATTGATTATTTACAAGTTTGTTAAACTGCAAATTGAATTTTTTTATATTTTTTGTTTTTGGTCCACAAAATTATTATTAATTTTTTACTATTTATATATTTTGAGCCGAAAAAATTATTTTGTAAATTTTTCTATCATTCAGGTATATTCTTGTTGCGCCGAAATTAACTATGTCTTTGTATTTGTCGAAAAGATTATTCCTTTCCCTATGTTATATCCATTCGTAAGCTTATTTTTTCTAAGTGTCAGAATGCAAAGACGGGCCGTCGACAAAATACTTATACTATTTTTTCATTTCAAATAAAATATTACTAGTACCCGAGCCACCGATAGATGGATAAATATTTTCTTTCTTTTCCACGGTCACACGGGTTGCATAAACCTTTAAGTACCAAATAATTAGTACCTTGATAGACATCTTCTAATTTTCAGTCGTATGTTTTGATTATATACATTATGTTCAGCCTGGATTTAAACCATGTTCTAGTGGTTTATTTTCCGTCTAATAAGGTTTTTTCAACTTTTTCCTTTAACTTCACATAAAATAAACAAGTGCAAACATATATATAAACTATATACCATGTCAGATAAACACAAAGTGTTATAGTGACGCTGTTAAGCTCCATAGTTTGCAAGCACAAATATAAAACTTTTGTCATAATCAGTTTTTGAAGCTATCTCAAAAGTGATAAATAGAGAGAATTGAAAATTGAAAATTGGTTTTTCTGATAATGTCTGATGGTAGACCATCTAGATTACTTTTTTTTTATTGTCTTGTGTATACATATGCATTGGCGCCAAATAGGACTGAACTTCTTTCAAATATACTTTGTCAAAAAGTAACAGAGTTATTGACTTATATGTTTATAAGTTTAATATATATAATTGCACAATTTACAATAAGATTTCCTGGATTGTTTGGTTCTTTAAATAATTTATTCTGTTGGCAATCCAATTCATTGCTCAATAATATTTATTGGTCATATTTCGTTAGCCACCCCGGACTAACAAGAGTTATCTACCCTGCAATTAATCGCAGTAAGAATGTAACTTACAGACGAGTATTCTCGCAGTATAATTTTTAATAACCTAAGTAAAATTTTCGGCCAAATATTTTAATAATTTTGATCTGAATGACTTATTACAGATAAAATAAGTTCAAGTACGACAGTATTTAAAATATCATATTGTTCAGGAACAATTTAACTATTCCATTAAATTTGTATTTCGCGTACTTTTATACTGTCGGTTGAGTACATTCGCGGCTAAATAACAATATACTATATACATACTAGCTATTAATAATTAAACTATTTCGTGCATTTACCCACAATGAGAAGTAACAATAAGTAAAACTCTTTTAATTGCAGTGTGAGAATAATTCGTTGCTAGAATATCTGATCTCTCTTTGAAATAACCTGACCTATTTTTTTATCCCTTTTAAAAATTCTCATCTGTCAGTTGTTAGTTACCAACCAACTACATACTGTACCATTGAGTAAACATCCGATGTTTCTCTTTTTGTATTTTTTTTTTTTTACAGTTTTTTGTTCGTCAAATAAAAAGCTTTTGTAAATTTATGATAGACATATCGTAGGGTTTGTAATTAGATCTCGTTCTTTTCTTGTCGACCCGGAAGTGAAACAAAATATCATATTTTTTTAAAAACTTGAGGTGTTACGTGTTATTCTGTAATTCTTTACCTTTCTATTCATTTATTTTATTTATTTATTAACGTCACCAGACAAAATTAACTTTCAATAAATTTTCCACGAGTTTCTTTAAATTTAAAATTAAAATTAAAATAGCATCGATCGTTTAAAATAATTCACTTGTTAAAAGTTTACGTGGGAGTTGAAGCAAGAAGCATTTTACTCATTGAAGTTAATCGATGCCAGTAAATTAGACTTATAGTTTAAGTTGCCCATAAACAATTCAAGATCAATAATTTATTTAAACCCGAGTTAAATAAAAAACTTATTGGTGTTTGTTTTAATTTTACAGAGGAAGGAGGAATGATAAATGGTGGCGACAAGCAGCATGGTGTATGAGGAGATTGTGGGTGTTAGGGGCAGCTGACCCCAGCCCCCGCGCACTCTATTTACGCGCGACATGCCCCATAATTTAAATATAACGTCTGCTAATTCAGCTAATTCCGGGCCTAACCATCAGGCCTATCCTCCATCTCAACCTTATCAAATTAATGATGGACTCCAACCTGAGGTAATTATCCATTAAAGTAAATAAATAATTAGGGGGAGGGAGGGGCAAAAGAGGGTACTTAAGGAAATACCAAGTTTTCGAGGACTCAAATACGCTAAATCTTTTTTTTTTTAATGATATTCAAAGTAAATAGAAGAAATTTTCAGTTACCGTTGAAAAAAAAAATTTTTCATTTCTGCGGGCAAAGTGGGGTACCCCCTAAAAAAGGTAAAAAAAAAATTTCTGGGTTTTAAACGAATTTGATTAAGTTGAATTTTTTTTTAAGTAATTTACATGAAGAAAAATTATATTTTACATGTTTATTGGATACAAAAGAAGAAAAAAAATTTTTAATAGTTTTTATCATAAAACAAACGTCATTAATATTTTTCAACTGACAATTGATTTTTGAAAAAGTTTACCAAAAAAAATTCAAAGTAACGCTTAATTATATTTACAGAAGTGATTTTGGAATGTTTAAAAACCATTTAAAATATTAAATTTTTTTTTTATCAAATTTTGGGGGTACCCCGTTTTGCCTACCCTACCCCCTTTTGCCCCCCCTTCCCCTACTTAATTATTAGAATAAAAATAATGATATTCGTAATTATTTAAATAGAAAGAACCTGTTGAGTTTGATGCAAGTCATCTACGAGGTGCACCAGCCGAGGTGGAGTCTCTGGTACACAACATCAAAGAAGTTGCTCAGCAATTTTTGTACCACTGGCGAACCTTTCCAATTGTACTGCCACCGCCGTTATCGGCCTGCACTGATGGAGAAGATACATTGGTCCGGAAGAAGCATCACCTGAGAGATTTATTTGTTGCGCCGAGTTTCGACGAGCTCGATGCGGTTGCCGTCGACAGCAAAGGAGAGCCGCGGAGGCTCACCAACAAACAACTCGAGAGTATCCGCGAGCGGGGGTGGGTTTTTTTAAATTACTCATTATTAATTAAAAAACTACATCAATAATTAATAACAATAATGTTTTTTTTTTACATCATATAGTTCGTCCTAATTGCTAGTGTCTTAAAAAATTAGTCAAATAGATTGCGCTTAAATTAATGTAGCAATAGAACATTTACATAATATAGATTTATAAAATAATAGTCATATAGATTTAATAATTTAATAATTTATTTTTTTACTCTCACACGAATTTTAACGAAAAATAATAATAATTTTATTAAAATTACAAGAACGGTTTAATTAAAATTCATTGTTGATTATTTTAAATTAAATGAAATTTGTTAATTGATATTAAATTTAAATGATTAAATATTAATTAGATAAACACTTGACTTTATTTGTTAACGATTTTTGTAAAGCTTGCACAAGGATAAGTATGGAAAGCCGAAGAAACTTAATGCCACTCAGTTGGAGAGCATTCGGAGATGCGGGTACGTTAAACACAATCCCGACACTCCATCATGTTAATAATAATAATAATATGATTCACTGTGTTGACTTTTAATTAATATTAATACTAAATATAATAAAACTTAAATCTGTATATAAACTCATGGGAAATTCGTTTTTAACAAAATGTCAGCGACAACAATTAAAAGTTGAGCTTTTCTCATTCCTACAAGCATGAGGTCTAGATAAAAAAATAAATAATTTTCTTGTAAAAAAACGGTGACGGTTTTAATTATAAATTTACAAAAATACCACAGCGATTGTGTAAACTAGTTTTACTTTGAATTAGCACTTAAGGGGAATGTGTGTAACATTTTTTAAAAATCATACACTTACATACTTTGATAATAGAAGCAATTAAAATATTTATTTAAACATTAGAAAGCTTTGTAAGCCTATACTAGTTTTTAATTAGAAGAATTGCTGTGTGGTGGGAGAAAATAAATAATTTACGCTCTTATGTTAATTTATTATTTACTATTTAATTTAATAATTAATTATTTTAAGTGTTTTCTATCCCAAGTTTTTTACCCTGGTAATCTAATCACCACGTAACTTGTATAAATCACCTTGTGTGTCACGTGTGCGGCAAAAAAGAGCTAGTGTGAGACAGTAGTACAGAAACGTGCGTTGCTAATTGCGCGCGGACATTACCGGGTTTTAAAGTTTTAATGAGGATTTAACTTTCCAGAGAATTCGAGGTGGATTCGATAAATTTTTCGGGTCAAACACACCGATGGCGACTCAGCGGACTTCTCCAGCGGGGCAGAGATCGCAGAAGAGAAACGTTGCTTAAAGATTTAGCTCTGGCAACGAGATTTATCGTCGTCACTGCCAGAGCGCGACTAGTTTCTCATTGTTTTAGTATTTCTCAGGCACTCAAGGCATTGCTGACGGGATTTTTAAGACTTCTTGGTGAGTTTTGTTTTTCTTAAGGTGTTTATAATTTTAAATTCATTGAATTTATGTGATTATTTAATTACAGATATTATTATTGGAGTACCGTCACTCCAAGCGCAAAATTTAGATGGTAAAATTCGTGAAGAGAGATGCCGTTATCTTGTAGCCGAGTTAGTTTGCCGGGTAAGCCGACAGATTTAATTTTTCTTTGAAAGTTTAAAACTTATTGAAGCGAATTTAAAGATGATAACTGATGTCATTATTGTTTTCCATGTACATGAAATTGATGTGTGTTTACAACGTAAGCCTGAGTATGACGATTCGCTGGAATTACTTTGTGGTTTTATACGCAAACAATTACGACGAGCGACGATGGAGAAGTTCGAAGTGGAACGGGAATCATCGCAATTGCTGCCAGTCTCGGTGCCCTTTGTCTTCGGTACACCTGCCGGTACTGCCGTCGACTTGAGATTATTCAGTCGTGATATCATTAGGAAAGCTCTGCCGACTCTGGTGACTATACTGGAACGCGAAACACGCGGATGGTTTTTGCATTTTCGCGAAAGACTTATTTCGGAATTACGAGCGCAGAAGAAAACCGACGAAGAAATCGAACAGGCGAGTATTTATTTTATATTTTATAAGGGAAGAGAAGGGAATGGAATGAGATTTTAAATTTATGTATTTATAATATTTTAGCAAGTCAATGAAGCGGTAATGCGAGAATACCTTCAGCGAGTCTACTCGAGCATACTTTCTCATCCGGATATTCTCGCTCTGGGCGATGGCATAGCCCAGCTCTTGATCGAACAAGCTCAATCGGTGGTGCTGATGCACCGGGCGGTTCAAAATGTCCAGCGAAAGTTGCACCAGACTAAAGAATCTTTGCGGTACAAAATGGAAAGTGAGCATCCGGTTCTCGCGCGAATAGGGCCGTGGATGCGGGACAGAATGAGAGAAGCCGAGGCTAATTTTATTGAAGAATGTGAATGGAGTGCACACGAAGAGGCATTGTCTCTGTGCAATCGACAGAATTTACGTCAAACCGTTTACTTCCTCAATCGTGACTTGACATTCATGAAAGAGGTACTTTAATCCAATCCAATCCAATCCAATCCAATCGATTAATTTCTCTTACTAAAAACTAATAGACCAATTAATTCAATTTAAATTGCAGCGGGAACCAGTTCTGCTAAAAGAATTGCGCAAAGTCAAAACACCGACACGAAGTTTCCAGTGGCCGACGCAAATATGGCTGCCGCGTAACTGGATAGTGAGGCGGAATTTCCAAGGGGTTTCTGAAATAATCCCCACAGTTTTAAGCAACACGCCGACATCGATAACTACCCCGCGTGCAGACCCAAGTCAGCCGGTATTTTTGGTTGAGCGGGAGATTTGTCACACAACAACAACACGATGGCCCATGTGGCGCTGGATAAATTACATCGCACGGACGTGGTGCTGGACGTGGAACGCAATGTTTTTGTTCGGTGTCGCAGTGCCCTGGTGCAGCCGGGTCTCACTGCGTGCGCTTCTGCTGGTTGAACCCTTCACACCGGATTTGGAGCTGAGCCAACTCAATGGGACACTATTCCCGCGAAAATCCTCACAGACACCGACTTTATGTTCCCGATTGATTGCACTCTGGCGGCATATCAGCAAAAGCCGGACGCACTTTGAGACTGAGCCTGACACTGGTAATTCTTCATTTTTACTTTATCTGGATAAATAAATATGTAAATATGTTAATGCGTGTATTGTTTTTTTTTTCTTTTTTTTTTTTTAACAGGATTTATTGGCAAAGGAATGACGAGGCACATAAACAGACTATGGAATTACGGAGTAAAAGGACTTATGGGAACTATGGGTATTCTCTTCCTATTTCCCATAATCTGCATTATCGCGAGTTTCAGTTCACTTGTCATCGCTCTTTCAGCTTTTTTATGGTCTGTTGTTACTATCCTTCCTTATTTGTTGCTTTGTACCACAACTATTAGCATAATAATCAAGTTTTATATTTTATTAACTTTGTTTTTTAGGATGCCGATGGTAACATTATTACTGCATGGATTCATGGCTCTAGTAATGGACCTCGACAGCCCAGAACCCAGTCGAAATCGATATTTAGTTGTAATGGAAGCGCTGGCGTGGAATATCGGTGTCCAGGGCTGCTTACAACCTATAGCCGCTTTAATAGTCGCCGTATGTGTATGTCCAATAATTTCATTTTTGATACTCACGATTGCTGTGATAAGATACTGGATACGAGTGATGTGGGACACTGCGATGTTCCATCTTGTGATTAAGAACCGCGGGCGTGTACCTGCGAGCGACAGTTTCGTTGTAAAGAGAATCGCGGGTCCTGGACTGGCCTCGGATTACTATTATCAGATAAGACCGGAGCAAGCGTTGGCAGCTTTTGAGGCGAAACTTGAACTCGACGAACTTTTGGCTTTCCAACAAGAAACAGAGCGTCTTATTACACAACCCCAGCGTGACTTTACGCAGTTTGTTGAGGCGTGTTTTAGTCCATTTGCCACCAGTTTAGCCAAGACACGTGACCCCTACAAATCTTTGGAGAAAGAGGCGCGTGACTTGGTCGCTGTTCTTCACGAAAAGCTGGACCGTCGCCGCAAGGACTTGCAAACTGGTCTCGGAGTTGCTGTGAGAAGCAAAATAAAGTTGACGACATTTGATCTGAAAATTGTTATACAACAAGCTGCGCTGATGCTGGAGCGACTGTATCCCTCCCACGTGTTGGCGCGTCTCAGCGGTTGCGAGGAAGACTTCTGGGAAAACAAAGGCCTGAGTGTTGGCGACTGGGCCGGGTTAGCCGGTCTCATGTACGCTGATATCTTCAGCTTAGATTTTTTGCAGCCTCTTGACGATACTGACACTAAATTCAAGTTAGAACCACATCCAGGAGTCGATCTAAGTCGTTATACAGAGATGGTCCACAGCACTGAGCTCGGCGGTGTCAATGGATTAGATCTGCTGGGCGCGATTTACGCACCACGTGGTAACATTCAAGTACAGAGCCCATATCTTGAGGTGTCGTACTTTAATCCGCGCGCAAAGCTGGCCAGTAACAGCCGCAAGTCGGAAAAAAGATGTGAGACAAGTTTATTGACTTCACCAAGATCAAGACGCAAAACAAATTCGGGATTATCCGTCAGTGATGGACGCTGGCAACCATGGAAACGTGAGATACGACCTTACAGTGCTGAAAAACTCGTAATACCGCTTCCCATACCACATCCAGCTCATATTGCAGTAAATATTCATAATCGTGACTCTGAAGACCCTATTGATCTCGACTCGGAGCTGTGTCAAAACATTCTCCGGGCGATTGAAGAGTCTCCGGGTGAGATGGCGACCGAGTGCGTCGGCCGTTATCGCGGAGGCGGCGGTGACTCGAGCTTCGACTCGGTCGCGTCCCAGTCTTCAGTCTCACTGGAGACTGGTCTGGACAAAGACAACGATCCCGAGGAGACTCTGCACGAGGGAGAGATCAAAGAACAGGGAGAGACTTATCACTGGACACTTTCTAACTGGGGCGGCGGCATGGCTAGACGTAGAAACAATTCGGGATCCATTAAAGTTGATCTTGCGTCACCGGAAGACGTTACTTTGGACACTGATACCACTAGGGTGATGTTCAGCACTTACGGTACGACCGTTTAAACTTTTGACGTTCAATGCTTCCTCATTCTATCATGTTAAATTATTTTTTTTATTTTATCATTTTTTTTCAAGTGACTCGTGTATTCGTTAGTTTTTTTTTAGTTTATTTATGATAAATTTATAATAAATGAGGGCTCAAGATGTTGATATTACAGTGAATTAGTCTTTGTTTTATATTTTTTTTAATTTAACGCAGTTAAATATTTTACTGGTTATAACAAAATGAATTTATGTATCTTTGAATCTTAGATATTTTTTTTACTGTTAAAAAAATTATGAGGGCAATTCATTTGTTTGATATTTCACTTGCCATAAAATATATTTATTTGTTACTCCGTGTAAAGTAGAAAGTAGAAAACTACATTATGAATACAACAGTTACAACAAAAAGAACAATTAAGCGGGAAAAATAATTAAGCTTTTGTAATATACTCTCTAAGTTTTATTGTATTCTATTCTATTATACTTTTTTATTATTTATTTTAATTATTATTTAACCAACAATTGATAATAATGTTTTGAATAATCATAAATTAATGAATGCATTTAAAATTAGACGCACATTTTTTAGACTAATCGCGATTAGAAAACCAGCAGAGAATCAAAATCGTACTAGTGACCAGATAGAATTTATTTACTTTATAATTTAATAAAACTGCTTGATAAATAAATAAATAAATTAAAAATCTAAATAAATGAAATAAGACGCAACTGCACTGAATAATCAGCGACATCGAGCCGTCATTTGCGAGACTCGTAATTATGATCGACACGAGACATCTTTTATGTACATAGTTAAGTTGTTATATTCAAATAAAAATATATTAAAAACAATTAAGACGTATACCAAACAGATAAAACTAAACAAATAAACAATAATTATTATTATTATCATTATTATTATTAAATAATATTAAAAGAAAGCTCTCTTCTCGATGTTTGAATTTTGTGTATTCATTTTTACGCGCGCCTCAAAAACGTCAGTTATTAATAAATTTCTAAAAATAATATTCCGTTATTGTATTAATTAAATAATTATATTTAAATTTAAATATAAAACTCCATCCAAAGTACGTATAATTATAATTAATTAATATTAAATGTGTTGGTACTGTAGATGGAGTACAAAAAATCATTTTTTAAATTAATAACTATTACACATGTAATTGTATTTACATTTGTCATGCATTTTTTTTTTAAGGGCATTCTCAGGCAGTTCCCTCCATTTTTTAAAAATATGCAATGACTTTTAACTTTAAAAAAATTACTTACAGTTGTTGTCAATTAGGAGTTTAAAATTTTAATTATAAAATTGACACGAGATTTTACTGGAATTAATTTAAAAATTTCGTTTAACTCTTAATTGATATCAACTGTAAGTCATTTTTTTTTCAATTCATGCTTTCAAATTTTTTCAATTAATTGATAAAATTTTGACAAGCTTTTGACCGTAAAAAGTCATTAAAAATTTTTGAAAAGTGGGTGGAGGGACTGCCTGAGAATGCCCTTAATTAAAAGTACTAAAATTTTGAAATCATGTGAGCAAAATTTTGAACTGTTTGTAGGCTCAGTAAAAATTTAATTAAATGAGCACTGAGTTTTTAAAGTTTTTATTGGGAACTGAATTTAAATGATTTGTTTATTAAAATTCGCCATAAATTTAAATAGTTATTATTGCAATCATGTAAACTTGATATTTAAAATGCTTAACTGATTATTAAATTAATAAAATAAAATTTAATAAACAGCTGGTATGGTAATTAATAGAAATAATTAAACAGTGTCCATCCATAAATAAATATTTAGAAGTAACAGTACAATTTTATGAAATTATAAATAAAACGATGATTATTTGATGGATAAATACGGGATTTAATCAAAAGTATTTACATTTGAGGTGTGCGTTATTTGCGATTTATTATTAATGAAAATAAAAATTGTCCATGACTTTTTAATAAATAAAAAAAATTAAATTAATAAATTTGTCTAATTATTTCCTTAAATACAAATTATTTATTACAATACTTCAATCAGCCGCCCAAATATACCAATCGTTCATTTTATATGTCTAATAATTTTTGGATTTTTTTTTTAGACGACAAAACACAAAAAAAAAATGTTCGAAAAAATAGCACCTGTAGTTTTTAAAATTTTCTACAGCTGTATATTTTTATTTTATTTTTTTACAATTGATTTGTTGAAATACGAAAATTCAAAAATTTTTAAATGTCTGCTAACTTCAGGATCATGTGTAAATGTAACGATTCTGAAGTTAGCAGACAGTTACAAATTTTTGGATTTTTTCATCAACAAATAAATTACAAAAAAAAAGAAACTAAAAATATACACATGTAGAAAATTTAATAAACTATAGGTGCAATTTTTCAAAATATTTTTTTTTTATAGTCAATCGTTTTTAAAAAAATTCAAAAACTGTCAAACGCCTGCTAACTTCAGTATCATTAAATGTAGCAGACATCAGACAAATTTAAAATTATAAATAAATAGAACCAATAATTTTAAAAAATGCACTTATTAATTTTAAAATTTTTAAAATGTGCATTTTTTTTTAATTTTATTTTATCAATTATTTACCCCACTTATTAATAATTTTAAATTTGTCCGATGTCTGCTACATTCACACTCACTCATTTTATTTATTAATAATTATTTTGTAACAATTACCGGTCCATTAAAGCCAATAAACTGCTGACAGTAATAAATTAACCAATAAAAATTCAGCATCAATAAATTGAAATTTCTATTGGCCCTTAAATCGCGCCTCGGTCGTTGTCATGCGCACGGACTTGTTTAAAAAAAAATAAAAGCGTTAATTTTTTTTTTAAACTGCGCGCGTCAAATAAAACCCATACCACAAAAAGAGTAAACAATAGATTATGTAAAGTCACCGGGTGATTATATCAACGTGTATGAGAAATAGTTTATTACTCAATAGTGCTTTAAATATTTACACTAAGTGCAGTAAAAATTAATAGACAAGCATCAGGTGGAATATTTAAATATTACTGTGTGTTCTATCACGTAAATTTTAAATTATCAGTCGGCACGCAATGAGTGCAGACTTAAGGGCCTCGGAGGATCATCATCATTAATCATTAATAGTAAAAAAAAAAAAAAATAAATCCAAATGAATAAATTCAATATCGATTATTAATAAAATAAACAAGACAAGTATTTGAAAATTCATTTATCATTAATCATAATTTAAAAAAAAACGATAGCAATAATTATTTAAAAATCAACAATGACAGTAATAATTTTTTAAATTCAACTGCGTAGATAACGAAAGTTAATAAAAGGGTCCAACGTAACATCAAGGACAAAGACTCGCATCGGGACGTGGGTTAATCAATAATATAGCAACCCTACGCAGCAAATACTCAGGAGAGTCCTTACAAGATTTGTGTGCGTACTCATATACACACACACAGAACACGAGTTGTTTACTTCAGGGTGGATCATAACACGGATGACCTTGAAAAGACGATCCAGGGTCACATGACACCAAGTTTCTCACTGCGATTGGCGCGCGGTCGGTAATTTCTTTCTGCGTAAATCTCACAGCGCACGGAGTATCAGCGCCATCCATCTTTTTTTCAAAACCAGCTGCCCAAGCGCGCGCATCCTTTTCAATGCGCACGCGCTTCCATCTTTGAATGCGCATGCGCAGACTTTTGAGTTGACTGTGTGAGTTACACACACGCGTCTCGCGTATGTGTGCGCGAACACAAAGAAATAATTTAGTCTTTATACTTGGTCTGGTTGTCGCTGGTCGCCGTGTTTCCTCCCACCGGTGCGCAAGTGAGTCTGTGTGAGTGTTGTATATATGTATATATATATAAATATATCCGATCTCATATTTGCGCGTAGTGTTTGTTAATACATACACACATATATGTATACTAGTAAAAAGTAAAACGACCAACAACCTCCAGCACAACACAACGTTTTTAATGTGTACTGATATCTAAGTACGGTAGTGTTACAAGTAACGAGTTAAGTTATAAATAAATGATATAAAAATGTAAAATTTCGTATTTACAGATTTATATTTTATTTAATTAATAATAAAGTGTAATAATTAGTGCGTGTGTATTTATATATATGTTAAACTCGGAGTATCGCGCGCGCGTGTTGTGTTTTGTGTTACGGCGGCTGTGGCAGCGGTCACGACGCCGCTGGTGTTTTTGTGTTGTCTTACGTCCACCAAGATGAAGTCCGACTCAAAATCTTTGTTGACAGCTCAAGCGGAAAAGGCGAATCATTACACGTAAGTAACGTTCGCCAGCAGACCGCGTGCTCGTATGTGTTGCTACCAATTCAAACTCGCGAGTTTATATTGCATATAAATTAACTTAAATAAATAAATAACAATAATAATAAATGATTTTAGTATTTTAGTTAAATAATCGATAGCGGAGGGAAATTTAAAACAAGTAGATTTAAAATTTAAATAAATAAATAAATATTTAAAATGGAGAGATCGCGCGAGTGAATAAAAAAATAATAAAGAGAGAAGACTGAGGCTTTCGTCGACAGGAGGAAAGAGTAAAAGTAATAACGGGTGGGAGGGTGCTGCAGGAGGTGGTGAAGAAGGAGGTGGTTATTGGTGATGGTGGTGGTGGAGGAGTTTTGAGACAAGTCGTGGTCGTGAGGAGAGAAAATATATATCGCGGGAACGAAAAAGAGACAGGACGTGAGATGCGTAATGGGTGATGTTGATAGAGCGAGAAGTGTAATGGGAAATAATAATAATAACAATAATAAGATAAAATAAAAATCTAAATTAGACGCGCGAGTTACGGTAGAGTTAGCGGGGGAATTATTAAAATTTTAAATAAAATAAATAATGAAAGAAAAAAATTCTAACGACAAATTATTGGGCTGGATCGGGAAGGTGCTAGTGGCCAGTGTTTAGTGAAAAAAATATAATAAAAGCAAAGTATATATTTGTTGATAATTAAAAATCTTGAATAAATTCAGGGAAATAAAAATAATTAGGCGAAATTATATGACGCGTTGCGTCTACGTGACTATTAAATAAATAATAAAATATAATGTGTAGCTCTGTGGATTCGCATTCCAGATACTTGAAGGAATTTCGTGTCGAACAATGTCCACTGTTTATACAGCGAAAGTGCACACAGCATCGGCCATTCACGTGCTTCAACTGGCACTTTATGAACCAGCGAAGACGCAGGCCAGTGAGAAAACGGGACCGCACCTTCAACTACAGCGCGGACAATTACTGCACAAAGTACGACGAGACTACCGGCATATGTCCCGACGGCGACGAGTAAGTTTTCATTTCATCATCAATTTACTTAATTACTAAATTAACTGATTACTTAATTCATTAATTAATAACTTTGTCACCGCCAGTCTCTCCAACTCATCAGCACCAACTTGATAACTCTGTTTGTCTAATTTTCAGTAACTATACATAACAAATATATAATACAGAAGGTATCAGTATTTCGTTGTCTCATTGTTCACTCGGCTTATCACCAGCTGACGAATTCGGAGCCACCGAATTTATACTAATTCATTATTTGTTATAATTATTGTTTAGCCCACACGTGACCTTATCTATATCGATTGCTATCATTATCATTATTATTATTATAAGTATCTCGGGAACTTGGCAATGACGCGTCACACGGACACCCAGAGTCCGTGACATTTAATCACAATAATTCTTACATTATTTTTTATTTAAATTAAAATAGTTTACTACATGTCTTATCTTACTATTAAATTAACATTACATTCATGAATTATTCGACGTATACCAGCAACTTGTTGCGACACTTTCTACCTACACAACCGTCTACTAAAAAAATATATATAATTTCTTTGTTTCGTGGTTGGGCTGCATACAACCCGAGCATAACTGAGACAAAGAATTACTTTTCTTTGTTCGTAAAAAGGGTCTGCCGGAAAAAGGACGCATTTCCTCGGCTGGATTTTTCTTTGTGTCAATATAACGGGCTTTTTTTTTTACTCATGCGGATAGAAAAGAATAAATGGATGGCTGGGATTTTGAATTTAAATCTGAGACCTCACCCTGCATTAGATACTTGAATACATTTTCCTGATGCTAATGCTGCTTATACTCATACTTAATACTTGAATATATTTGAGTTTTTTAAGAAATTCAAAAATCCATTTTCCCGCTCAATGTTTAATTTTATTTATTATTTAAAATATTTTAAAAAACACGCGGTAAATATTTAAAATTTAAATATAGACAAATAAATGGAGCCAAAAAAAAAATACATAAATTTTTTTACATGTACCGGAAATACTGGAGAGTATTAAAAATACATGAAGATGAAGTCATAAAAAAAGAAAAAAAACGTATAAAGAATCTTATATCATTGTACGTGACTCATTGATTGAGAAATTTTTTTTGACATGATACGTTTCCTGTGATTCATAGTACATATGTGTATAGATATATATTTATATATAAAATAAATTAAATTTATATATTTAATGGTTTATTAACTTGAATTTAAAATTATCGTTATCTCTCAGATATAAACAGATATTTATATTGTAACGTATTGTTACAACGTAACAATATATATATATACATATATTTATTTCATTGAGAAATATTCACCTGTTGTTTTACAACGACCGGTAAAACAAAACAACTATACTACAAATACTGTGCACGAGATATTGCTTTGCAATTCATAGATGTACATTTAGCTATTCAAATCATGTCATTGATACGCGAAACTTTATACTGGAATACAAATAAATATGAACTATTTTTGTTTATTAACAAATAAATGAATACCCTCAGATATTTACGCGGTATACTTTTTATCTGGTGATTAAAAAAATTAAAAACAAATAAATACAAAAATAGACTATTGATTATCATTAATTAATTAATAAGTTATTTGATATTTTCCCTCCAAAAAATATATATGTACAAAAATATATATGTGAAATGACGCGTGCGGGGGGAAGCCCGTTCCAAACAAAGAAGCTTTCCTGATATTGATTTTCTCGTGGGTATACACGGGCAACAAAGAATTGCGATGAGGCTATACCTGATTGGAATAGTAAAAATATGTTTTCAAAATGTATATTTATTTAAACAATTGTTATTATTGTCTTTAACTTTTACTCCATTTGTTAATATCCCGGCTGTACAAATATACACTTTTTTTTTTTTTTTTACGGACAGCTGCAAGTTTTAAGTGGACTTAGATATAGGATTTCTGTTTAACATGGGCCACTTTATCTCAGCTCTCAGCTGGCCATGTAGTCACTATATATTTTCTTTGTCTACACAGAAAAAAATAATTTCTTGGCGCAAGAAATATTTTGTATTATGAATTGAAGACAAAAATTTTTCTTGGCTCAAGAATTTTTTTCTCGCCTAAATAATTTTTTTCTTGTTCCGAGAAAATTTTTTCTTACCCTAAGAAAAGTTTTGTTTTCACTTTATAATACAAAAAATTTATTGGGTCAAGTAAAAATTTCCTTAGAACAAGAAAAAATTTTTTGCGCCAAGAAATCTTTTTTTTCTGTGTACGGGTATTTGTTGAGCAAAGTGATATATTTTTAAAAAAATTTTATTGGTCACTTGGTGATCTATTATTTGGAGTCAATTATCATTTAAATTATTTAGTGACCAAAATCACACTTGAAATTTTTTTGCTTTAATAATAATATTTGACATGAATGAATTTATTTATATTCCAGGTGCCCATTTTTACATCGAACAGCCGGAGATACAGAGCGCCGTTATCATCTACGGTATTACAAGACCTGTATGTGTGTACATGACACAGACACCAGAGGATTTTGTGTTAAAAATGGACCTCATTGTGCTTTCGCACACGGGAATCATGATCTACGTCCGCCGGTATACGATATCAAAGAGATTCAAGCGCTGGAAAATCCCGACTCCGATCCAAATTCATCCTCAAATGGACCGAACATTCTGGATAAAGAGCGTAACTTGATGAATGAAGATCCTAAATGGCAAGACACTAATTATGTGCTCAGTAATTACAAGACTGAGCCGTGTAAAAGACCGCCACGATTATGCAGACAGGGATACGCGTGTCCTCAATACCACAATAGCAAAGACAAAAGACGTAGCCCACGTAAATCAAAGTACCGGTAGGTTTTTATCGTTCATCAGCTGATGAGTTTTTAAAATTTTCAATTTTAATTAATCATCCATTCATTTATTTTGTAGGTCAACTCCTTGTCCTAATGTCAAACACGGGGAAGAGTGGGGCGAGCCAGGTAATTGTGACCAAGGAGACAACTGCATGTACTGTCACACTCGTACAGAGCAACAGTTTCATCCGGAAATTTATAAATCAACAAAGTGTAATGATGTACAGCAAGCTGGTTATTGTCCTCGTGGCGTCTTCTGTGCATTTGCACACGTTGACCGTGAGTTTACTCTCATAAATCGTACGTAAAAACAGTCACTATACATTTTATTAAATTTTAAGCGCTTTGATAAACAAAAACAATTTAAGGTAAGGGACCCAGTACCTGATCAGGGAACTGGTACCCAATCACTCATATATTCCCTCGAGATGACTGATTGATGACCGATAGATTACTGACTAAAAACTGACAAATAACCAATTTCAAGTAGTCAAAGTTTACAATCATGAATATCATTGGACTTGTAAACTTTAGGTGAACCTTCAGACGCCACCGTCCATCTTACGGCTTTAAATAAATTATATTATTATTAATTGAAATGTTTTATTATGTGAAATTTGTGTTTTTGGCGAGTTTTTGACAGGTATCTCTATGGTATCTCTATGGTATCTATATGGTCGAAATTTGTCCGAAAGACACTTCCCAGACACTTTTCAGACCTCGACTTGCCATCGACTTTCCCTAATCACTCATATATTTCTATGTCTATATTTACTAAATGTATATTTAGTCCTAACACATGGAGTGACAGAGTACTTGTTCCCCGATCGGGCACTAGGTCTTTTACCTTAATCCAATAATATATTTTTTATTAAATTCAATTTGCATTTATAATTTTTAATGTCATTCACTCACTAGCCATTTATATTTTTAAAAGTAATTAAATGGTATCACCAATTAGAATAATAGAGATAGAGATGAAGATATTTATTACACATTTTTAACATTTAGGGTAAGAGCACCGGTACCCAGCTCTAAACCAGTAGCCAGCCCATGTTAAATTATATCTATATATATTTTGAGCCAATGTTTAAGTATATGACCGGCTGGCTACTGGTTAGGGGCTGGGTACTGGTGCTCTTACCCTATATACATTTAAATATTGATGGTCTGGGTGTCGTTGCTGATGGAGCAGTATTGCCAACAGAAGACATGGGCCTCGCACGGGATATGGCTGTTCCAATTGATTGCGGTACCAATTTGGCAGATCTACTCAGCAATGCTCTACCTCCGGACAAGCGGTCACTCGACAAAGACAAACAACTCAGCGACAGCAGTGTAAGTTTTTATTATTATTTTTACCATTACTACAATACAATAGAATACAATCAATCAATCAAACAAACACCCGATCAATCAATTTTCACCCACGGTAAATTGAAACCAACGTTATTATACTGCGGTTTTTGTATTATTTTTTTTTTGTTCTGTTCTCGGAAATTTCTAAAAAATAATAAATAATAATAAAAATTTAATGTAATCAAATGTCATTAGTTCCTGGGATTACAGAATGGAAGCGGTGAAGTGTCAGAATCAGCAAGTACAAGTAGTCTTGGTAGTAATAATTCACACAGTAAAGCACCTGGTGCACAATTACATAATTCCAGTACAAATTCAACAAATAATTCGAATCAGCATAAATTATCCAGTATGCTATTTAATCCTAATTCTTTTTTACAACTTGTAAGTATTTTATTGAACTTTATTTTAGTGATTAATTAATTTTCTGGGGATTGATATGATCTAAAAATTTTTTTTTTTAAAGCATGAGTTACGAAAGCAAGTAGTAGCAATAGAAAACGATCCAATATTAACAAAATCTGAAAAATTACAACGTAAACAAAGTCTTGTGTTGGCTTATAATTTAAACGGTTCATTGGGACACTCGTTAGCGTCAACGGTATCACCACTTTCAAGTAGTTCATTTTACCCAAATGATACTGTTGAATCAGTAGTAGGTGAGTAATTGTTGTATTTATTTATTAATTGATAATAATCAAGACACAAGAATTTGTAATCAACGATTTGCTATTTGTAATTTCGATTTTAGGGAACGCATTGGACGAATTGCATTTAGACGACCCATTAAATCTAGTAGACTCGATGCACCGAGACACCAGTTCTCCAATAAGCAATTCAATATCTGCGGGTCTCGCGAGCTCCGGATTACTCGGTAGTTCCGCGCCAGTTAATATTCCCGGTATGGCTGAGCGCTCGGTTTTATCAAATTTTTCACCTTCTACGTCCAGTCCACTACAGCATTTACAATCCGCTGGATTTTTAACTGGATCAAGATTTTCCCATCAAGATCCAATTGAATCTGTAAGTTTTATTTTTTTAATTAACTGAATAATTTTGATGAATTTGAAAATAATTATTCATTATTTTGTTACAGACGATGCCATTTTTAAGTCATTCAGTATCAGATCCATTTTCTAATCATATATCTCAGTTAAGTAGCTCGACATCAAAACTCAGCGGTTTCAATAGTAGTCTATTTGATTTCGCAAATCAAGGATTATCGCCATCGCGTACGCAGCCATTAGGAGCATCACCACTTGTTAATGCATTTTCAATAAGCCCTAGCAATTCCGGATCACTGTCAGAGGTAAATCTATACTTATATTGACATTAATAAATACATACATTCATTTCATACAGAGAAAAGGTTCGGAATGAGCCTCATAATTTTTTTTTTTTTTTTTTAATCATGAAAAATAACCTGGACATGACGGGGCAGTGCGGGCCACTCAAAAATTATTATTCCAATAAATGAATTAAAACTTATCTCGAATTATTGAGAGTTTTCATTTTTTAGGGAAGCCCATTTTGCCCCACATTAAAAAAAAAGTTATCATCTTTTTGTTGCTGGGTTATGTTGACACCGAATATTTATATGGGGACTGGAAAAAAAAGTTTCATACTATTATAATTTTTTTCTTAGAAAATCCACTTTGTCTCTCCCTCCTGTTTATTTTTACTTGTAAAGGGAAAAGTAATTTGAACAGTGGTAAATACAAGGCAATAAGTTGCAGGTTCAGAGGTTGAGAGAAGAGTTGACTTCAAGTCGCGCACAACTGGCTACTTGGGATGAGAGGATAAATCAAGCACGTGCCGCTTGCTCGGCTTGGCAATTGGAGAGTGAAGAGGCTAAAAGAAAAGCGTCAGTTGCGGAGCAACAGCGAGATGAGGCACTGATGCAAGTAAAAGCACTGAAAAATGAGAATGAAGCAGCTTCCTCAAGTGGCAGTTCACATATTCATTCAATGAAACGTATTAATAATGAGCTAAGAAATTTGTCAATAGGCACATTGAAATCCATTCAGTCACAGCTACGTCAAGAGCTCGAGGAAGTTGAAAAAGTAATTACTGCTGTTATTAACTATAAACATTTATGTCGCTACACTTTACTGCCGTTGTTTATTTCCGATCTACTGATACGGCCTTTAAACTCTTCGTGAATCCTGCAGCCATAATATTTAATAGCAGTCATGAAATAAATTTCACCGCAAAAAATATGAGACTTTTTTTTCGCTTATTAACGATCGATGTTTGATAACGATCTGTGTTTGCTCGTGCTCTCTTTTCCCTCAGAATTTATTTTATATTACTATTATATCCGCCTACATCTAAATGTACTATTGTAATTTATAAATGATTTACCAACTACAATTCAAGTATCGGTTCGTACTAAAAACCATTTACGGTAAATGTAGGCCACACTCACAAGTCTACACGTACGTCAGAATTTAATTGTTTTTATACGAAAAACAAATTGTCTTTAAATTTTTGTTTTTTATTATTAATTATTATTTACCATTACGTTTAAGGTCATTTTCAGCCCCCCACCCCTCCCTCACTTTTTAAAAATTTTCAATCACTCTGCTGTCATCAGCGTATCAAAATTTTATCAATCAATTAAAAAAAATTTTAAGCATTAATTGAAAATGACAACGCAGTGGCAATTTTATGATACTGAAATTAGCCGACGTCTGATAATTTTTGAATTTTTTTAAAAACGATAAATTAAAAAAAAAAAGTATTTCAAAAAATTGCACCTATAGTTTTTTTAATTTTTTACATGTGCATATTTTTTTTTTTTACTTTTCATTTGCTGAAAAAAAAATCCGAAATTTTTAATTGTCTGCTACCTTCAGGATCATGCAATTTTGCTGAGATATAAATTTAAAAAAATACAGTTAATTTTTAATGATACTAAAGTTAGCCGACGTCTAATAATTTTTGAAATTTATTTGAAACGATAAATAATAAAAAAAATATTTGAAAAAATTGCACTTTTAGATTTTTAAATTTTCTACATGTGCATATTTTTAGATTTTTTTTTTTTGTAATTTATTTGTGGAAAAAAACATCCGAAAATTTTTAATTGTCGGCTGACTTCAGGATCATTAATTTTTATCACTTTTACTGACAAAGTCAAAATATAATTGACTGTATTTAAAATATTTAATGATCATTTTTTATTTTAATTCACTATTAGTTTTATTTACAAATAATAAATAATTGATTATTTAAAACAGGTATTGTATCGAGAAACCGCGACCAAGTGTATGGTTTGTGAGGAACAAAACCGTGCGGTGACTCTGTCACCATGCAATCATTATGTCGTATGTTCAACGTGTGCTCCAAATCAACGCGAGTGTCCATACTGCCAGACCCCCGTTGTCTCAACCAGTTAAATCCACTTATCACCACTACACTTATTATCCTCATCGTCATCATCATTACTATTGTAATTTTCTTCAATACATTCTTCTCAGTACTGTCACCACTAGTGTAGCAGTACAATAACAAAAAAAAAGTAATAACAAGTTCGCGCCGTCAATTGAAACAAGTGTGACTAAAATACTGTTATGATTTAGTTTCGCTTATTTAATTTAACGCGAATATGAATTTATTAAATGTGACAAACACTTGCGCTGTCATTTGCGGAATCGTAAGTCAGTTGATTAAAAATAAACAGTGACAAGAGGCTTAAAAACATTTGTTTAAGTCATCATTTTTATAATTTTTTATTTACTTTCAATTGACATCTGACTAATTGAGGCTGTCAGATTTTTTTTTTTTTTTCTAACGAGACCAAGTCTCAGTGAAGTTTAATGTGCTAATTAAAATAAAAGTAAAAGTAAATTTTAAATTCTTAGGAATTGATTAAATAAAAAGAAGTATATATATGAGTGTATATTTAAAAAAAACTTGCACACTGACACAATAATCAGTACAATGATAATAGTCTGATGGTTAATTTTTTGAATGGAAAATAAATGATAATAATGATAATTAATTATTATAATAATAATTAATAATTTAAAACGCAACAAAAAAGTTTAAGAAATTGTTATCGATAGATTAAGCCGTAAGATGTTTCGGTATTTATAATAATAATAATAATAATAAATAATAAATAATTACACAGTCATGTTTTCATAAGAAAACACCTCATGTTACGTGCAGATTTATCAAACTAATTAGATTTAAGTAGTAATTTCTTAAAGTATTAACACATTAATTTTTTTACTCAACGGTACAAGGGGTTTTACGTAAATCAATAATGATTTGTTTATTTTAATAGCTTTTTTTTTATCACAATTACTATATTTTCTTATATTAATATTTAATAATAATAATAATAAATAATATTTTAGATAGGTTTTTAAATTCAAATAAATAACTACATTTTTAATTTAATAATTAACTCATTACTATACTATATATTTATCAATTTAATTTTTTCTTTACTTGTTTGTTTGTCTTGAATGTTTCAATTATCTATGAGTTTATAATTATAATTATTTTTAAAATTTCAATATAAGAATAATTTTTTTTTAATAGGAATAAATTGAATTTGAATTGATAGTTAGTGTAAAGAATAAATTAGGGTGTGGTTTAGCAAAAAAAAAAATTGTGCACATTTAATAGTAAGTCTTAAAATGTAACTATAATTTATTAGTTAATTAATATTTGTTTTAAATAAATAATAAAAAAAGGCGGGTGTTTAGAATTTTTAAATTTAAAAAATCAAAAATAATAAATTAATACAATGAACTGATAATAAATATATAATAATTATATTTTTTCAATTAATATAACGGCTATTGAAACATCTTACGATTTAATTTATTTTATAACAATGATACTGATATGAATTAAAAATAATAATAATAATAATTAATAGAACTGCGGATATTTTTAACGAGAACTTACCTCGCTTGTTTGAATAAATTAATATTTACTATACTAATTAATAGGAAGGGAAAAATAAATTAAGTGGTATCAAGAAATACTAGAAACAAAATGATATATATATGAAATTAATAATAATAATAAATGAGTAAAAGTATGGAGGAATAAAATAATTTTGAAAATCCAGTTGTTAACCACTACGATAAAAAAAAATAAAATATTGAAATGAATATTAATAAATTAATTACAAATGAATATTGATTAAGGTATATTTAAATAATTAGCATAGATAGGAACGTTATTATCAAATTTTTTCCTCATAGACATTTAATGTTACAACAAATTTTAATAAAAAAAAATATAAAATAAAATAAAAATACAAAAAAAGTATTAAAAAAAAAAAAATTGAAAAAAAACAAACAAAGATAAATATTATTTAATTAATGTTCAGCAATTTATTGATATATAAAAGCAAAATTATTTTTTAGTCTATAATACCCGCAAAAATTCAAGTTGGTAAAATTTTATTTTTTTATTGTACTATAATTTTTTTAAAAAATATAATAAAGTAAAGCTTGAGATCTTTAAAAATAAATAGGTATATAAAATAAATTGAGTCTGTCAACTGACAAAATATTGCCATTTTAGGAGTTAATAATTAAAGAAAATAAAAAAAAAAAATAGAGGGTATTATAATAGATAGAGTCTATGAAATTATTAAAAAAAATGTTTTCTTTCTTATTTAATTACAATTGTATTTAAAATACGAGGCCAAAAAAAAATAAAAGATTTTATTAGGTCATTTTAAATTTATAAATCGAGTTTTAAATATTTAAATATATAGGCTTTAAACAAAATAAATTTTTTATTTTCTGTGGTATTGACGGTTCGGCGGTTTTATTAAATATCACCGTCATTTAAATTTTAAATTTTGCATTGTTTATTCTATCATTCAGTTTATTAAATAACAATTATATTTTAAATAATAAACAATAGTTTTTTAAAGATATATATTTTTAAATTTATAAATGAATTATTTTATTATATTATATTATTAAAAAATAAATTAGGGTACAGTACCCGATGGCTAGTCCTCTCAGTATCCTGCCCTCTGTATATTTTATGTAAAACAATTATTTATTTTATTAATTACATGGATTAATTGTAAAACTTCTGGGAAGAAAAATATTTTTTCCCAGTAGTTATTTCCATTCTACTAAATTATGGTTTTTAAAAAAAATCAAGGAGAGTCAATATGATATTTTATTAATAATTATAAGCATAATGATGCTGCTTAAATACTTTATAATTTTAAAATTAAAAATTCAAATTTTTATGTGACATTTATCCAGAAAAAAAAGATTTCTTGACGCATTTTTTTTATTGTCTCAAAAAATTTCTATTTTAATTTTTAATGCAAAAAATTTCTTGGGATAAATAAAAATTTTTTGCGCCAAGAAATCCTTTTTTCTGTGAAAGGCAGAGGTATCGTTTCCGGTCGGTTTTTGACATTTGAAAAATCATAATAATTTAATTTGTTGAATATGCAATCACATAATTAATTTTCTAAAATTTTTATCACACTCTTGTAATAGAAGTTCTTTTTACACTTTTTCATAAATAAAAAAAAAAGTATCAAATGTCTAAAATGGAGCAGTTCCGCAAATTCTACTTCTACCCTTAATTAAAAAAAAAAAAAAAGTGGAGCTGAGAGGTAGTTTACCCTAATAAAAAAAAAAAAAATGTAACCGTAAATACCATAGACTCATATTTACAAAATGAAGCAAATAACAGCAAAACACTATTTAGGAGTTAACCAATTCAACACTATGACAATAAATTATTTAAAATCAATTTAAAAAAAAAGTAAATAATTGTCATAAGTGTTTATTTAGCGTCTTTACAAGTACAGCCTTCCCAATAACAGAGTATTAAAAGTAATAAAATAATAATAATAATAATAATAATAAAATGAATATTAAATAAACAAATAAACGTTAGTGAGAATTGTAACCAAGTGATTATATTGTGAATAGATAACCCAGACAGACCCGTCCTAGGTTTTAAATGCTGTACTTGTAAAGACATTTATTACATTAGTTCATCATGATTGTGATTATTTTTTTAAATTAATAGTAATAAACTTTTAAAAGTTAATTGTATAATTAAATAAAGAACAATAAATAAACTGTAATTTTATAAATTTTACGGGCCTATTTAAAAATATAAACTTGTGTCACAATCACGATGAACGTAACGAGGATTTATTCCTTGACGTTACAAATATATATTTAAAAATAAACAATGAAAACTTGTAATGTTATTTTACTTATTAATAATATGATAATAGGAATATATAAAATAAAATAATGATGAAATAAAATTTTTAGATTTAATAAATAAATAAATAAATTTATAAATATAGAATAATAGGTGAATAACAAAGTGATTGATTATTGTAGCGATTTATAAATCAAGTCAGTTATTTTTAAAAATAATACAGTTGTAACATTGTCACAGATTACTGCCCCACTTGTTGGTTCATTTTTATTATTTTATTTTTATATGTTTATATCTACACATTATTTTTTTTCTATCGACTACAAAAGGGTCATCATCACAATGATGCATTTTCATTTTTACTGTTTCGAAAATATTAAAAATTAAATACGTACTATTCAATTACATTTTAAATAACAATAATAATAATAATCATGATTTTTTAAATTAAAAACTCTTAATTAAACACATGAAATTTTAAAGACTTATTTAATTATAAATTTAAAAAAAAAGTGTCGAGTTTAAAGTAGAATCTCAAATCAAAATAAAATACTTTGTGAAAATACACGTACAGCACAAGGTTATTTAATCATTTAAATAAATAGTATATTTTTGCTTCAAGACTCTACATATATATGTATATTATAGCAAGATTATTATTATTATTATTATAAACCCTAGCGGATCTCAATTACGGTAATTACCAGAATTTACGGTATTCAGAACAATTACCGTAAAATCCGGTAATTTACTGCAAAATTACGACAATGCTACGGTATTTTACAAGAAAAGTGCAGTATTTTGCCGCAAATTTGCGGTATTTTGCGGTAGTTTCCGGTTATTCTTATTAAAACCATCAATTGCGGTATTTTTGCCGCAGTGTGCCGTATTTTACCGCAAATTACCGTAAGATGCAGCAAATTACGGTAATTTACGGTAGTTTCCGGTTATTCTTATAAATACCATCAATTGCGGTATTTTTGCCGTATTTTACCGCAAATTACCGTGAGATGCAGCAAATTTACAGTAAATTACGGTATTTTACGGTAGTTTCCGGTTATTCTTTTGAATACCATCAATTGCGGTATTTTTGCCGTATTTTACCGCAAATTACCGTAAGATGCAGCAAATTTACAGTAAATTACGGTATTTTACGGTAGTTTCCCGTAATTTAGATCCGCTAGTAAATTTTCAAAGCTAAATACATCAGACTAATGACCAAATTTATAAATAATCAAGAAAAATTAAAGAAAATATTTTTTAATATAAATAACACTTTTTTAATGATGCACAAATAACCAACAATAGGGCAGGCCAAATTAATCTTAATATACATTACAAAATAAAATATATTTTTGACAAATTATAATATTAATAATAATAATAATAATAATAATAGAAAGCATACTCGAAAAGTATAAACGCTTTACACAATCTGTTCGTGCAAATGATTCTTCTCTGCATTTATAATAATAATAATATTAATAATAATGAATAAATTCAACATTTACGTGAATATTTAATAACAATATAATTTTTATGAATTTATTATTAATAAAGTAAATAAATAAAAATTATAAATAAGTACATTATTGAAGAATTATCTGCACACAGACAAAAGATATCTACACATAATCACTAGACTATTGTATGATGATTATTTAATACAAACTGAATACGTAAATAATTATAAGTATTATTTAGTTTGATTTATGAATTTACAAATATTTAAATTTTAATTATTAAAGTATAATGCGTTGGGTTAAATTTGAATTTTTTTTAAAAAAATGATAATAAAAATATTTCGAGATTGAGGAAATAAATTTTGACGGCTATACAGATTTATTAACTTAAATAATATTATAAATATCTCAGGCTACCTGAAGCTTAATTACCAGATACGAAAATAACGTTCAAGTTATTGGCGAATTTTAATTAAATCTATGTGGTGAGCACGTTTTATTGTGTCATTCAATATTTATATTTAAGTTTTTTTTTTTTTTTATTACGTGGCAAAATGTATACGTCAATTTATAAATATTTATTCAACTAAACTAAGAGAAATAACGTAATAGCTGTGCGAAGTAAATTAATAAAACGCGATATTGTCAGGATTTATTATACTTTTTATTTCACGATTGAATTCAAATGCGAGCTATAAGAAAGAAAAAAATTATAATTAATTTAATTTATCCGTCTAAAAGATTTATTATGGAAATTTGAAAATTTACAACAGAGTAAAAAATTTAAAACCAAAAATACTTAATCTGTAATTTAATGTAAAGTATTTTGATTTTTTATATGGAAAGATTTCGATTTTTTTTTTTTCGAACATTTTTCCATGTTTACAGAAACGTCAAAAATTTTTTCAATTGACCAAAAGTTAAAAAAAAATTTAAAAATAATAATTGAGATGAAAATCGTATTTTTTTTATGATCCTGAAGTTAGCAGATAATTAAAAATTTTTGGATTTCTTTTTCAACAAATCAATCAGAAAAAAAAAACAAAAATAAAAATATGGACTTGTAGAGAATTTAAAAAACTACAAATGCAATTTAAAAAAAATTTTTTTTTTATAATTTACTGTCTAAAATAAAATCCAAAAATTATTAGATGCTAACTTCAGTATCATATTTTTTTATGTAAAAAATTAAAATACATTATCATTAAATTATAAATGAAGTATTTATTTATTTGGATTAAATTAAAAATTACAAGACAAAAAAATAATAAATAATAAAATATTGAAATTGAAATAGAAATAAAAAAGTGATTCCATCGAATTTATCGCAACTATTTTAATAAAAATAAAAACATTATGACGAAACCGTCTTCCGGAACAATAATAATGAATATTTATGTAGCCTAATAAAAACGTACATCGTAGAGTTGGTTAATTAATAAATAAAAATAATGGTTGTAAGTTTATAAATAATTATAATTAATATAAATAATTAATAAACTTAAACCATCGATTTAAATTTATGAGGAGGATTTATAAATTTGGCTTAGATAGAATTTTAAAAATAATAAATAAATAAATTAAATATTTATTATAATTAGCTTGCGGTGTTATTAACAGTGTGCTGAGTTAATTTTTTTTAGATTTTGCTGTATGACTAAGTACTGAAAGCGTCTGCTGAACTACCAGCCTTTGAGTGAATAAAAAATTTTAAAAATAAATAATTTATTAGAAGAAAAAAAAAATTTTAACAGCAGACAATTAAATAAATGAAGGGCTTTTATCGTACAACAATATTCTAAATAAAATAATTATAATTAACGTAATTAAATAAAATAATAATTGTATTTTAATTATAATATTTTGCTTAATTGATAATTTTAGTATTTCTTTAATATAAATGTACGATTACGTTAATTAAAATTATTAAAAAAAAAAAATTGATACAAACGAGATAGTAAATGAAATATTTATGATATTTAAAATATAAATAAATTTAAAGTAATAGACCATAACAAATTTAAATAAATAAAAATAAATCGTTGGGGTTGTGGTAATTTTCTAAATTAAAATCGAATTAATTTATTCAAAATAACAATAAAATAAAATATTTAAATCAACATCCATATCATGAGCTTGGTAATTTAAATTTTGTATTTGTATACAAATTTATTAAAAAAGTAAAAAAAAAAAATACGTAAAATAAAATGAAAGCAATTGAGAAAATGTTGAATTTATTTTTTATTGAATTATAAAAATACATAAGTAATTAAATAAATATTAATGTATATTATTTTGGCTACTGTATACAACTGACTGGCTATCAATATAATAAACTTACAAAAATATATTCCATAAATATAATTTTAAACTAATAACAGATAACAAATATATTTAAATAAACTTTTTAAAATTTATTTACAGACATTCCTAACTAATAAATAAATAAATCAACGCATCTATCTCGTTTGAATTTTATTATTATTTATAAAAATATGAGGTATCGAAATTATTTAAATAATACTTGGCAGTAAAAGTGTGTCGGCGTTGAATAAGAATTTAAAAAATATAATAAAAAAAAAGTAAACTTGAACGACTGTAGCAAATTCTAATAAATGTCAGTACAAATCGATTAATTGTAACAAAATAATAAAGACGATTGCAAAGAAAATAAAAAAAATAAAAGTTGCAACTAAAAATTTTTAAAAATAAATGTTGGTGACCCGTATTTTTGGCAATACATATTACTCAAATAGTTACTTATAATTATAATAATAATTATTAAAGTAATGGATAATTATAATAGTTGATAAAACTAAATAGCCAATAAAAAATTTATTTAAATATTTTTTCGACGACTGAAAGTTATATTAATTACTATAATAAACAAATAATTATTTATAATTATAATTGTAAATCAATATCTGATTAATTGATTAATAATAATTAATAACGATAATAACTATCTCATGATCAATATATATAAATATATATATTGTTCGTAGAAGGAATTTTTTTCTTTATTGCTTCTTACGCTACTCTAGAAAAAAAAAATAAAAAATAAAATGTATTGTAGATATTGTCAATCAATAAACTCAAAACAATTTAAAATTTATCATGTTTTGTTATTCATTTTTTTTAAGGGCATTCTCAGACAATATCCCGCACTTTTCAGAAATATTCCATGACTCGACTGCCATTATTGTATTAAAATTTTATTAATTGATAGAAAAGAAACTAAACAATTTTCGGATTTTTTTTATGACAATAAAGTTAGCAGACATTTAAAAACTTTTGGATTTTTTTTAACAAAGACATAAATATTAAAAAACATTTTGAAAAATTGCACGTATAGTTTATCAAATTTTCGACATGTGCATTTTTTTAGAAATATTTTTTTTTCATTATTTATCTGTTAAAAATTTTTCTTTTAATTTCAATTGTCTGCCAACTTTACTATCATATTTTTTTTGACGTTTACCCAAAATAACTTATAGCAAAAATGGTTATGAGCGATAGTGATACCTTGACGAAATGTCAAAAGCAAACCGATCTGTAACTAAATAAAAGTGACGGACAGATCGAGGCAACCAGTAAATGTCATGACAATTCCCTGATTAAAAATACTCATTGAAAAGTATTGAAAATTATGATACTGAAGTGAGCCGACGTCTAATAATTTTTTAGCTTTATTTGAAACGATAAATAATAAGAAAAAAAATATTTGAAAAAATTACACTTATAGTTTTTTAAATTTCCTACAAGTGCATTTTTTTATCTATAGAGTTCAAAAATTTTTAAAATACTTTTGAAATCAGAAAAGGGCAAAAGCAACTCTTCAAATTCAGCGTGATTCTCACCTTTTCAAATTGTGTGATTAGTCTTAAATTCCGAGTTGAGAAATATCCTACGAGCAGTAAATTCGGAGAGATGCTGTTATCTTTATCCAAATTCAAAATTATTTTCAAAAATTTTTGAAATTCAAATATAGGCATGTGGGTACTCAAACTGACGGAAATCGTTTACTTTACAAGTCCCCAGTATTCGTGGTCCAAAGAAAAATTTTTGGATGATTCAAAATTCAAATTTTAATATGTTTTGCACAAAAAAACGGATTTCTTATGCAAACAGCTTATAATTGTCTGATCAGTCTTAAATTCCAAGTTGAGAAATATCCTGCGAGTGGTGAATTTGAAGAGTTGCTGGTATTCTCTTCTAAATTCCAAATTTTTGAAATACAAGTATAGGCATGTGGGTACTCAAATTGGCGGAAATTGGTTATTCTACAAGTCACCAGTATTCGTGGTCCAAAGAAAAATTTTTGGATGATTCAAAATTTTAATTTTAATTTTACATTTTTTTTTTTTTTTTTTTTTTTTTTTTTTTTTTTTTTTTTTCAAGGAAAACACTGTAAAGTAACCTATTACCGTCAGTTTGAGTACCCACATGCCCATATTTGGATTTAAAAATTTTTTGAAAATAATTACGCATGTAGAATTTGACGTCATCAACTTTGTAGAACGTAGGAAGTTCGGCATAAGTACACTTCCGATGCAGATAATCATAAAAAATGCGATGTGTGACACAGAATAAAACACGATTTTAGACTGCGGGTAATGTCAGCCCTCGTCTACGGCTCAGGCAGCCATCTTTACCCTAAGTCTGAAATCGTCTTGTTTTATCCCTTGTCACATAATATCCTATTTCCTATTTTAGAATCACTGTAAAAGAAATACATACTTATATTGAAATACAGCTCTTGAGCAGACATTTTATGTACTCTTAAATTTAATGTTGTATGCGGGACAGTATTTGAAAAACTTGTAACAAACATTCTCTTAAATATTTTTTTTTTCTTTTATATCAACTTTGCGGCAGAAATTGCGAGCTGTGAATTAAATTTTTTTTTTTTCTATTTTTCAGAAATTTATCAATCGTTTTTCAAACTTTCGATGATGGGTTTAGTAACCCGGATTCGATCATCAAAAAAATCGACGATACCACCATTAAACGGGGTGAGATGTGTCTCACCGTTACAAAAATTTCGACGTCTCCCAAAGAGACGTTCGAATTTTTGAAAGCAGAGGTAAAGGATGAGCCAAGCGAGGAGTCGGCTCCATTCATTCTCTTATTCGGGCGCAGTGGGTCGGGGAAGTCTTCCACCGTTTTTGGAAGAAGTGGATCCAATTTTCCTGGACTTGCGCGATCATGGTTCTCTACTGGCACTAATATTGAAATAAGGTAATTAAGTCTTATTTATCTCCCCTTTATTTATAAATTAAAAATTGAATACCAATCCACAAAAAAAGTAATGATGTTATAAAATAATAATAAAACAAAATAAAAGAAACTATTAAAAATAAAATAAGCAATTGAGGTGCGCACTTTTTAATTTTTCAAAATTTTTTTTTTGTTTAATGGTGAGCTTGGTTTTTTTAAGTAACTAAACGTAATTATCTCGTAGATTCGTGTCTCAGTTCTATTTACCTCTAACAAAAATTTTAAGCGATGGAAAAAATATCACAATTTTAAGTCATTTAAATGAAAAAATTCGAATCATTCAATTTAAAGCTCGAATCAAATAATTTGATTCGATACGATTTGATACTTATAATTTGTAGATTCGAACTATTTGCACACTTCTAAGATAAAGTAGAGGTACCCCTTTTGGCCACTGTAGGGCCAATTTTGGACACTTGAAAAATTAAAATAAAAAAATTTTTTAAATATGTTATATTAATGATACTTTTATCCCACTATTAAAGCAAAAATTTTATTTCGCATTTTTTCATTAATTAAAATAAAATATTAAGTATCCAAAATTGAGGCGGTGGCGAAAAATGGTACTTCTACCATTTATATATTAATAGTATATATTTATTAATGGTACATTAATTTTTATTCAAAAGAATGATGGAGTTCAGAGACGGCTGTTTTTCCGACCTAGTCCAGGCATGGAAAGATTCTAAGCGAGTTTGGGTCAAAGAACGAATTATCGACCTCACCAGTACCAGCCTGAACAATATCAAGGATTTATCAAAGTTTCAAACCCGGGCAGCAACAGCTAATAACACCGAATCGTCACGCGGATTTATTTGGTTGGAGTTGGTAAGTCTTTACTTCTGTAAAATATACATATTAGAGTGCATAAAGTTTTTCTACACTGAGAAAAAAATTTTCTCCTGACAACTAAATTTTAGTTATGACAAGAAAATGATTTGATTACCCATTGCCAATCATACATTTGGTTGTTTTAACTAAATATTTTGTAATCCACCAACAAAACGAGTTATTAGAAACTATAAAATATTTAGTAAAGATAGCTACGCGTTCAGTAGAAAGAATAAAAACAAATTGATTACCGGTAGTGTTTATAAAGTAGTCATAATGAAATGTATGAGTGATCATTATAGAGAATGAGTTATTGATAATAATTAAATATTATTTTGAAATGACAGAATATTTATTCAACAGTTCAATAAATGCATATTTAGAAAAATAATTTATTTCTTTCACAAGTACTTTTTTTTGTACTGTGACAGAAATTGTTCAGAAAAAATATTAATATTAAACATTAATGTCATAGTGTAATGCAGTATACCCATATATTGCTATCAAAAATTTTCGACAGATTACTCGTCCCATAAATGCTTCAAGCGTCGGAATATAAAAACTCTGAAATAAGTATCTTACCAGGGACACCTCAAATGGTGGGCGCGATCTAGTGGCGAGCACCGAACTACTCCCGCTGCAGCTGCCTAACACCATAACTTTTTAAATCATCTCTACTGTCTATTAATCTTCATTCAATAACTTGAAATAAAGGTAAAAGAAAAAGAATTTTTAATCTTTTGCAATAAAATAATTTTTTCAAGTATGAAAGTAAATAAAATTTACCTGAGACATTAAAAGATAAATAAAATCGTGCGAAATAATTTGGCGCAGTCTTTTAATGCGTTGATGATAATTGCATTTGAAATAAAATAAAATATATATACAGAAAATGACAATTGCATCATTATCGATTTATCGAAACTTAAATTTTATCCTACTAATTTTTGATTGATCAATTTTTTTTTTCTTTTTTGTTACTCTAATAATTAATTATTTTTTCAAAAAATTGTTATTGTAAATATAAATTATCTTGAAAAATGTATGAAATAATGAGATGTTAAATATATCAGAGTGAATTTTTACTCGCGCCATATGATGACCGACTTACATACTTCTTTTTTACCGACACCTGCTCTCTTATTGGCTATGCTATTGAGTACAGTCAATACCAATGTATATTATTTTATTTGCATACAGACACGCAAAGTAAACGTTACAAGTAAAGAAGTTATTAATTATAATATTTTTAGTTAAACAAAAATGTCTGAATACAACAAAGTACGTACAGGAAAATTAAAACTTAAAGGTGAAAAAATTAAGTACGTATTCATTTTTATTATAATTTATAAATAATTGTTTAAATAATTTGACAATGATTTGTTTATTTTTTGTAGATCAAAAAAACGTAAACATAAAAAACAAGACAATAAAGATGAAGAATCCAATGCTCCTGCAAATGATGCCCCTCAACATGGTGATTATTTGTATTATTTGTTAATCTAATTAATTAATATTATAGTTTTTTCAAATGATTTATGCAAACAATCAAATGACACTAGAAGTAGTACACGTCTGATGATTTTTTTCATTTTTTTAAACCAATTAAATTTTAATATAAAAAAATTATATTTGCTTATTTAGAAATTTTTTTTGAATAACATTCTATTTGTTTACCAAAAATAAAAATTCACTGGACGTCTACTATTTTTATTACTATAAAATAACCTAGAAAAATTATTTATAAAATGTGGGCATCGGTCGGCCCTGCAGGCCAGCCCAAAAACTTCCCGCCGTGTTCGAGCTCCTTTTTCTCCACTTCTGTGTGCTAGCGTTATCCTATAAGACTTCTCTGAGAATCCTAAAGAAATTTTTTTCCTTTACTTTTATGTGCTACCGTTTTTCCATAAGACCGCCTAAGAAATTCCATAGGAAATACAAACTTACGTACGCACGTACACGCATACACTCGGACATCATCTTGAAATTAGTCAGAATAGCTTCTTAGAACCTAGAAACGTCAAGATCTATTAGAAATTCGAATTTTGAAAATCGGACCGAAACCAATAACTTCCCGAATTTTTGAAAATTTACAATTCTTTTAGCGAGAAGTAAAAAAAAATATATTATTGTTGGCAAATTATTATTAAAATTAATATTCACAATCTGTACTAATAATTATTGATCCCGAGCATTGAAAGTTATATTTTTATATATGATCCTGAAATTAGCGGACATTTAAAAAATTTTGAATTTTCGTTTTACAATAAATCAATTGCAAAAAAATAATATAAAAATATGCACATGTAGATAATTTAAAAAACTACAGGTGCAATTTTTTCAAATATTTTTTTTTTGTTTTATCGTCTAAAAAAAAATCCAAAATTTATTAGACGTCTGCTAACTTCAGTATCATATTTTTATATGTTGATTATGTATAATAATTATGATCAGGTGGTTGGTGGAAAGTGAACAGCTTCGCTGAAATAACTGGAACAGTGGCTATAGAATTTGGTAATCATACTTATATAAAGGCACTGGACAATGGTTTGTTCACACTGGGTGCTCCACATGACGAGGGCGATGGTCCATCACCAGAAGAAATCCTCACGGCGTTTCCGGTCAATGAAAATAAAATAGCTCTAAAGTCGGGCTATGGTAAATATATTGGAATTGATAAAAAAGGAGTCGTAATAGGAAGGAATGATGCTGTTGGCGCTATGGAACAGTGGGAGCCTGTTTTCCAAGTAACTATACTTTTTATTATATTCGATAATAATCTATCTAAGAGTTCATACCATCTATTCTCTTTCTCACACACATTTAAATAAACGAAACAGTTCTTGTTGCACTTACATTAGCGAATGGAAATTTCAAATGAGCCGTTCTTACCCAAGTAGGACACTTGCCTTTGTGACATCTACAAGATATCAGTTTTTTAGAAAACTTTTCGATCAGGCACCAATATGTTGACAAAACGATCAGACATTTGTCACCAAAAAAATATCTACTTAAAAGACTTAACACAAGTGATGAAAAAAAGTAAATTACAAACAGTAGTAAAACAAGTTATCTAAATGACTTTTCAATTGACATAACACGAATTTATGTACCTGAAGATCTGAACGTTTTTCGCAAAACGAAAATTAAAGAAAAGAAATGGAAAGTAACAAAACTACTGGATCTAGATTTCTGAAATAGTTCAGACGTCAGCCAAAAATTTCAGGCCACCCCCAACTACCCTCAGTCACCTTTAGAGTAAAATTACATAAATTGTTTTCATTTTCGTCGCGTGAAAAACGTTCCAATATTCAGGCACATAAATTTTCTCTGTCTCCAGAACCAACATTTGCATGTCGGATTTATACCAAAAAAGATGACTCTGAGTCAAAAAAAAATTTGTCATCCTTTTAATCGACATCTTAGAGTGGTCTCTGTGCTACTTGGGCAGATATAAACAAATTTCCGAACGAAAAGTATTTTATTCTATAGATAATAACTTTACGCATTGAATAAAATATTTTATTTAATTATTTGGGTCTTTATCTCGATGTATGAAAACGGTTCATTTGAAAATCACCAATTTCACTCTCTTAAGATGTCAAGAAATTAATAAATATTTGTTTTATTATTTTAGGATGGTAAACTCGCTATTCTAGGTAATAATAATTGTTTCATGTCTGTAACAGAAGATGATGATGTCATTTGCAGTAGTAAAACAGCTGGATCATCAGAATACGTTTGTCTGAGAAGTCTGGTCCAGCGAATAGACGATCCCAACAAAGGCATACCTATTGAAGAACAAGGTTCACTTACTGAAGTTGAAGTCAATTATGTGTAAGTAGTAATTTGTTTAATTATCAACTATTCAATTATTTACACATGATCATTTCATTTAAATTTGATTATTTTTTCTTTACTTTGATTTTTTCAGGCGCAAATTTCAAAAATTCCAAGATAAAAAGCTAAGGATAAATACCGAAGATAACAGTAAATTAGCAGCTGCTAAAGCTGAAGGAATTTTGCACGAAACTTTGCTCGATAGAAGAAGTAAAATGAAAGCTGACAGATACTGCAAATAGAATTACAGTAATAAATTTTTTTAAAAATTAACTAATTGATTAATTTAACAAAAAATACCAAGTTTTTTTTTTTTTACATTATTGGCACTTAATTATTTTATTTTACTAAAAATTGTGAATTAATTTTTTTTAAAAATTAATTTACTGTTTAATAAACGATGACATAAAAAAAATATCCGTAATTCTTAATACAATAATACGTTGAACTTTTTTTTTTTTTTTTGAAAATGAAACGCATCGTAAAATTAATTGAGCAAATTTGATTTATGATTATTAATGAGTACTTTATATTTTTTTTATATTATAGATAAAAAAAATCAGTTCTTGTGATCATATATATGCTTATAAGAAATGATTGCATTTAAATGTAATAATAAAAATTAGCTATGAGCTTGTCTTATAGTAATTAATTAAAATATCTTAACACGCATTGATTAGCAAACTATTCGTTTATCTTTTACATTTTAAATTTAAACTCAAATGGGACCAAGAGTAATTGAACAATTAAAAGTTACAATAAATGAATACGAGTAAATTTATCAAACTATTTTATAGTCCACATTAATTGGGTCTTTTGTTTAAAAATTAAATATCGGCGGGTAGGCCTTCAGAATCTGCGCACGTTCACTTCTTAAATTCTTAAAACTCTATATTTTTTCATTATAATTACTCATTATTCATTTATATATGATCAATTCCGTGTACTAACGCTAATTAAATCGAATTATTATCGATAATTACGCCGTTATTTACATGATTGTGCTCAAAATCGAGCCATTTATTATTTATCTGTTTCTATTATTAGTATTTTTATTATTTATATTTAATTATTATTGTCCATCCAACATGTGATAGCAAAAGTTTTTTTTAGTGCGTCAGTTTGATATTTTACTGAAAATTTTGTTGGACGGCCTGCGCTTTTTTTTACATTTCTACAAGTAGACTCAGTGCATTTAATAAATTATTACAGGCAGTAAAAATTATTTGTTATAAAATTTACATTTAAAATATTATTAATAAATATATAGTTATTTAAACAATCGAATTTCTAAGCACAACCACATGTAAAGTACACGGCGACACTTAAAGTCGATTAAGCTATGGGCTATTGCATTAGAGAACGAAATTTTTACTTTTTTTTTTACAATAATAATAATAATTATTAATATTATTATTATTATTATCAATAATTAATTGATTAATATTGTTATTGTTAACTAACTAGCTAACTAACTAACTATTCATTCATTCGGCGAAAAATATTCTCCATCAGTTTCGGTTTTAAAAATTTTTTTTATCCAAATGAAATTACGCTACAAGTATTATTCAGACATAGAAACGAAGAATTGGACTAATAACTAATAATTATTTGTGTCAGCGAATAAATCGAGTTGTTTGTTTTAAGAAAAAAAATATTAATCGGTTTAAATAACAAATTATTGATTGAAAAAGTGTTGTAGTTAAGTTAGGCGGGTAGTTTTCGTAAAATATAAGTTATTTTTTATGTAATATTTCAGCTGCCTCGGACTCCCATTGACGAGGTTCCTTCTCCCCGTTGAATTTTTAACCACTCGACAAATTCGTCGAGCATTACTGGCCCTAAAAATATTCATTTTTAAATTATTGATGGATTACGTCGCGAGGTAGCGGTTAATTTTTTTTAAAATCCCGCGGTTTGTGCGAGTACGTCAGTATGATTTACTTGTCAAATACTTACACGCTCCGTCTAAATCATAATTCGATAAATCATGATTAATAGTTCGCGAAAATTCCAGAATGTTGCACCACTGATCTTTGTTTATTACTTTGTACTTGGATTGATCTAAAAATTGGGCGAATTGTGAAAATAATGGCCAATGTTTTCCCAATAATAATTGAAGCATCACTCGCGCTGTTTCCATGTCCATACTACGTTGATCTTTATCCTTAAAAATTTTAGTTAAGTTTTTAAATTTAATTTAAGGCATTTTTAAACGGTGACCCCTTCACACTTTTTTTACATTCAGTGACATTTAATTGTTATAACAGTAGTGAAATTTTATTAATTAATTAAAAACAGAGATGTAGGTTTAAAAATAATTACTTAAAGTTGATATCAATTAAGGTTGAAGATCTAGTACCTGGTCAGGGAACTATATTTAGTAAAATTTAGTAATGAATGAATAATTGTTCCAGTGTATAGCCGCATGTACGACCTTTTACACTTTTTGCCTTTACATCGCAACTGCTTCCTTTCTTTATCTGCTTTTCATTGTGCGGCTGTGGCCCGACTTGTGCTTATACTGTACTGTACCATTACGGTGATACCCTATCCTCCACCTTGGCTGTGGGGGTATAGGGGCAAGGAAAACCACAGAGAAAACCATTGCCAGTACAGTTCGGTTTGGGTGAAGCTCCAGTGGTCGATAAAATTCCCATTTTACCGATCACTGGATCTTCATCCCGCGCCTAACGGTCAGAGACCTTCGTTCGAACCCAACGCGTGGCTAAACGGTCACCCAGCCAAGTAGTGGCCATGCTCAATGCTACTTAACTTCGGTGATCGCCCGAGCCACGCGTGTGCCGAACGGCTGCCTCAGCCGCTTAGTAAAATTTAGTAATTATAGAGAAATATATGTAGAAGATATAAAAAATATAGAAGAAAATCTATAGAAAATCTAGTAGCTATCACCGTCTAAGAAAATAGATATACAAATACATGAGTGATCGGGTACTAGATCTTTTTACCTTAGAAGTTAAGGGGGATAGCCACTGTGAAATTTCAAAAAAAAATTTTTTTTTTTTTTTTAAATCAAAGTGTAGATGTTCAAAAATATGTATCTAAAGTTTTATATGAAAATTCCGAATATTTTTCAAGTTATAGTAATTTTTGTGACAGCGCGTCAACTGACCGCTGCATCGACTAAAAACTTTGAACGCATTTTTCTCGAAACTACTTTTTTTGAACTGGTGTCATCTGTAATTTGCATAAATATGAACCGATTCGCAACTTTTTTTTTGCCGTATTCGTCTATTCAGTAGCTAAAGTTGCACGTAGGGGATTTTGAAAATTTTGATTTTTAAGATTTTTTAGGGCTGTTTGAATCCAAAAAAATGAGAAAAAATAACGAAAAAATTTTTAATATGTCGCAATTTTTTTTCAAATCCAAATTTTCAAAATCCCCTACGTGCAACGATAACCACATGCACACAGATTACAACGCCGTTTGGTTTTTTTGTTTCCGATAATCCGTTTTTGAGTTAGAGATGACACCGTGGTGGGGGAAATTTTTTTGTTGCTCCACAAAAATGCTTATAACTTTGTAACAACATGATATTTTTTAATGAAAATTTAGGAGAATTATCTTCAATGTATACTTTAGAAAACAAAAAAAAACCCGATCCCCAAATTCCTTTAATATTCCAGTCAAAAAAATTCCCGAAAATCACCTATTTTTTCGATTCTCAGTAGCTATCCCCCTTAAACGAAATTTTGTGAATAAATTTTAGCCTACACAATTTAAAAATTCCAATCATAATGTTCTCCTAAAGATTTCCTAAAATTTATTTATCAAATTTCCTTCAACTCCCCATCGATATCAACTACAAGTAATTTTTTTTTAGATCTATATTTTATAAGACGTCTGTTTGTCAATTAATGCTTGAACTTTTCTGTAATTAACTAATAAAATTTCACCGCGATCAAGTCAGATCAAGGTCACTGACTATTTTTCAAGTGTGAGGAGGGGATATTTTCTGATGTCTTTAAAAATAAATAACTAATAAATAATTGAATACTTACTCTAGCAAAGTCATATGCATATCTATAAATTCCCTTGAATGCGTGTGGCTCGTTGAGTAAACTTCTCAAGTAATCAAGTTTTTGTTGTAATTTATGAATGGTATCACACTGTAATTCAGATAATCCCTTGAGCCATTCGTTGAGTGTGAAAAATCCCATTTGACGAGCGTTCATTTTGTACGCCAGTACAAGCATCACAACATTTTCCGGTTCTACAGCTATGTCCTCACAAAATTTTTCCATTCCATCAGGACCCAGGGTATCAGGATCATCCGCAGCTGTGTACTCTCTGAACCACGCAATGCAGCGTTTTTGGACAAACGACGATGCTGCTGGAACATCTTCTGTCTTTGTATATCTTCTGGCGCTAAAAAAAAATAATAATAATAATAATAATAATAAATATCTATTGACAAACATGAACACAAATAAATAATTAAAAATAAAGATTAATTATTATTAAATCACTTATACGTATTTACACACCCGTCGTCTTCCATACACTGTCAAACTGTACAAATATTTATTTTCTTTGCTTTAATTCTTATAATCAAATTAATAAATAGAGTATTTAAAAATTTAGGTAATGAACAAATATAAGTAATTAAATTAAAAGTTAAACGAGAAGAAAAAAACGTTTAATAAAATAAAAATAAATGCTGAAAAAGTTAAGCTAGAAAATTGGACCAACAAGACCAACTAGAGTAGCAAGGAAGGGCAAACTAAAATTGTGGACGTCTATTCTTAAACTTTAGTTCTCTATATCTACTAAGAATCAGTGGGTGCATCCAAAGAATAACTAAAAATGTCTACCAACATTCTATCAAAACATTTACGTTGCAAATAATAAATAAAACATCATCAAGGTCATATCCGCATTAATTATCAATAAAAAACTTAGCAAAATATTATAATAAATCTCAATAAATACAACGGTCACATGAATTTATCCGTTGGCAATTAAATTAAACAGTAAAACTGAAGAAAATGAATTACTTAGACGTGTGACGCAGCCTCTTGGAGGGATGTCTGGGCATTCCATCCTCATGGGCACTTGGTGACATATCAGTAGATGTGTGATGATGGTTTGTACTGGAGGGCGCTCGGCGCTTGCTACGAGGCATCCCTCCTCCTCTAATAACTAATCTTGTGTCCTTACTGATACCTGATAAGTCCTTCTGCTCCTCCTTTATTCGCCGTGATATGAATTTGCCGAATAATTTATTATTATCTTCTTCAGCTGATGCAACTTCTTCTCTTCCTTCTTCCCACGCCTCCCGCTATTTGACACAAAGCCAAAATAAAGTCCAAAAAATTAATCGATATGATTTATTTACTAGCAATCAACTGTCAATTATGATAATTACCTCGTAGCAGTCTTGAGTACTTGATAAATTAAATAAACCAAATTGATCAGTAATGTGCTGGGTATCGTAATAAATATCACGATCACTCTGGGTCGGTTCCACGTTCAACAAGGACGAGGTTAAGTTCATCAATACATCTCCAATAATCTTTTTATAACTTATTCAATTTTTTTTTACTATAAACGTCACAATTTTTATTTTTATTTCAATTTATTAATCGTTACTTTATTGAGACGTACGTTTGATTTGTCAATAATAACTTTTGTTGCTGCAATTTATTTTTTTTTTTTTGCGTTTACAAAAAGCTTGATGATGTCCCACACGATTGATTGGCTCTACAATGAATATGTTATCAATAAGTAAGAGCGTTTATTTTTTTTTTGAAATATTAAAAAATTTATGTAAAATAAATGGACGCGTATTTAAATATTTAGATATTTGAATTTAAGACAAATGAATAAAAAAATTACTCGATGTCTAATTGTACGAGGCTACAACCGAGGAATGGAAGAGCAAAGAGAGACCGTAACAAGGCTGAATAACTTCGGGCAGGAAATTAAACGTTTGATATTAAAGTAAAAAAAAAAATAAAATAAAATAATAAAAAAAAAAAAGTATGAGTATACAATTAACGGATAACGGATAATTTATCATATCATTGTTCTAATGAGACGTTAAAATATATATAAATATATAATCCGGTTGTCTAAATAAATGTATAAACAAAAAAGGATTTTGTCAAACGGTTGGATGAAAAAATTCACGCACCTTCGATTACCTTTCACAGAATTATTATATTTTTTTTTTATATATATGTGGGTATATTGGTGGCAGTTTTTTTGTTCACTATCACGAATTCACAAATTTCATAATTAATATAATTTGTTATTGTGGATGGGTATAATACTAATTAATTTAAACTATTAAAACTAATTGCGGGCAAATGAACCCACGGACAATAAATAATTTGATAAAAAATAAAAATATATAATGTTTTATACTCTTTTGCCCTAATGCCAAAGAGTGTGAGGTGATTTCAATAACCTCGGTCTAGGGTACAGATCTCTCACGACACGACACGACTAAAACACAATGTGATAAAGTTTTAAACTGGTGCTGCCATCCTGGCTGATGCTGCTCTCAAAATTCAAACTTTCGTAGGGTTTATTTTCATTTTTTTTATCAGGACAGACCGATAAAATAAAATTTTTTATTTATTACTATCGATAATAACAATTTCTATCATTAGATAAAAAATATATATATGATACTGAAGTTAGCAGACGTCTAATAAATTTTGAATTTTTTTTTAGACGATAAACTGTAAAAAAAAAATATTTGAAAAAATTGCACCTGTAGTTTTTTAAATTTTCTATAAGTGCATATTTTTATTTTTTGTTTTTTTGTAATGAATTTGTTGAAAAAAAAATTCAAAAAATTACTAATTGTCTGCTAACTTCAGGATCATATATATATGTATATATTTAATACCAAGAACTGACAGGTCACAGATGTCCTTCTTTGTGCTAAATGACAGATACGTCATTTTATTTTTATTTATTTATAAATTTTAAATAAATAATTAATAAGTAAATTTAAAAATTCAAAAAATGAGCGCTTATGAAAAATTAAATTCTATTTAAATTTATATTTTAAACTAAGTGTCAAATGGTAATTTTGATTATAACCTGAGAAAAATTTACTGATAAGAAAAAATGTTGAAACCAAAAGCTTTGATGCAGGTTCTGAGCCAAGCAAATACTGGTGGTGTTGAAAATACTTTGTAAGTTTTTTATTATTTATTTTTTTTACGATTTTAAATCTTGGATTGATGGACAGTAATAACGAGAAGTTGATTATTGTTACAATAATTATTATTTTTTTAAGATTACTCAGTAGAGATGGTGGTCTTTTGGCTTACAGTGGATACGGTGATAAAGATGCCAGAGTAACGGCTGCTATAACGAGTAATATTTGGTCAGCTTATGAAAAAAATGGACGTAATGCTTTCAAAGAAGATGAGTTACAATTTGTTTTAATGGATTGTCAGGTATAGATTTTGTAAATTTATGAATTGGTAATCTGTAGGTGATCTCTCTTTACACCTCAGTCAAAATGTATCAGGTGAAATATCTCAGTCACTAATTTCTCAATTTAAAAATTTATTATGACTGAGATGTTTTTATCCAAGACGTCATTTCTGAGATAAAATGAAGGGGAGCCCAATTACAGATTGTAGTCCCTGTGACTCGAGTATCATGATGCTAAAGCCAGCAGACATTCAAAAATTTTTTTTTAAACGTCAAAATACTGGTAGAAAAAAAATATTTAAAATTCATCTAAAGAACGTAGAAATTTTTTTTATTCTGCATATTTTCAAAAATTTATTTTAATGACAAGTTATTTATTAATAAAAACATCAAAATGTCACGATCCTGGAGCTAGCAGACACTTAAAAATTTTTAGGATTTTTTTTTGAACAATTAAATTTGAAGAAAAAAAAACTAAAAATATGCAGATGTAGAAAATTTAAAAGACTACAAGTGCAATTTTTAAAAATATTTTTTGTTTTCATAATTTATCGTTTTTTAAAAAATCCAAAAATTATTAGGGACGTGTTCAGAAATACACTCTAGAGGTGAAAAATTACCTATCCAAGTGTGATTAGTACTTTTGTAATGTTAAATCGCATCTATGGATCGACTAGAGGATATTTCTGAACGCAGGAGTTGAATATTTCTCTTCCAGAGTGTGTTTCTGAATACGCCCCTAGACGTCGGCTAATTTCAGTATCATAAAATGTCAGTGTCAAATGTCTGCTACTTTGAGCGTCGACGAATATTACTACTGAATTTTTTAAATTAAATTTATAATAATAAATGTATTTGTAATTTTTACAGGAAGGTAAAGTTGTAATAACAGAAGTGGCAAATTTATTACTATGTCTTTATGCGAGAGAAAATGTTGGCTTTGGATTGCTGAGAGAAAAAGCACAAGCTCTTGCTAAATATCTTGATCAGCCACTAAAAACCATAGCAAGCATGCCTTAAATTTTAATACATTATTTAAAATTAATTATGATATTTAATAATCAATAATAATTCATGACTTTCTTACATATTTTATAACAAAAATTGTATATAAAAAATATGTTAATTATTAAATAAATAAATGATATTCCCAGGAAAAATTTTTTATTGATAGAGAGACCGCTCCAGTGAATAAACACGGCCGGTAAATGAACTATTTAATTTTTAATCACAATTACATAAAAGAAGTACTTGATTACTTCAATTGACAATTTTTATAAATTGTAATTTTGTTTTCTTTTGTATTAAAATATTTGAAAATACGAGCATTCATTTACTGACTCAGTCACCCTATTAATTAAAATTGAATAATAAAATTATTAAAGTTGTTTTAAATTCAAGATTTACAACAAAGTCTTTATTAAATCACAACTCATACAAACAAAGTTTACATTGTTAATAATTACATACTTTATTATTTGAATTAAATTATATAAATAATTATGTTTCGTTCATTTAAACTCATAGATATTTCTTAAGCACTCAGTACTTCAATACGAGCAAAGATTTTAAATATTTTCTGTAAAATGTGTCAAAAAAAAAGTTACTTATTACAATTACAATTTATATTTTTGAAGTATAAAAGAAAATTTAATAACTTTTATTGAAAAATAATTTAAAAAAGTTTTCGTTTAAATAAAAATATAAAGAGCTTAGTAAATATTTAAATAGTAATTGTGCAGTTTCAATGAACATATAAGTAGAATATATATATTATATTTTATTTATTAAATATCCTGTTTTAAATATTTATTTATTTCATTTTATAAATTTAAATCTGGTATAAAATCTTTGTAATGTCTTTGATCGTGCGGGCTTTTATTTTAACTCGTAATAAATCATGTAAAAATTTTTTGTATTAAAATCCATACATTAATTCTTTTTTTTATATATGCGAGTATATATATATATATATTCAAATACAAATTTCACATCTAATATTTAATTTAATTTCACAATATGACATTTAATAATTTGACGAGTGGTTTTATTTAAATAATAAATGTCTTTATGAAAGTACAAATATTTCTTTCACTAAAATTCAAAATGACATTTCTACGACGAGTATTTATTTTAATTTATTTAATTGCTTATATTTATTAGTAATTGTTATTAATATTTACTGTTTACAAAGCCAATACTTAATTATTTATTTATTTTTTTTAAATTACCGAGCTAACTCTTTATAATAAATGAAATGACAATAAGGGATATTTGTGATAATTATTTAAGGGGGGAAGCTGGTCTGAGATACAAAAAAAAGAACATATTTTTGTGATTTTTTTTGCAGAGTACATTCTTTATTAAAATTCTCAAATTTGTGACATTATTTAGCAGCATTCCAAGAATATTCTGCTAAATTTTCATAAAAAAATATGGAAAAATAAACCAGTGGTAGTGGGGAGAGCCGAGTCACCTCAAAAAAAAAGTATTCATACCGTAGGCAGAATAACTCATGACTACTTCATTTGAAATAAAAAAACCAAAAAGATTTCTTCAGTACATAAGTTTATCTGAGATTTGAACGAAGGATTTTTTTTTTCAATACCTACTCATTTTTTAATTAAACAAAAGGAAGAATTTTTGGCAAAAATCCGAGTTTTTTGATTGCACCTTTACCAAAAATTCAAAAATGAATATTTTGTTTATTCCTTCGTTCAAATTTAAGATAGACTTATGTACTGAAGAAATCTTTTTGGTTTTTTGATTTTAGGTGAAGCAGTCATGAGTTATCTTGCTTACGGTATGAAGACTTTTTTTTTTGTGGCTCGGCTCTCCCTACCACCACTGGCTAATTTTTCAATATTTTTTTGTGAAAATTTAGCAGAATATTTTTGGAATGATGCTTAATAATGTCACAAATTTTGAGAATTTTAATAAAGAATATACTCTGAAAAACAGAAAATCACAAAAATATGCTTCTTTAGTATCTCAGACCAACTTCCCCCCTTAATGAAATACCAGATTATTGCACTAATTATTTCATTAATTAAGTATATAATAACGTGTATTTATAAAGCACCTTTATTTTTAGTATTTTTTTTCGTTTATCTTTTTGATAATGTTCTAACATTTTTTTTTATATATATTTATTTATTTAATAATTAAACATAATTTAATATTTGTTGTTTGCTTATTAATTAAGTGTAAAATGTGAAATTTATTTAATTATTTTCTTTTTTATAGGCCAGTTGATGTGATAATTGAAAAATTTATATCATTTATCACAATAATTGAGTATTTATTAATTTACTTTTTTTTAATAAGAAATACGATTGATAACTATTTGCAAAAACATTTTTAAAAATATTATTTAATTTAATAATTAACAAATCGAGGTAAAGGTATTAGAATTTTAATGTTCATTTTTTTTTAATGAGATTTAATTTAATTGTAATGAGAGTTTGGTCCTCTTATAGAAACTGTTTTATGAACTTTTTATTTCTTTTAATATATTTACATGTATATATATATAAATATTAATATATCATGTTTGATTTAATATTATAATTGCCATTGTCGATTATATATTTTAATAATTTGATATTTTATATCGTATTACTTATAAAAGTTTCAATTTTATGTTTTTGCATCGTATTTTCTTTATATTTATTTCTCAAACGGCGGCAGTGCGCTAGTGGTTTAATTTACTTTATAATTAAAAAAAAAAATCTTATTTGTTTTCCTTAACTTTTTTTTTCTTTACAATAATTTAGTAAAAAATTCTAATTCTTAATAACTATCGTAAAATTTTAATGTTTCCAATTATATATGTTATATATCTATTTTAATTCTAATAGATAGTCACGATTACGCTTGTATAAATTTACATTTTATTAACTCGTGTAAATCGATATTGTCCTTGTTACTAATTTTTAAATGACAAAGATTTTTTATATTCAAATTTATCTCGTAGTTTTTCATTATTTTTGTTCTTTTTTTTCTTTAATTAATATTAATATATAGATAATAAAAAATAAATAACGAGAAAAATTATTTAGTAACAATTATTAATTGTAAATAAAATTAATCACAAGAAAAACATAAAACAGTCTTCGCATTACTAGATAGATGTATTGCTAGAAATATATATCTATTAATATATATATTAGCGGATAAAATAATTAATTAATTTAATTTAATTAAATGTAACATTAAAAATAATAGTGGACTGGGCAGAGGAAGAAATCAAAGTATGTAATGATTACATTCGTGAACCCTTTTGCTGCAACACCTAAAAATTAATTATATTTTTAATTAATTTAAATAAATATACTTTTATATAAAAATAATAAACACACGTCAAAAAAACTCTACTACTTATTTTTTAAATAAATAATAATTTATTTCAACAATTTGATGATTAAAAAAAAATTGAATAAGTAATAGAATTTTTTTAAACTAATAAATATTTAAAATGGACTAATCTACCGACGTAACTAGATCTGAAGCATTAAAACTAAAAACTAAGACCCCTTGTTAATAAAAACCATTATAAGTTTAACAAATTAATAACAATCACAAATTACTCACCTGTAAATACAACAATTTCAAACACAAATATTTTTATCTGCTGTATTTATTTATTTACACTTCACTTAGTTTATAAAAATAACAATAAAAGCTGTACCCTGATAAATAAATAAACCCATGATAAAAATAAACCATGCAAAATATTAAAATCATGCTGGATAAAGGATAGAAAGTAACCAAACCAATAAAAAGACAAATAATTATTTTCTTTATTTACTTAAATAAAAAGCATGCTGTACAATAATAACAATTATTTTAATTATAAATAATCATTTTAAAAATTAACACACAAAATAATAAACGGGACATGCTCATGCAGGTCTATTTATAAATAAATTTTATATTAAATTAGTATACACACTAAAAACTAAATGATTCTTAACGAAACATTTTGTATTATTGATAAAAAAAAAAAATAAATAAATAATAAAAATAAAAACACAAAAGAAAATACATAAATTAATATCTTTTGATTGATTTTAATTTAATTTAAATAAATAAAATATAATACTGGAGTATTTTAATGATAGTTACTAAAAATTTTAAAGATCATCGGTTGTTACGTCGGCGTTGAAAAAATAATTATAATTAAATTAATTAATAAAATGTATAACATTAATCATAATAATAATTAAGATAACTACAACAATAATAATTATAATAATAATGATAATATAATGATAATAATAATAATAATAATAATAATAATAATAATAATAATAATAGTAATAATAATGATAAAATATAATAATTAAAAAATTTAAACAACGCGCTAATCACGACTATTTCGGCTGGCGTGAGCAGAATGCGAATAAGACGGTACCTTTACACGATCGGTGGATTCCTGCTCTTTACTTGTCAATTGACTCGGTCCATATTCACGACTTACGACACACAAAAATTCAGCGTGATCTTCATTCCCATAATTGTACTGCGATCCAATATTAATAAGCTATAAAATAATTTAAATAACATCAGTTGGTTATCTATTAAATTTAATTAATCATCTTTATTATCGTAAATTAAGAGGGGTAATAATTTATAAAAGCGTTTACTCCAAATTAATATTTTGGATTATATTTAATAAAACGGTAACGATTAAAAATAATGCAGGGATAGATTAATGAATAAAAGTAATTAAAGTTTTAGGACTATGTCAGTAGTCAACTCTTTGATTTTATGTACCTGAAGATCGAAACGTTTTCTGCAGAACGAAAAATAAAAAATCTACTTGATCTAAATTTCTGGAATGTTTCAAATAGGCGCTAATTAAATGTGTTGGTCGAAAATTGTAGCCACCTCCAATCGCCCTCAAGCAGTAAAATTTAATAAATTTTTTCGTTTTCGATTCGCGAAAAACGTTCCGATCTTCAGGTAGATTTTATTTTCTGTTAATGATTTAGTAGATTTAAAAAAGATGTTTCAGCAAGAAATTGATAATTTTATAGTAGAAGTACCATTTGTTGCCACTGCTCTATTTTTTGACACTTAATACTTTATTTCAATTAATAAAAAAGTATTAAATAAAATTTCTATTGCAATAGTATAATAAAATTATCTCTGCACACATTTTAAAAATTATGACATTGCGTCTTTCTCAAACTAATTTATTTGAATTTTTAGTGTCCAAAACTGGCCCTAAAGTGACCGAAAATGGTACCTCTACCCTAAAAAAAATTTTTTTTTTTAGATCAAGTAAGAGACCTAGTACCCGATTACTCCATGTGTTTGTATATAAATAAATTTAGTAAATATAGATATAAAAATACATGAGTGATTGGGTACTAGTTCCCTGATCGAGTACTAGGTTTTTTACCTTATTTACAAAATGTAATTATAAAAAACTACCTGTTCAAATTTCCAACCATCGGACATCGTTGATACCATTTGTGTAATTTCATCTTCATGGCACTGTAGTACTCGATAGACATGTTTTTTAGAATCACGAGTTGGTCGTGTGTCTCTTATACTTATTCTTTCATTGACAAGTCTTATCAATTCGGTAATATTATAAAATTCAGCCTCTTCGAGTACACCTTCCTCAGTGAGATCTTTATTTATAACTAATTTTCCATGACGAAGGTAATTTAAGACCGGACTGAAATACGTGGGATCGCGGTCTATCAGATAAGCTCCCGTTTCATCCTGGAAGTTGACACCAAAAATTTTGATTATTAGTTTTAATAATAATAATAATAATTATTATTATTATCAAGCTTATTGATAATAAAAATTTTATAAATAGGATTTATGATAAATTATGTTTATTTTAAAATTACGCGGGTAGTAAATAAATATGTATATAAACTAACCCGGTCGGAAATAAGGTCGGAGTCCTCTTGACATAGTCGATACAGAAACGAATTTGGATCTCGTGCTAATGTCGTTTTAGCTGTCAAAAAATACGTCCCACCGACATTTAAACGCACCCATTGATTATTACAACGTTTAGATATATTATTTTCTGTCATACTGTGAGAATTTATATCATTGAAGTCCGCCATTTTGGCATTTAACTACTTGATAAACGACAACACTCTGCACTCTCGACTAACAATAAGTACAAACTACACACAGCGCACACATTTACAAAAAAAAAAAAAAAACGACCTTACAATATGCTGTACCATATATCGTTTTATATAATTTTCATATCGATTAGTTTTATAATCGATTTGTGACTTGAAACTTTCAACTCATCTCGATACTTTTACCTGTAGACAAATAGGTTGATGATCTTTTAACAAAAATATTAATAGGGTAAAGTAACGAAACTAGACCCAATTGCTGTCAGTATCCAGACTTTTTAGTGATAAAATTATTTTACGGCAGATAAATATTTATTATTTTTATTGATTAGATAAATTGTTGGATCATATCCGAGGAATTTTTATTTTAATAGAAAGGAAAGGAGTTGACTATGATACGGAATATTTTTAAAATATTTGAAAACATGCGCCCAGATTTTTAATGATGCTGAAGTTAGCAGACAATTAACAATTTTCAGACTTTTTTTTTTAATAATTTAATTTAAAAAAAAGAAACTAAAAATATGCATGACAATAAAGTTAGCAGACATTTAATAATATTTGGAACTTTTTTAACAAAAAAATAAATATTAAAAAAAATATTTTGAAAAATTGCACGTATAGTTTATTAAATTTTCTACATGTGTATTTTTTTAGAAATACTTTTTTTTTTATTATTTACCTGGAAAAAAAAATTTATTCAAATTTCAAATGTCTGCTAACTTTACTGTCATAAAATATGCACATGTAGAAAATTTAAAAAACTGTAGATACATTTTCTTAAATACTTTTTTTTTAACAATTAAAAATTTTCAAACTTTCTTTTTAATAATTTAATTTAAAAAAAAAACTAAAAATATGAACATATAGAAAATTTAAAAAACTGTAGATGCATTTTCTTGAATACTTTTTTTTTAACAATTAACAATTTTCAAACTTTCTTTTTAATAATTTAATTTAAAAAAAAAAAAAACTAAAAATATGCACATGTAGAAAATTTAAAAAACTGTAGATGCAATTTTCTTAAATACTTTTTTTTTTATAATTTATCGTTTTTAAAAAATCCAAAATTATTAGACCTCGGCTAAATTCAGTATCATGATTTTTAAAACATGAGTGTGAATGTAGCAGACATACGAAAATTCATAAATTTTGAATAAATAAATAAATAAATTAATTAAATAATGTAATTTTAAAAAATGCGCGCGCTGATTTTGAAATTATCCAATTACGCGTTTTTTAAAATTTATTCTACTTACATATTATTTATTTAGTCTAAAATTTTAAAAGTTGCCAATTGTCACGCGCTTTATTTAAAACTCGTATGACTTTTTTTTTTATTAATATTAAATTTATTTTGATTCAAAAATTATCGTTCGTTATGGCTGATTATTGATATTTATCTCAAAGTATCAGAACGTCATCTAATTTCACTATCATATATAAATTTATGGAAATGAATTTTTATGAAGACTAAGAATTTAACAATTTACTCTAAACATTTGTAATAATTAAAAATTTATCAAGTATTAATTGTCTTATTAATATTATTTATTCAAAAATATAAAAAAAAAAACATAAATTTATTTAAATTTAAAATTAATAAGGATAGAAATAAAAAAAACACAATTTAATGTCACATAAAATTTGTATTACAAAAAATAAATTAATTAATATTTTAGTTACAAAAATACATGACTAATTAATAATTAATAATACTCTATCTAGTGATGATTTTAAAATGTATTTTTAAATATTTTAATATTTTTCCTTTTATAGAGTTTACAATATTTTTTTTTTTTTTTTTTATTTATAATTAATGATTTATTTGCATACTAAAAACACGAGATTCGATTTAAGTTTATGACAAATGGAGTATAAAAAAATTTTAATGTGACATAAAGTAAAATAATAATTTTAATTATTAATAATAATATAAGTATAATGTATTCTATCAGTCCTGCCTCTACTATATATTATATTTTTTATTAACTTTTTTTTTTACCGTATGGCTGCTTATACTCGCACATTGTACTGAAATTACATTTAGAAGAATAAAAAAAATTATTATAAACTTTATACAATTGTTAGTTCTTATAATTATACTTACAATTATTATTTTATTTTATTTCTTAATCATATATTGTTTTTTTTGTTCATTAATTACTATGCAATGTTTTTTATTTTTTACTGCAAAATGTAGAGATTCCGGCACAATACTGTACATTGTAATTTATAAATTTATTTTTTGTTCATTTGTAAAATTAATTTTGATATTTTTTACGTCTACTAATACTACTATATTTACGTAGTGTCATGTTTACGCATTAAAATTATATATTTATATTATATTATCATTACTAATAAAAATTAATATAAAAAAAATTTAAGTTTGGCAAGCATCGATTGATTTATACATTAAAATAAGAACAAACGATTTAAAAAAAAAAAACGTGGTCACCATACACTAAAATTTTGTCATTGTTCCCATAAATTTGTTTTTTGTTTAAATATCAACCACGATGTATAATTAAAAAAATTGTCATTGAATTTTAAAAAAATTAACGACTCTAATAAAATTGTCATTTTTTTTTCTATATACAATTTTTTTAAAAATAATTACTTTGATTTTTATAATGAATTATAACTATTAATAAAGCAATATATATTTGCAAGAGTATTTTAGAATTATTTTTTGTTCGTTCTTAATTGTTCTAATATTTAAAATTGTAATATATATATATATAATAATAATAATAATAATAATATTTAGATAATTGTTGTACGATAAAGTGCTTTGTATTAAAAAATAACTAGCCTCTTCTAAATCGAGAAAAAAGGCATTCACTGGAAACAGATCTAGTATTGCGTACCTATATTATTTATTTATGTGTATGTATGTATATATTGTTTTATATATGCATACATATACGTATAATTAATATTTTATACCTCAACGTTTATCTTTGTACTTAATTTTGTGCCGCGTTTGCCGCAGCTTTTCTTCATACTGACTTTCGAGTTCTTTTAATTTTTCTTTCATCTGTAACTCTTGAGTACTGACAATTTCGTCAACATTTTGTTGTACTTGATTTATAGCTTTTTTGTAACCATCTTCAATTCGTTTACACTCTCCCATTAAAAATTTTTCCTTTTGTTCCGCGTACTCCTAAAAACGATAAATAAAAAAAGTTATAAAATTAATTTAAATAATTAATGTAATTTTTAAATTAATTACCTTATAATTATTGGCAGTAGTTTTAGCTGATTGATACTTATGTTTCAATGTGTCAATACTATTTTTCATTTCTTTTTCTTTCTGTTTAAATCTATTAATCTCATCGTTAAATTTACCCTCCATTTCTTTTAATTTTTTAATTTCTTCTTGCATCTTAGCTTCATTTTCTTTCATTGTCTGATTTTCCGCAGCCCAAGCAGGCATAACTTGGGCCATAACATTTTTAACTTCTTCAATATCGAGCTCTTTCTGTCTCAACTGAACTTGTAAATTTTCAATGGTAATTTTACGCGTCAATAATTCTTGTTTATACTCAGTAATTTTTTGTTCAATCATCTGAGTTACTATTTGCTCCTGAGCTTTGAAAGACGACTGCAGTTTTATTTTTTCCGTCAGCATGGCTTCGCTCATGGCTTCCAGTTCTTTAGTCTTTTCTGCATACTTGAGATTCAATTCCGACAGAATATTTTTATATCGATCCTCGATAGTTTTTTCTTTAGCACGATGTTGGTCCTCGATTATTCTCAGCTCTTCGGCGACCTTTTGCTCCATTTCTTCGCGCACTGTTTTGATAGACATTTCACGCATCCTCTGAAGATCATTGGCTTCAATGGTACTCCGTGGTGACAAATTTAATTCTGCAGAAACTTGTTTTTGATTTTTAACATACTCTTCAAATTGTTTAGCTTGATTTTTTAATTTTGTTATCAAACTATCTCTCTCATCTTTTATTTTTTCTAAATCTTTAAGCCGTTGAAGCTGTGCCTCCTTTTCTTTGAGTTCAAGTTCCAGCTGTTTTACTTTCTGTTCATCCATATCATCTCTACGGTCATTTTTGCTGCTATTTAACTGATCAGTAAGCTGCCTCACCAGTTCTTTGTACTGATTCAGTTCCTTCTCCAAGTCATTTCGCGTATTCGATAAACTGTCATGTGACCTGCTTACATTATTTTCATAATACGCAATCTTATTTTTGCATTCCGTCAATTGGTTTTCCAGCTCGCCGATCCTCGTCTGATATTGAATCTTGTCCTTCAGTAAATTTTCACACAAATTTTTCAACGTGTCATTTTCTAAATTTATTTTAGCAGACAAATTTGCTTGGTGAGTTTCCTTGGTCTCACTGCTGTGTTTTGAATCAGACAACTGATGCTCACGTCTCGACAACTTTACCAATAAATCATTTCTTTCATTAACGATATTACTATATTTCCTCTTCAACGTTTCATGAGAAATTTCCATCTGCGCTATTTTTATTTTCGCTTCATCTAAATTTCTCTCAAGTTCAGTCATTTTTTGTTGATCCTCGACGGCACTCGACAGCTTCTCTTCAAGACGCTTACAGTCACTTTCCAGTTGGGCTATTTTATCTGAATGTTCAGAGCAATGATCGGGTAACAGAATACTGATTTGTCGTTCAGGATAAGCATTGCGAAGCTCAGCAAGTGCTTCTTCTTTAGCTCGCTCAATTTCCTCATGAATTTTTCGCGCATACTCAACTTTCTTCTTGCGTTCATAACTCAAATCCTTTTCTAATTCAATTATTTTTTTTTTATAAGACTCGCACTCGTGAGTTAATCGCTGGGTAATTTTAATTTGCGATTCAAGCTCCAGTTTGACGTAATCGATCTCCTGTTTCTGCATCTCTAGATTAGTATAAGTCTCTTTCAACGTTTTAATTTCCTCCTTATGGTCGTTTATCAACTGCTCTTTTGTCCCACAAACTTCTATGTACAATTCCTTAACGCGATCAAGTTCTCTTTGTGTTTGCTCTAATTGCACGGTTAATTGCACTATTTCCAGATGCGCTTCTTGACGGGCACGTTCGACGGCCTTGTCATGAATTTCCAGGTACTCTTTATTAAACTCACCAATTATTTCTTTCTCCTGCTGCGCCATAGTCTCATGCTGAATTTTACGAATGGTTTCCTCTTGATTCGCCAGAGTTTCCTCTAATTTTTCCTGCAGTCTAGTTTTTTCATGCATCAACGTCGCATTCTGTTCCCTCACTTCAGTCAGATGTTCTGCTAACTTTTTAATTTGATTTGTCGCTTTTATCGAGTGATCACTGATAAAAGAATTAAGCTCATGCTCGAGTTCATTGACACGTTTTGCATAACGGGCGGCCTCTTGTTGGCAAGTATTAGCTCGTGAATGAGCCTTCTCAAGCTCTTTGTCCTTCTGCGCTAATGTATTCTCCAGTCGCGTTATCTCCTTACGTTTTATTGCTTGACCAGCGATACATCTGTGCAATTCACCCCGTAATTTATTCGTGATATCTTCGCCCGATTTGTTTCTTGATTTATTATGCAGCTCACCGAGCTTCATTTGCCTAATAGAATCCGATTCTTCTTCCATCGTTGACGTCAACAGTGAATCATATTGCAAGGCGTCACTTTTAGCTACGTCTAATTTATGCTGTAAATTATTTACAATTAAAATAAACAAGTAATTAATCAATTTATTTAATTATTTTTAAAATATTTACTTTTAATTCTTGAACTGTTTTCAGAACTTCTTCTTTTTCCTGGGTCAAAATTTTGACACGATTTTCCAACTGCATAATTTCCTGAGCATTGTTAGTTGCCATGAGATTACGACATTGAATTTGACTTTCTTCCAATGCCTTTGACAGTCGGTTCATCGTGTCACCTTTTTCAACCATTAATGTTTCATGTGCTCGTCTTACTTCCGCTAACTTATGCTCTAAGCTCACGTACATTGACTCCTAATAAAAATAATAACCAGTAATTAATAAAAAAAATTAATTAAAATAAAATACTTAGTCGTGAATATAAAAAATTAAAATTCCAGTTAAACTAAACAATTAAACTTGCCGATATGTCTTGCGTTAAATCCATTTTAGGCGGCTTGTTAACGAAATAATTTAAGTACTAATTTATAGTTAGTCAATAAAAATATTTAAATAAAATATAAATAAAAAATACCTTCTCATTAAGTTTATCAGTGAGCAAATCGACCTGCGTCTGCATATTTTTCATTTCAATACTGTGTTTTTCTTGCGCCTGTTTCAAAAATTTTTCATGAGTCTTATCGTTAGCTTGTAAACTTTGTACTCTTTCCAATACCGCGATTTTCTGCTGCAAATCAACAACTGAATTCTTCGCTACTTTCAATTCATCGCTCATATTTTTATTGGTCTTCTCCAAAACAGATATTTTTTCTTTGAAACCGTCTATCTGTCCCTGAAGCTGAGCGATTTCCGCCTTGGCGTCAATCAGTGCGTTCTGGGCCTGATTTCTCGACAGATTCGATCTCTCGACCTCAGCTTGAGTCAACGCCAGCTTCCTCGAGAGCTGATTCTTTTCTTCCTCCTTTTCCTGCTGCAGCTGCTGGAATTCCTCAGTCAGCCGTTGGATCTCGCGCATCCTCACCGAATAAAGTACTTCTAGCTGTTCTTTGCTATTGTACTCAGCAGTTTTGTAAGCGTTCGTGTCATTACTAATAACCGGCCGTCCATTGGGACTGACTTTGTAACAATGATTGTAGTGATCAGAGCCAACGTCATTGTCACCACTGCCAACCTCTTTAATATTTTCTAGCGGACTGTTATTGTCGTAAGGTTCGATGTATCCATTGTTTGAGTATTTAGCATTCTGTTTTTCGAAATGATTAGACGGAGTTTCGTAATTTGATGGATAATTGTCTAGTAAAGTGTACCCATCATTTATTTGCGCTCTTAAATCATTCGGAAACGTCATTGGATTAGTGAGACTCGGTGGTCGCGGCAACTCATACGGACTTTCAGCTATAGAATTTAACGAGTTGTTGTCCCTGTTACTCGTACGCGGTGTCCCTAATTGTCCATAAATATCAAACTCGCGCTGCATATCGGAGTTCGTTTTACCAGTATAATATGGAGTACTCATAGCATAATTAGCTTTCCCCTCGGACGTATAGATGCCAAAGTCTTTTTGATATTGCGACAGTGTAGGCGCTGCCTTGTCATTGTTAATTATTTGACTTTTTGAGCAGTTGTTTACTAAGCTATGGCTGACATCTGGGTCTGCATCTCGGGTATCATGAAAATTGCTACTGTTAACCGAGCTCACTTCGTCATCCTCGTCCAAATCCTCAAAGGCATTTGTCAAAATATCTTTTATCTATAAAATAAAACCAAAATGAAAATTAAAAATCTCCGGGTATTGAATGTCGCGGGTAAAAAAATCCAATTTAATAAAATATCAACTAAATATTTAAAAAATGATAACTATGGGTATCTGTACATCAATAAGTATCATGTTACCTCTTCATTACGTCGCTTCAAATCCTCCTGTTCCTCATCCTCTTCTTGTCTGTGTGCAATAGTACTTATTTTGATGCTATCGGAGCCCTGGAAGAGGCTGATACCAGGAGCCTCCATGCCTCCAACAACACGATCTTGCATTATGATTACTAATAATCAATTTATTGTTAATTTTATCAGCATGATAACAATTGTTTATGACACCATAACCTAGACGCAACAAGTGGCTTGCCAAATGACTGTCGTTATAAGCGTTATAGCAATCAATCCAGCGCCAGCAGGACATTGAGAGAGACGCTTAGTACATTTTATCACACAACACTTTTATTATTTATTATTATTTGGATTATTCTTACGCTTAACCAGTCTATTATTTATATTTTATAAATTATTTATATTGTAATGCTTATGCTCTGTATTGACGATTGCTTGTAAACAATCTTTGAAAAGTCAAATGAGCAGCATATTATACCTATAGGTATATACATATATATGTTTATGGAATATTGGTGTTGGTGGGGTAGTAGAAAGGCGTGTTGGTGATGTTGGTTGTTGTTAAAATGAAGGAGCGCGGGAATATGTGTGTTGGTTTGATGACAAGCCCATAAAATTTACTTCTGATTTAAATTGTTGGCGCTACTTTTGAATTTTATTTTTTACACGGATATCTTCATATTCCTACGTACGTCATTTCGCGCGTGATTTTTGAATTATACTCAAGCTGGTAAAACAGCATCGTCTAGACTCTAGACAAATGTTTACCGATAAATCCAATTAATTATTCTAACCACAATAACACAATTTATTATTTATTTTCGTGTGTTATCGTTATCTACATTAAATGTGTGTCAATCCACCGTGTCCAATATTTAATTGAATTTATCGTAAAAAAATTTCCCAGCCTAAAATTAAATTTTTACGTCTTTTAGTTCAGTTTTTAAAGCCAGAAATAATAAATTTTATGCGTATTTACTTCGGTAAATAATTTCTGTTTTCATGTAAATAAATTTATTCGATTATTGCTACTGTTTACCACCACTTTTATGGACTGATTGATTTTTTATACAAACAATTAAATTAAAGGCTTTGCCGACATGTCAACGTAAGTTCAGTATTTTTATCTAAAAGTCTCGACATATTTAAATTTAATTCAACAATTAAATATTTATCAGTTCAAAAATATCTATTCGAAATCATCTGTCGATTCAAATTTCAGGTTCGCTGATAAAATTGATGGATCCAAGTCCCTGTTGTCATTCGAAAGTGACAGTAATCAAATTCTACTGATAAACAAATGCATTCCTGAAGAGTTATTGGGAGAATTGTTGTGTTACGTCGACTATAAGTCGCTTTTGAACTGTCAGCTGGTCTGCAAAAGGTGGAAAGAGCTGATCCAGAAGTACGTTTGGAGAAAGAAAGCTGAGCTGAATGTCGGACACACTCTCCAGTGTCTGAGCGGCATGCCCTGGACAGCTTACTACAAAATCTGCAAAAAAAATCCCTTTGATCGGAACCTGATCAAGAATAACTCCGGTCAAGAAGGTCTGGACAAGCATTGGGTCATCACGAGACAAGGTGGAGACAATTGGCTTGTTGAGAGTCCGCCTTCTGGAGTTCCACCTCTTCCGGACGACCCCATCTTCGAAGGCAAGAGTTCTTGCTTCGTTACCTCCTATCATCTTTGCAAGAAACAACAAACTGTTGATCTCATTGATGAAGGATTGTCTCCTGTTCTTCTGGACACTCTGCAACCTCCTATTCAGGTCCTAATCATTGTCACTTTCTCTACAATAATTGGAGATTAAAAGTAATAAATAAATAATTTATTTATCAGGTGGGCGAGTGGTTCAGCTCTCGATGGGACTGTCCAGCTAAATATGAGTGCATGGTATCGCTACTGGATAAAGATGACAAAGAGTTGAAACTTTATAGATTCAGAGAAAATCTAAAGGATGATAAACAAATGGAATGGTTACACGTGAGCCTCTAGAATTTAATTTATTACAACAGATTGATAGATTATTAAATTTATTATCAATTATTTGCACCAATAGTTTAACTATGAGTTTACAAATTATGGGCCCGGTGTCAGAAAAGTCGTCTTCAAGCACGGGGGTAAAGATAGCTTGTACTGGGCCGGACATTACGGCAGTAAAATGGCTGGAGCTTCAGTTATTGTTAAATTAGACTCGAAAAAATTCGCTAATGCCTCGAAGAAAAGACGGTAATTTTTAAATTACTACTTTTTTTTCATTTATTCAACTATACAGTAAAGGGGAGGGGCAAATCGACCTCCAAATTTTTTTAAGACTCATTCAAAAGAAAATTACTTTCATAACTTCCGTTAATTTTATAAATTTTTGTAAAGAGCTCCATTTTGCCCCATCACCTTCTTCTATTTCTTACTAATATAATTCAGATAAAATAATTCCTCTCAGATTCGTCAGTAAAATTAAGGACTTCAACTTTCAATGTCTGTCATCTGGAGACAACGGCTCAGTATTATCAGGCAAATATATCCCTGATGATTTGCTAGGAGAATTATTGTGTTACGTTGACTACAAATCACTTTTAAACTGCCAGCTAGTTTGCAAAAAATGGAAGCTGCTGATACGCGAATGCGTATTACGAAAAAAGGCGGAATTGATATTCGGACAGTCCCTCAAGAGTTTAACTGACGTAGATAATCATTGGATTGTTTACTATAACGTCTGCAAGAAGGACCCGTTTGGCAGGAATCTGCTGAAGAATAATTCCGGACAAGATGGACTTGACAAGCACTGGGTTATCACCCAGCAGGGCGAAGACAACGATTGGAGAGTCGAGAGTCCACCCGTTGGTGTCCCATCTCTACCGAGCGATCCGATTTTAGAAGGAATAAATATTTGTTTCGCTTCGTCTCTTGATGTCTGTACGAAGCAGCAACTCGTTGATTTGATTGACGCAGGTCTGTCTGCTGTTATTTTAGATACATTCCAACCGCCTATCCAGGTATCAATCACCTAGACAATTGATGATTAATGATAAGCAAAGTAATAAATAATTAATGTCAATAGGTTAGTGAGTGGTATGGCTGCCGATTGAATTGTCCTGTTTACTATGGATGCGTCGTTAAGCTCCTAGATGACAACGATAAAGAATTGATGGCTTATAGATTCGAAGATGACCTAGCGGATAATGATGTCCAAAATAAATGGCTCCATGTAAGACATTTACTCATTTCATTCACGGAAAGATTGGAACCCGACTGGCTACTGTCCTGCACCCGACTCAGTACGATGCTGGGAAAAAATGCTCGATTGTGGTGCATCACCACACTGATTACTGTGCAGGACCTGACTGAGTCGTATGCGCATATCACTCAATCAGGTGCTGCACCACAGTCGAGCATTTTTTTCCAGCACCGTACTGAGTCGGGTACAGAACAGTAACCACTCGGGTTCCAATCTTTCCGTGTGTGTAATTAATTAATTACTATCAATTGTTGAATGATCGTAAGCTTCTTGGTCTCAATAGTTTGATTACGAGTTCAAAAATTACGGTCCCGGCGTCAGGAAAGTATTATTCGAGCACACCGGAGCAGCCACTTCATTCTGGACCAGACATTACGGCTGTAAAATGGCTGGAGCTTCAGTAATTGTTAAGATATGAATAAGATTATATTTTAAAAGACCGGAAATCAATTATTGAATTAATCCTTTAAGTATATTTGTACTTAAAAAATTTGTTATCAAGCAGTTACTTGCTGGCAAGTGATTTTTTTTCTGCTCAATATTTTGGTACTCTATTATATTGATAACTTTGTACGTGATTGATGTTTAATAAATATTATACAGTAATTACTTTTGATACCTAAAGTTACTATTTTATTAAAAATGGTTACATAGTTATGATTTTTATTTTAAATGAAAAAGGAAAAAAAGATAAAAGATTCGTGAGCCGTCGAAGCGTGTTCATGTATAGTAATAGTTTATAATATTTATCGCGACATGTGATAAAAATATTGTTTTGTAGTTTGACTCAGCTATTAAAGAATTGAGTCATCGTGAATTTTCTAACGGTATGTATGTATTTATCAGATTTAATCTTTATGTTCTTCAGAGTTAAAGCAAAAATAGTTGAGTTCCATTTAAATAAAGTAAATGTAAAAGTTACTTGAAGTAATACTTTACATAAGTTAATCGTTGAAATATGTCTGAGTAAGTTTTTTATATATTTTAATATACACTTATCCAAAAAATTAAAGGAACAAGAAAATTTTATAAATTTTTTAGTGATTTTTGGAAGGCTGTATTTTCGTGAAAAATGATCGTATTGAAAAAATTAAAAAAAGCAAATTGAAGCTTGAAATCTCTAGTTTAAAGATCTTTCAGCAAAATGTTTTTTTTAACCACGGTTTTTATCAATATTTGCAGAGTAGCAATGAGTTGACTAAAAAACCAGAAAATGGCCATTTTTTAAAGGTTTTTCAAATGGATATCAAGGATGAAAAAAAATTTTTTTTTGAAAAAATCGAAAATGGAGCTTGTAGGGGATTTATTCAAGTTTATTAAACTGCCCTTTAAATTACTGTGTGACCATTTCTTGCTGAGATATCAATAATCAAAGACAAAAGGATCCTTTTTCATTTGAAGGCTGATATCTCAGCAGCAAATTGTCGTACAGAGAAACAAAAAAAAGCAAATTGTAGCTGAATAAATTTCCTAAACAAGCCATGAATTCGTTTTTTTGAAAAAATTTTTCCCGGCCCCGTAGACCTAAAAAACGAAACCAAAAAATTTAGAAAAATTTTGTCTCGACCTTTTTCTTCTGATTCCGCAAAAACCGTGGCTCAAAAAAATATTTTGCTGAAAGATCTTTAAACTAGAGATTTCAAGCTTCAATTTGCTTTTTTAGTTTTTTCAATACGATCATTTTTCACGAAAATACAGCCTTTCAAAAATCACTAAAAAATTTATAAAATTTTCTTGTTCCTTTAATTTTTTGGATAAGTGTAAATTAACACTTAAATTATAATATTAATAACTAACTTTTTGCAGTCTATTAGAGAATCATTTCTAAAATTATCAAATATGTTTTTTTTAATGATTAAGACATAGATTATTAATTGTTAAATGTTAATTTAGGCTTACAGACAAAGTTGAGGAGTGTAAGTTCGAGGATCTATCAATAGAAGATCAACATAATGGATCGATACTGTCAGGCAAATATATACCCGATGAATTATTATGTGAATTATTGAGCTACGTTAATGTGTGGTCGCTTCTACGTTGCCACTTAGTTTGCAAAAGATGGAAGAATTTAATTCAAGATTACGTATGGAAAAAAAAAGCACAATTGATACTCGGAGCTTCGTTTCAAAGCTCGATTTCATGGGAGTCATACTATGAGGTCTGTAAAAGAAATCCATTTAATCGTAATTTGATAAGAAATCATTCTGGCCAAGAAGGTATGAAACACTGGAAAATATGCGGAACATGGGGTGATGAAGAAAACTGGAAAATCGAGAGTCCACCCGAAGGAGCCTTACCTTTACCAGATGATCCTGTTTTCGAAGGACATAATTGTTATTTTACTTCGCGCTACGCTGAAACAAAAACCCAAATAATCAACCTTATTGATGAAGGATTGTCTCCTGACTTTATTGATAGATTTCAACCTCCTATTCAAGTATTAATAAATTAAATAAATAATAACTACTGTGATTAATAATAATTAATAATTAACTATTATTATTAATAATAATTAATTTAATAGGTAAGTGACTGGTACAGTTGCCGTTCCAATCGTTTCGCCTACTATTATTGTGATGTATGTTTAATAACTCCCGGCAAAGTAGTAACATTTTATCACCATCAAGATTATTTTCAAAATGACAAAAAGGGTAAATGGTCAAAAGTAAGGCTTTTAATACAAAATTATATGTTTTAATTAATATATTATTACAATATTCTTATTGATAATTAATTTTGTTTGTTGCAGTTTTTTCATGAATTCAGAAACTACGGAGTTGGTGTTAGAAGAGTGCAATTAGTACATCAATGTAAAACTATTTCGTCCTTTTGCGGAGAATACGGTGGCAGACTGGCTGGAACTTCGGTGGTTGTTAAATTATAAGCAACAACAATCAACAGCCATTTTGCGTAAACGAAAATGATATATTTTTAAATAACTGAAGAAAGTTAAAATTTTTACACTTTAATCTTTGATAATTGCTAATACTTATATATATTTATATAATAATATACATTTATAAATATGTTGTCACTTAATTAATGAATTTTAATATTGTTGGCACCAGTAATTTTTCGTACTCAACACTTAGGAATTAAAATATACAATTTTTACTTACGATCTATTATTTTATGAAAATATATTTGCACGTTTTGATTTATATTGCAATAAATAATAATTACTAATTACTAATTGTCAATAAAATGAATGAATGAATTTAAAAATTATTAATTGCAATCAATGCCATGAGCCTTGTAATCTAAAAGCCATTTCGATGAGATTCTGCGGAACAGAATCTTCATAACAAACATAAAATTCCCTCAAACACGGCGTCTCGAACAGCCGCCCGATCACCCAGAAACTGACGCTCTCATAGTCGAATAAAATCCCGTGTTCTTTGATGGCCACGAGATTTTTGTTGATCGGCACACTGGCCAAGTCCTCGCTGGCCATGGATTTGAATCGGACTGTATTGCTCAGCAGCCTGTGAATCGTGTGAGCGCACTCATTGAACGTGCTGATTATCTCCGCGTTTTTCTCCGGGTGCTCGATCGTCTTCGGAGACATCAGCACGCCTTCAAACAGGTCTAGCTGCACAAAATGTATCAGAACGTTTTTGGGTCCACTTGTGATTCTTATCGGCGGGATGAAATCCGATTGACTCAGCAAACTTTCTCTGATGTCCGTAAAGTCAAACGGACATTGTTGTTGCTGGCATTCCTGCTCCAAAAGCAGACAAATAATTTTTTTTCTCTTTTTTTTTAATGAAAGATTTAGTAATTTTTTTTTTTTTATTTTACTTACACGATACATTTCTATTTCCGTGTCACTTTCGTCGGATTCTACTCTAGACTGAGCAAGAATTTTTTCCCTTAACGCACGTCTACCTAAAATTGGCGCTCCGTCATCACTTACTTCACTTACTGCACCACCCTGGCTCAAGGATTCTTCAGAAGCTTGAAAGGAATACACTAGACAAAAAGATAAACCAATAAATAATAAATAAATAAATTTATAAATAATTAAAAATAATTTACTTGATCCAGTGATGACAGGACTTTGCTCGGGACTTCTTTTCTTCAGAATCGACGTAACCTCGGGTACTTTTTTAATAGTACCGGAAGTACTTTTAGCTGGAGTGCTAGGAGTGTCCGCGGACTTGATCAGTCCCAGCAAATTTTCGGCGAGACTGAGATGCGTCTTAACGTTAAGTTTGTCTTTGATATCGATAGTCTCGGGTCTGGCGTTTGATAAAATCCACTTGGAAGCATAAGTAGGAACCCCAACTTTCTGAATATGCCTGAGGGTCTCTTGAGCCTCTTCGACGTAAAAAATATCTGGGCCGTCTTCGATGATAGGCTGAGCTGTGTCACCACCAGTTTCGAACAGCGAGACGAGTAGTTCTGTTTCGTAGCCGACGACGAGGACGAACCATTTGCCGTCAGGAACGCAGAACTGAGTCTTGGGGTCGGTGATGATTCCGCGGTGACACGAGCGAGGGTAAACGGATCTCCAGACCACGAGGCTCTTGACCGGTTCCTTTTCTATCAGATCCAGAAGTCCGCTCATCCTCAGAAACGAGTGGATTTCTATATAGTCCACGTGCATGATGTGGGACGTCAACAGGTAGCTTTTGTGGTAAACGCAGGTGCCGAGGATCGTGTAAAGAGGTTGGCAGTCCATAGGATCTTCGTTCCATTCCCGGTAATCCATAGCCTCCATTTCATTCAAAGCGCAGTCGATTTCAAATTGCGCTTCCACTGGCAGCTGGACGTGATGCGCCGCAGCGACTATTCTCTCGAACTCACACTTTTCTCGCCTCTCAATCGCACTCTTTAGCTGGTACACTTCATCGTCAACTGGCTCTTCATCGTTGTCGATGCCAAGTAACCGCGTGAATGCTAAATAAAACATGTGATCCAGCTCCAAATGATTGTACTCATCAGCAAAACATTTATTCAAAGTCGCGTAAGAAAATTCAAGAGTCCTTACGATATCTCCAAGCAGCTCTCGCGACTCATTGAGACTGTACCAGCGTTCAGGAACCGCCAGCAAAAGGAGTTCATCATCACGCGCGACATATAACACATGAATTTGCTCACTTCCTACTGAAATCGTCGTGCTCGAGGGGCTGGAGCTGAAAGTATCAGGCAGCAGATGGTTTAGTGTAACAAAGGCGCCGCGAGCTGTACACAAAATAGAGTGCAGAGATTTATTTTCCGAGCGCGGATACGTATACAAGACACCCTGCATCTCGGGCCCCGTTTCCGAGAGTCCGGAGGTCTGTAAATAAATGACTCCAAATGAATAATCCAGCAGAGCGTCCATGAACTTTTTACTGCGCTCTCGGTCAACAAGACGACGTACTCGCGCAGACTGTCTTGGTACACTCGAAGGAGCTTCTTCGGTCACTTCTATACCAGCAACTCGCTGGAGCTGCAACTTAACACTCATCGGCGTGGTTATTTCCCCAAGAAGCTGCTCCAGGTTATCCGCCGACACGTCGCAGTTGTTGATACTCCTCAACCAGTCTCCTATTTTAATATTTTTATTTTTAATAGCTTCTCCATTGGGTATGAAACCTGCCACCATCACCCGGACCTTGTCAGAAAAATCCCCCGGTACTATTCCTAAGTAGGCTTCGCACATGGTCGCACGTCGACCCAACTTGTGGCGTCGCTCTGGATCCACCCATAGCATCACTTCCTTAATTTCACCTGCCTATTGATTTAAAAATTCAATTTTACCAAACAAAACAATGAAATTTAATTACAAAACTTTAAAATTACCTGGTAGTCTTGAAATTTAACTTCTTTACTCCCTTCCTTAGGAGCATTGCCCTCCTGTTTGGCATCAGTACCTTTATAATTTTTATTGCGCTTACTGTACCTCTTGCTTTCGCGCCTCCTGATCAATCGCATCAGCTTACCCGCCCGAGTACTCCGTTTCCTTTTTAATTCCGGCGGCGGGGACTCGGGCTTCTCGGGTTTTTTATTACTCCCAGGAGCTTCGGACAATGATTCAATATAAAATACTTCACCCAAGGGCCCTATATCCAACTCCCACTCGGCATATGAACTAAAATAAATTTAACTATTGCCTTTATTATCCATAAAAAGTTAAAAAACAAAAACAACAACAATTTTCATACCTGTCACTGCAACTCTCGCTGTCAGAATAATAAGAACCGCTTGAAGACCCGCTGTCACTAGCCCACCATTCGTCATCATCCTCGTGATCTTCCTCCTCATCTTGCTCGTCGTCCTCATCTTCTTCATCAATTGTCGCGGAAGTTCCTTGTCGCTCTTCGTATCTCATCGAGCTGCTGCCCGCCTCTTGTCTATCCAACCGACTAAATCTGTCCATTGTCCTCCCACTTAATTTAATTTTTTATCAACCAAAATGGATGTAAATAAACAAAAATAAATGATAGCCAACAAGTAAGACAGCCACAAACTTGGCAGTGCAAGACGTAAAACGAACTAAAGCCGCTGAAGATCGGGTGAAAAACCGGTAAACTAAATAACAATAAAAGAATGCCAGGGGTCAGATGATTACCTGAAACTATACCTGTGTTTTAAAGCCGCGTTTACCAGTGGTGTAGGATTCGGGGGAACGTAACCGTCTTTTTTTACACCCGACACAATTGTAGAGGGGATTAATGGGCATGTATAAAGTATATATTATCCACGAGGACTCAACGAACCGCCACCCCCCTCATAAAATATAATCCGGCTCACTTATCAACTGGTTCCGTCTCACTAAATTCTTAGAGTTCAAAAAATTCATTAACATTTTTTTTTTTATTCAAAAACTTCATTTCAGTATCAAAATTCATGCTATTTATTTTTCTCGTCTTTACATTTATGGACGTACATTAAATTCATTAAAAAAAAATATTAATAATTAATGACAGGGGGAATTAGCTAGTTCTCTTCGGATTCTCGGTCGTAAATTTTTAATTGAATTTACTAGAGAATCGCTGATCGTTGAGTTAAATAATAAATGTATAAATATAAATATAAATATTAATAAAAATATAAATATATATATAGGCACTATCGGATAGATTGTTTTAATTTAGAAGCCACGGATTTTATTTCAGTGTGCTCTTTCTTCTTGTGAGGGTCCGGTTGGAAGCACTTCCAGAGTCTTAGGGTCTCGTCTCCACCGGCGCTGAGCACAGTCGTTCCGTCTGGTGACATCGCCAGATGCAAAACTCTGCTGGTGTGTCCAGTCAGCTCGGCAACTTTGGTCATTGAGGGATACTTCCATATTGTGAGCTGATTTTGGGCGTATCCATGTCCTGATACTATTTCTTTGTAGGTCGTGGACCAGAGTAGTGAACATACTTGCGACTTGGTATCAATAGTATTTAAACATGTGCCTGAAATAAAAAATTTTTGTCATAATAATTCAATTTTACTTAGGGAAGAAGTAGCATTTGTGATACTGCTCCTTTTTTGGACATTTAATACTTTATTTTAATTTTTTCTGTCAAAAATTGGCTCTAAGGTGATCAAAACCGTCACCTTTATCCTGTTTGACATCAAGTTAATTACGAATTATTATTATTAAAATAAAATTACCATTATTACAATTCCAGAATCGAATTGTTCTGTCAGCGGTACCACCACCGCTGGCTAAAACATTTGTTTGCCAGGGACACCAAGCGAGAGCTTTAACAGCAGCTTGATGGTGATTGAATGAGTAAAGAGCTTGATCATGAGCGTGATGATGTCCGCCGACGACTGACCATATCTGCAGCATGTTGTCATTGCCACCACTTGCCAAATATTTACCGTCAGGTGACCACTTGAGACCACAAACTTCCTGGCTATGTCCGTTTACACCTGCTACTATGTGTTCACGTTGTCTTACATCGTGATGCACAATCTGTCCGGATCTATAAATTAATCAATTGAATAAATTATATTTTTATAGAAGATAATTTTTTTTAATTTACTGAGTATAAATTACCGGCATCCACTAGTAAGAATGTGAGAATTCCAAGCCAGAGAACCAACACGTGCTGCATGTCCGTTCATAATACGAACACGTTTCATTTGACTGCAGTCCCAGAGCTCGGTGTTACCAGTAGGCATTCCGACTGCTAGGTATGGACCCTCTTGTATCCAAGCTACTGAGCAGATGAGTTCGTTATTTTCTAATTCAAACAGCTGTTCTATTGTCCCGGTGGCAGCGTTCCAGAGGTAGACGGTCGTGCCGAGAGCGACTGCCAGGATGTTATTTGGAGACCAGTCAACTAAATTCAAGTCTGCAGTAAAAAATAAATTTTTAATAATCAATTTAAATAATTAATAGAAATAAATTCAGAGACCGGAGGCTTACAGTAGTCATCAACTATTTCAGGAGCATCAAGAATACGATCCGGAGCCTGTGGGATGTAACGCGATGATGTTTTAACACTCGCTGGAGTCTTGGATTGGCTGTAGACGACTCTCAGAGGGTTTTGGTAGCCCTCTGGTGGAGCTGGTGCTTTATTTTGGTAGGACAGCAATCGGTGGTTGCTAATGTCCATGCCAGTCATATTCTCTATCAGCCTCTGCATCTCTTTTTTTGATGGACTGGTCTCACTTTTGTCGGCGTCTTGGTCAAACTTGGGCTGTTGGAGCTTGTGGTAGGCCAGGTCGAAGTTTGTCGTCGTTCTCGAAGGTATAAATCTGTCACCGCCACTCGGAGTCTTTGGAGTCGTTGCATTACGGCCTGCAATTATTCAAAATAAAATTTGAAAAAATGATTTATCATTTAATTAGTTGACAGTAAAATAATTTGGAAACCTACTCGGTGATTTTTTTCCGCTTTTCGGAGTCTTCTTGCTCCGTATTTCCGTACGTTTCGTTGGTGTCTTACCAGCGATGACGTTCATCATCGAGCTGGTGCTCATGGGCTTTCTCGAGTTGTTTAATGACAAACTCATGCTAAAAAACATTTAAAAATATTAATTAATAATTAATAAATTATTTTTGTACAGATAATATTTTTTTTTTCATTTACTTGGTGGATGTTTCTAGACATTTTTTCTGCCAACGAGGTACAGGTCCTTTGATTGCGTCGTCCATGCGGGTTATGTTGCTCAATTCTTTTTGAAATCTTAAATGCGACATAATTAACTTATTAATTAATTCTTATTAATGAATAATAATCTCCAAGCAAGTGACAAGCTTATTTTAAATAATTGAAACACTATTTCAAACTATCGACGCTTTGTAAATTATTTAATTTATCACACGATTTATACTTTTAATACTTAATTATTTACAAATATTATCGACTACTTTAATTAGCAAGAGTCTTAGCAATTAATCTGTCTTTTAACAATAATTACTAATTTTTATACTTGGGTTTAATCACATTCGAGGTAAAATTTGTTGATTATAAAATATACGTGTGTTATGGCGGCACCATCAAAACTCGAATGATCAAACGACCGTTGGGTTTAAAAAACAAGTTTTATTATTTTTTCTCCACGTGGTGGCGCGCCAGTAGTTCTGGATGAGTCTGAATCTAGCAGAGCTAGCAGACGAGATATTTTATAAATTTTTAGTAAATAAAGTAATTAATTCAAATAATAAAATTTTAAAAAACGCGCGTACTAATTTTTTCATTGATCTCAATACGAATTTATAAATTTTTATTCAAATGACATTTTATTTATTTATTTAAAAATTTAAATAATTGCCACTTGTCAGTTACATTCAACGAGTGTGAATATAGCAGACATCAGACAAATTTAAAATTATAAATAATTTTTAAAAAAATGCACTTATTAATTTCAAAATTTTTTAAATGCGCATTTGTTTGAAATTTTATTTTATTAATTATTTACTCTGTTTATTAATAATTTTAAATTTGATGTCTGCTACATCACACTCATAGTTCTGAGAAAATTATAAATGCGTTGCTCGTGATAACGTTAGTTTGAGTTTGCCGCGGAAATTATTATAAATTCAAATTTTAATTATTTATACAAATATATTTTTATCTAAATTCGCTGTGATAATAAAAGTTTGTATTGTGGAGTGAAATCAATGTAAGTTTTTACACGGTAATGAATTCGAAATAAATTTTTAAATATAAAAAATTTCGCGGTTGGCGCCACTGTGTACGGGAAGAGCCGCCATCTTGAACTGCGTCAGTTCTCGAGACTGTTGCCGCTTAAACACGACCGTTGACTCTAATTGTGATCGTAATTATTATTTGTTATTTTTAAAACTATTTAAAGTGTTCAAATAATTGTATATAAGTGTCAGTGGGTTCATTTATGTGCTGTGACAGTGAAAATAATTAAAAGTGATAGTGGAAACCTGTAAAAAATATTATTTCGAATTATTCTGCTCCGGTGAGTTTTTTTTTCATTACACAAAAATCTGCATGTAATTTAATGTCTCAATAATGAACAATTCTGTTATTAATTCAACAAATATTTGAATTTTAAATTCCAAGCTGAAAAATAAAAAACAAATTTTTTCAATGGCGCGATTTTTAAATGAAAGATTTCAATCATTCAATTTTTTCAACCAAAAAATTTATTTATTGACTTCGTCATATAAAAAGCAGCAACAAATATTTCAATTCAAACGGCGCGAAATTCAAAAACGCTTGGAGTCGATCTTGTACAAGTCGATTGTTAATTCCGCAGTCGATACACAGAATTACAAGGATCGATTAAAGTAATAATCGATTAGTAAAAAAAAGCAATAGTGTAACTGTTGTCATTGGAGCTGTCATTAATCAGTTCACAAGCTCAGACTCAAAACAATCTGACAGACTGATTTTAAAAACATAATAAAGTAATAATTTTTGATGGCACTGGTCGGTGTCTAAACCCGGGTGGTCGTTTCTGCGCAGCCATTGTATAGATCCCTCGACTCCATTCAGCAGACAATTAATGTCTCGTATAGGTATAGGTATACATATAAATGTAAATGTGTGTGACGTGCTTAGGTAGTTGATGTGGAGAGTCGTTAGCGGCGTTGGTGACGGTCCTCAGCTCACTGTAGAGTGCGGTGTACAGTGTGCCGACGTCCTCGGTTTGGAGCGGGCTCGAGGGGTTGAGCGTCATCATCATAAGCGCGAGTGTGTATTTTATTATTTTTACATAAGCCCGAATTAACAAACGCAAACGAGTGTGTCGCAAGTGCTCAGTGAAGTGTCGTGATCATAAATTATAATAATTTGATAAATAGTTATTTTAAAAGTTTATCAATTAAATTAATTGATGGATTGGAGTGAGAAAAGTGATTGACTGGATAAAATAATAATAATAATAATAGAAAAGTTGGTAAGCACCTTATCCGACAATTGGTGTGTCGTGTATGGTACGTGGGGACTTTGGATCAGAGAAACGACGGCAGTGGCGGTTGTAATTGACAGGAAAGATGGCGCAAGGTGCAGACGAGGAGTGTTGACCTATTTTGTTGACCCCCGTTGAGTTTTTTGTGAGAATAATCGAGCGTTCTGTCACGCGCCTGGTGATCGAAGCTCCGACGTTGCCCAAGGAGCTTCAATAATTACTCAAGGCCGGTGTAATTTAAGTACCCACTGATAATAACAACAATAATAATAATAGACGAAATTATTTGGTAGATAGCCCAGCAAGCAGCAGGCCAACTGAAATAGTTTATAAACACTCCGTGTAATTGGAGTGTTTAAATTATCGGAAACAGTAACGAGGAAAACCGCAGCAATTTTGAAAAAATTCGATATCCGTGGAGCCTTAGCGGGCTCGAGCACGGCTGGAAAGATGGGGAACAATGCCGCGACAGCGAACAAAAAGGTTGACGCTGCCGAGAGTGTCAAGGAGTTTCTGGACGAGGCGAAAGAAGAGTTCGAGGAAAAATGGAAGAAAAATCCCACCAACACCGCGGGGCTGGACGACTTCGAGAGAATCAAGACTCTGGGGACTGGCTCGTTCGGCAGAGTCATGATAGTCCAGCATAAGCCCACTAAAGAGTATTACGCAATGAAGATACTCGACAAACAGAAAGTCGTAAAGTTAAAACAAGTTGAGCATACGTTGAATGAAAAACGGATACTACAGGCTATAAGTTTTCCGTTTCTCGTGTCGTTACGTTTTCACTTTAAGGATAACTCAAATCTTTACATGGTACTGGAGTATGTTCCCGGTGGAGAAATGTTTTCACATTTACGAAAAGTTGGAAGATTTTCCGAGCCACATTCACGTTTTTATGCCGCTCAAATAGTACTTGCTTTCGAGTATTTACATTACCTTGATCTCATTTACCGTGACTTGAAGCCAGAAAATCTGCTGATCGATTCCCAGGGCTATCTTAAAGTCACTGATTTTGGTTTCGCTAAAAGAGTGAAAGGAAGAACGTGGACGCTGTGCGGGACGCCGGAGTACTTGGCGCCCGAAATAATATTGAGCAAGGGCTACAACAAAGCCGTCGATTGGTGGGCGCTCGGAGTTTTGGTCTACGAAATGGCTGCCGGTTACCCGCCATTTTTTGCCGACCAGCCGATCCAAATATACGAAAAAATAGTAAGCGGCAAAGTGAGATTTCCGTCCCACTTTGGCTACGATTTGAAAGATCTGCTCCGTAATTTACTCCAAGTTGATCTGACCAAGAGGTACGGGAACTTAAAAGCCGGCGTAAACGACATCAAAGGTCACAAATGGTTTGCCAGCACTGATTGGATAGCTGTCTTCCAGAAACGCATTGAAGCACCGTTTATTCCCAAGTGCAAAGGACCCGGCGACACTAGTAATTTTGATGACTATGAGGAAGAGCCGCTGAGAATCTCAAGCACCGAAAAATGCGCCAAAGAATTTGCTGAATTTTAAATTATTTATTATTGGTATTTTATCATTTTAACATAATGACAATTTAATCTACTGAATTTAAAACTCAAATAATCAGCTACTGCTGAATTATTTACTGATGCTGCTGCTGATCGATCGGTACCGCTCGATTACTAAATGTAAAACCGGGTGTTAAAACGTGTACTTTTCGTTGCTAATGTCATACATTTTACATTATTACTATTACAATGGTAATTAATTCATTAATAATTAACAATAATATTAATAATAATAATTCATGTACGTTATTGTATCGATGATTATTATTTGTTTTCATACCTGGCCTCCATCATTCCAAGGAGTTATTATCTGGAATCTTTTGCAATCTCTGTGATTCTTCGTTTTGTGTATAATTATAAATAATTAAACGTCGTATCCATTTAAATAAAAAAAAAAACTAGTCGTTCTCATAAAACTGAAGAGTTCTCATAAAATAATAAAACGGATTATGCTATCGAGTAGCCAGCAACTATCATACATTATGGTAGCTTGTGAATGCTCATAATTCAGCCAATAGAGACATACGGAATTAATAAAATGACGAGAAGTACTAGCACTCAAGTACATCATGCACTTTATTAACTGTAATCCCCTTGTCCAAGTAAACTAAAGTAAATAATAAAATACGAACTCAAGTAAACTTAAATCTCAATTCAAATTTAAATCTCAACTTAAATCTCAACCTTAAAATCTTAATCTCAATTATACGTGTCATTGATACAACACCGATGATATGATTTATTGAGGCGGGCCCTGTGTCGACACCCAAGATCTTGGTTTTCTTACATTAGTGTTATCAGTTAATTAGTTAAGTGTGACGGAACTTGGTTGTCATCTGGCGATCACCATTTTATAAACACACATGTATAACAAAAATTTACCACACAACAAACAACTACAATATTGTCATCATCAGTCACCGATTAATCAAGAGGAGTAACATTTTGAGTTTAAGAAGATCATCAAGCATCGGTGGAGCCGAGTCATTATGCAAGAGCCGATTTAAAAGGGAGTACGATTGAGACTGGGAGAATTTTACTATTATGTATGGATGGATGATAAAAAATGAGTAGAATTGTGAGTTTATGCATGAAAACATAAGATAGCAAGAGTGTGAATATGTATCATAATTCCTTTTATTGTTCCTCCGTGTCGAGAGCACAATGACTTGATAACGGAGACTAAAACTAAACGGACCTTGAGTGTATGAGTGTGGATGTGCATGAATATATCAGGTTTTATGACATACGCTGGCTCTCAGCAACAGCTTTTCGCGGTCGTTAATGGCGATCCATTCAAAATGATAAAAATAGCAGTAGAAAAAAAAAGGCAGTAATGTGCTAAATAATATATAAATAAAAGTATGATGTTAAATAATGTTAATTTCACAGTGGATGCTATTTTTATCAGCTTTAGAAGTGATGAAGGATCGCTGTGTCCGTGAAATAAATAAATATTACTACATATAGAATTTAAAAACCCGTTTCGCGGGCCATTGTTCCATCAATTGAGGAAAAACATCCAGATGCTGACGGTATATCAGCTGGGTTAATATAAATATGAATGATGAAAACATTTATGGCTTATGTATAGATATATATGATATCTGGATATTATTTCTCGGGCAGTTAGGTTTATCGTCCTCGTGTCGGCGTAACTGCATATAATATGCGCGTACTGTAACGCACTGTACCAGTGTACGTAGCCAGGCAATCTTAAATAATAAAATAAAAGTCTCGACATGACTGTTAATACGAGAGTACATACATTATGAATTACATGTGAGTGTGTTATGTGAATGAGCGTAATATATTAAATCATCATATTGCACTAGACGGGAGTATGACATTACGAGAAATTCTCAAGTATTGTATATTATATATTCTAGCATAGAGGAAATTATTTCACGTTTTAGATTACATATATTTATATTCAAATCTATTCTAGAATATATATATATATATATATATAAGTATATGCATGTGTGCATTCTCCTCCCTACCTCAAGAGCCATTCACAGCTCTCATTACTACCGCTGTCTCTCTTTTTTTCCCAATTAAAATAAAAACACCAACAGCAACAAGAACAAGAACAAAAACAAAAAGACGTACAATCTCGTGCTACCCTTATCATGTTCACCCCTTCGTTAGTTTTTAAAACCAGTAGGTTTCGCGCTCGACAAAAGTCTTGGCACTCATTGTACATACTATTTAGAAATATCTGGTAATTCTGTTATTTTTAGATGAGCCATATATATAAATATATATCTATATATATTATTTTGTTAGTGCTCGGTCGCAGTATTTTAAAATTATAAAATATTAAAATATGTCTGCACGTAATATCAATCGTAATGAACCCACGTATACAATATACGCTCATACTTAGTACATATACATTTACACTTATACATACACACATATATATATATACATACATGATAAAACATACGCAGTGCACACATTAATAACAGAGTCATATAAAATTTTAAGTCTGATAAAGAAGCTGGGATCTGCCCGTTGGCGGTTTAAAATTAAAAATTTAAACTTTCCGTGGGTTAAATAAACGCGAAATGCCAAGCACTTGCTGTTGTTCTTAATAACATATTTTATATAATATTTATTACCATAAAGTTGCGATACATCGTTTACATTTAATTAATTATCTCAGTTTGATAGTCAGCAAGTGCCGCCGTCTAATTGCTCGTTATTATCATGACTAGACTATTTTACAGATGTTTTTGTATAGTATATAATCATGTGGCTTTATACCTGATATTTATTTAACGATCCAAGGACAATATTTTATTTTTTTTGCATTAAACCCGCCGGATAGAATGAAAAAATATCAAAGCTTCCGCTTAAGTCGCGGGTACTCAAAATTAAAACCGATCTGCTGATAGTTTTATCGACACCATCTAAATTATAATTATCATCGTTATTGCTGTTATTATATGTCACTAGCTACTGCTTCTATTTAAATACTTGATCTACTATCATCATAATTATTATTAATATGCGAATTAAAAAGAATATCTTAATAACATTATCGCGCGTTTAAATGCACCTCGAAAATCTTTTAAACAGCTCGTGGATTAGCGGTTTAATTATAGAAATCTAGATCAATTTAACATAAACCATCTGACACTAATAAAACTCGTTATAAATATATATATATATTTTTTATTTAACTTTTATCAATTTACAAATCATTTTTCTATTAACGCAAATTGTATATGATCCTGAAGTTAGCAGACAGTTAAAATTTTTTTGATTTTTTTTCCAACATCAATTACAAAAAAAAAAAACTAAAAATATGCGCATGTAGAAAATTTAAAAAACTACAGGTGCCAATTTTTCAAATTTTTTTTTTTTATAATTTATTGCTTAAAAAAAAACAAAAATTATTAGACGTCGGCTAACTTCAGTATCATAAATTGTATCTGCAGATTAAAATTAAAAATACAAAAGTGCTTTCATTTCTTTCTTTTTACTATAAATAATTTTTATCACAAAAAAATTTATAAGTAGCAGTAGCCAGTCTCGAAATTTTGTAAATACGATTATAAATATATTAATTAAATACTAATTATTATCATAAACAAGAAATGGTGAAACTATTGTCCGTCTAGCTCATGAAAGGTATTTTTAAATTTAAAAACAACAGCTTATATTTATTAATACAGAGAAAATCCCCTTTTCTTCAATGAATGTTTGTCTCAGTATTTTTTTTACTTTTCATTTGTCGTAATCCCTATCGTCATGCTCGAGGACGATACATCCCGACTGTATTACGCTATTGTACATTGTTTCTGTATTTTATATACATTACACACACACATACACACACACACACACACACACACACATAAAACACACACACACCTCGTCGCGACTGGTTTAAATTTAGATTCTCTTCATGCTATTCAGCAGTATTGCTACACATAAAAAATAAAATAAAGTAATAAATAAATAAATCAATGAATTGAAAATATAAATAAATATATATTCTCAATATAAACACGAATGTGTATTCCATTCACTTGGTATTTGTCTATGATTTATAATTTGTTTATAAAAAATATAAAATTCATTCTTTTAGATTTTTTTATTGTACGCCCGAATTTTAAATGAATAGTAAAATTTTGACCAAGTGACTGGAACATTCGATGTTATTTTTTCTATTAACTATGAAATAAAAATCTGGAGGTAATAAATATGAATACTAATAACAAAAAACAATAAATGTTTACGTAATATCGAGGCGTATTGTCTGCGCGTATAAACGCGAACATTTTGTTAATTTATCCAGGCCCAGATTGCAGATAAACTGAAGCCTTTACACTTAAAAATATCTTGACATTAAAATTTTGATTATCTCCAAATTTTTTTTATTTTTCCGGCCGTGTGTAGCAAAGAGAAACTTAAATAAAGTTGCTGGTTGAAAATAAAGTAAATAAATACATATAATTATACGATTGGAATGAATAATAATAATAATGGATAAATGTAATGATAAATAATTTGAAAATATAAATTATTTATTTATCGTAATCATGAGATCTTTGTAAATCAAAGTTTTAACGTATTTATTATTATAAAGATTTGTGTAAGTGAGTAAATAATATTTAATTGTGGATAATCCGATCATTCTATTCGATAATAATAATTATATTTCATTTACAATTATTATTATTATTATTATTATTATTATTATTATTATTATTATTATTATTATTATGATTATAACGATAATAATAACGACCGTAAAATATTGAGGATTGTGTCTGTATTGGGTGAAAATGTTGATAGCGTAGCGACCGAGAGCGATAAATTGAGACCGAGTGAGAGATAATATATATAAATTTATGTAATGAAAGAGATAAAAGAATATTATGTATCGTGGTACTGCAATAATCTGGTTTCTAAAAGTGTTTTCCATCGACCCGGGTAATTTAATTATCCATGCTGGTGTGTTCTTCCAACGACTGTTCAATCGATAGAAGAGCCGTGCCAGATATATATATATATATATTTATATATTTCGGGCAAGTCAAGTAAACAAGCCTCTTTTGAAAAATTATAAATAACTCAAGTGAATTTACTGAAAAAAGAAATATTTAAATATTACAAACGATCTGACGTAGCATCTTACTCCAACTATACAGAAAGAGGTTTTTCTTTTTTTAAATGAATTTATTTTATGTCTCACTAAATAACAACACTTGCTAGTAATAAATAATGTTACTGGGCAATTACCAAAATCATCATTTATCTAATACTTGACTCTAATTAATTGCTTGCGTGCTGAGAATATACTTTTATATATTTCATTATTATTATTATTATTATTCATATTTCTTAATGATTGGAGCAGACATTTATGCTGTAAAAAATTGCGAGTGATTTCGGAGTGGTCTGGATTTTATTTAAATCCACATTCACTTCGATTCGGAGTTTCAATACAAAATTAAACTCCCATTGGCAGTGAATTTCACTCCGAGAAAATAAAATAAATTGTCATCCGCTCCGGATTTACTCCGCTGATTTTTTGCAGTGAACTATAAAAAAAAACAGCCGTGAGGTTTACATGTACAATTAAATTTGCGACCCAAGTGTGATGTGATTTTAAATGACAGAAAAAGGTCAAAGCTGGAGGAATAAGGAAGTCGAATAAAAAATAAATATCTTGTATAAGCATTTTTCCGGTAGTGGGTACAGTAATATAATAAAAATATAAGGACAGCTCCCTCGAGACTGAATCCAGTTGGAAAATTTTTTTATACGAGCGAGAAAGCATCGGGATTCCCGGTCGGGTATTACGATATCAGGAGAGGGAATCAGGATAACTGAGAAACTAGTAGGACGTAGGAGGGTTTATTACGGCACAAGGCTATCAATACTTGGATTGAGGCTCTATGTACTCTGAATATATAAAAAAAAAAATTTTCCGTATTTCATTATTCAATATTCATTCCGTTATAATATTTTAATGTAATAAGTACTGCATATATATGTCTTTTGTCATAAAATTATTATTATATATTATTGCATAATAAATTTGACCCTGACGAAAGACGTTTATAAGACAATTTCATAAATCTTGGCATGAAAATTTTCATTTTCTTTTCCGCTAAATAAAAATTTATCTATCGTAAGCGCGGATAAATTTTATTACTTTTCAAGGTCGAATTCTCATTTGAATTTTTAAATTTTTTCGCGGCATATTGGATTACTACTAAAGTAACTTGAGTCGTATTCAATAATATAAACATATACCTCTATCCATATCGTCATTAAATAATATATCAAATGAATACTAATTATTATCGTTACTGTCAATAGGTAATTTTTAAATAATTAACGCTAATAAAATTAATTATCGTGGGAATAATTTATCAGAGTACATTTTAATGACATGCCGGTTGTAATTAAAAGATATTTATTTTCTTTTATTAACGAAGGAGAAGTTATCAAGTATGTATAGATATACACCTGTGTAAAAATAATATTGCCAGATGTCAAACACGCGCTGCGTTAGATAAAATATATCATACATTAGTTAATCGATTGACGTTATATTAGTTTCTTTATTTTAAACATCAGCCTCAGTGACGTCACCGCAGCAAAATAAAATGTTAGCATTGAATTGTGTGTTGACTTGTTACGCAAATAATCATAGAGATAAATTATCATTCGATATCATAATAGAGTATAAAGGAAAATATATACATATATACGAATACAATTAAAAATATTTAGTTTAATTTCGTAAAATCAGATAATTAAAGGCTCATCTCATGTTGTACATGATTAAAACCGGGATCAATTAATTAAATTTGCTCAGATAATTACAACATGAGTGATTATTTAAATTATAATAATAATTAACTTTTTTATTGTATAGTTCAAATTAAGTATACTGTCCATTTTATATCTCGATGCTTACTGACAGATTTAATTGTACATTCAATAGTTTTGCGAGCTCCAATCATTAATTAGTGTCCTGATTACTCGGTAACATTTTAAATTATAAAGAGATTTCATTTATTCTTCGGCTTTTAAAAAAATTTTATGATCCTGAAGTTACCAGACAATTAGCAATTTTCGGTTTTTTTTTTTAAACAAATCGATTAAAAAAAAAAAAAACTAAAAAAATGCATGTATAGAAAATTTAAAAAACTACAGGTGCAATTTTTTCGAATAGTTTTTTTTTATAATTTATTGTTTAAAAAAAAATACAAAAAGTTATTAGACGTCGGTTAACTTCAGTATCGTAAAATCGAATCTTTAGTGATCACTATAAATGGCAATTTTATTTGTTTTTTATTTATTTCAGTCCTGATAAATGATGTGATTGGGTAAAAAAGTTTGGTAAAAGTGAGACATTGTGTAATTTTGAAATAAACGGGTTAAAGATTAAAAGATAAAGAGACGAATTACAAATTGTCAGCACGTGCATGACATTTGGATGTTACCAGGGCACATTTGTGTAGTCCAATGAGACTAAATTATCTGTCCTACTCTCAATTACCGACATACAAACATTGGATATTAATAAATTTACACTGTTTGTGTGCAAAAAAATTTTGAATATCCAATAATTTACAACTTGCTAATATTTATTGTACATGTGTGCAATAAATATGAATATTACACGTAAAAAATTTTAAAAAACAAAAATATATATATATGATTTGTACCAAATGTAGTATTGAAATGTTACTGGTTAGCCGACGTCTAATTTTTTGATTTTTTTTAAAATTACAAATTATAGAGAAAAAAAATATTTGAAAAAATTGCACCTGTAGTTTTTTTAATTTTCTAAATGTGCATATTTTTAGTTTTTCTTTTTTTTTTTGTAATTGATGTTGAAAAAAATCCAGAAGCTGTTTATTGTCTGTCACTTTCAGGATCATGTATAGAACGGAGTATATTAAGTTCTGATGGTAAATTGTGGGGATAAAAAATTAGGAATCGCAAGTACGTGACACCTGATTGTCTGTTTATATTTATTTATTATTTTTATTGATGAACATTGTGATGTGTTTGTCGTGTCAGTGTAAATTGAATAAATTTATCATTTAACATTTTATTGTGATGATTAATTTAAGTGTAATAAAACAAATAACTTGGCAGGACATTTATTATTAAATAATAAAATGTGATTAGCACGCAAGTTCATTAACTTTATATCGAGTCAGATAAAAAAAAAAAAACAGTCTATTTTTTTTTATGTTAAAGATTAAATGAATTATTGAATCTAGTGTTGCATTTAATGCACATCGATTTGTTTTAGTTTGCGTATTAAAAATAATTTGTAAATTTTTTTTTTGTTATTTTTAAGTTTTTAAATGTGATTGCAAAGTGTGGAATTTATCGCGGGAAAATATTATATGATTGTTATTGTTTAAAAAAAAATATTATTATTATTATAATTATTGTAAAAGAATCTCTGTGTATAGTGTGAAATATGTGTGAATGATAAAATTATAATAAACAAAAATATATGTTGATATGAGTGGAGAAGATGCGCGTCGGTCGTGAGAATCTCGAAAAAAAAAATAATAATAATAATAAAGTAAAATTTTTAATAATTTTTATCAGCTCGATAATTAATGAGTGGAAAAATAATAATTAATTTATCAAAGGCTTGATGTATGTTTAAATTTTTTGCCGAAAGAGTTGGAATAATGAAATTATTAAAAATTACAATACAAGAAATAAATGATTATACAAATTTAATCACGCATCGAAGCATTATTAATTCGGTCGTGTCGCCTTGTGATTATGTTTGTGAAATTTAGATTATTATTCGCTATAAATATATAAATATAAATAAAAATAAAAATAAAAATATATATAAATATATGTAGGTGTTAAAAAAGGAAGATGATGATTAAATAAATAATAAAATAATAAATATTTAAAAAATAATAAATGATAAATAAATATAAAACTATGTATTATTTGATCTAGTAAGAATCATTTATGGAGAAGTAAATTTACCAATCTCATTTTTTGTAAATATTATAATTTAAATAAAATCCTATTGTAAAGATTGTATGTCTTGGATGTTATTATGTTACATTATATTTATGTTTTTAAATTTTACCTCCCTTTTATTATTAATTTTAGTGTGACTTTTTAGGTCTAAGTCCTAGGAAAATAAGTTCCCGAGTCAAAAACAAATTCAGATTCAAGTCTCATGAGGTCAGTTCTCAATGAGGTTTTTAAATTTTACCTCCCTTTTATTATTAATTTTAGTATGACTTTTTACACTGTAAAAAATTCGCGGAGTGAATGCGGATTAAATCCGGAGTGAATGCGGAGTGAATGAATTTTGAATTATTCACTCCCCTCGGGGTGAAATTCACTCCGCAGGGGAGTTTTCGCGGAGTAGATAATTTTTTATTAGAGTGAATGCGGAGTGAATTCGGATTTAATTTCAATCCAAATTTACTCCGGATTCACTCCGGATTTTTTACAGTGTAGGTCTAAGTCCTAGGAAAATAAGTTCCCGAGTCAAAAACAAATTCAGATTCAAGTCTCATGAGTTCAGTTGTCAATGAGGTTTTTGAGGATCAATTTTGAATTTTAAGATGACAAGCATATAGAAAGTTATCCTAATTTAGTCCTCAAAGTAGTAGTTATGACCAATTTTGCCACTTTGAGGACCAAAGTGAAAAAATATCTGGTAGAGCCTCAAAATACTCAAAATATAAAGGAAGAATTCTATCTGCATTTGAACCTCAAAAGTCTCATTCGACGCATTCTCTCCCCTCCCTTTTCTATCTAAAATTTTCAAAGTCCGAAGTATAACTTTTTATTAGTTGAGGATTTTGAGGTCTTCGTTATAATTTTCATTGAGGATTTTGAGTACTAAAGTATAGTTACTTTCTGGGCGACAAATAAATCATCAAAGGAATTAAGGCTTTTGAAGACTAAACTAGAATTTGTTTTTTGACTCAGATTTGTTTGGTGACTTCAATGATAATTGTTAATAAATGTTCCGAAAAAAAACTAGTTTTCATTATTTAGTTGGGAATTTATGTATCAAGTTTGTAATTAATTTTGACAAGGGTTGGGTTAAATAGGGACGCTAAGGCAAAACTTTTTCGATCTTGAATTCGCTAAATTGTGTAATTTTTTATTCTATTAAAAGTTAATGCGACGAGTTTTCGATTGCTATTAAAAAAAAAACTTTTTAAATTTCGGGCAAAATGAGATATTGTTAGAAAAATAATAATTTTGATATTTTGAAATAAAATTTGAGTAAAAGCTTGAAAAAAATAAATCAGGAGTTGAAAAATTGCTGAAGAAAAAAATTTAATAGAAGTGATAAATTACAATTTCAAATTATTTTGAAAATAAGAAATTGTTGTTATGTAAACTTTTGGGTATCCATTTAGCTCTACTCTCCCCTATACAAAAACAAATTTAATGAATAAAGTGAGTTATTGACCATTTTCCCAGCTCATAATAACACGAAATGCGAAAAAACATTTTTTCGGGTGACGGAATCTTCGTTGATAAAATGCGCAGTCGGTAAATCGTTTGAAAAAATATTTTTTTGGTCCTAATTCCTGATTTAAAAAATTCAATCGTCTAAAAAAAATTCCAATTAATAAATAATGAAAGATTTCTTTATTTTTATTGGAAATTTCCAATCAAAATCATAAAGCCGCTTCGTTAAAAATAACTTATAAAAGTTTGAATTATGCATTAATTTTATTTTCAGCCCTACTCTTATTACACTGATAATAAACTACGCAGACTCTCAAATAGCCTTTTTGACCCGACATTAATTTTCTTTAATGACTTTTTTTTCTCACAAAATTAAATCAAAACCTTCAGATAAATAGTTGACATAAAACAAGACTCATTTAAATCTATACATTTCTCATTAAATATCAAATCTAAATACTCAATATCAGAATACTGTCGTAAAAAATGAATCATCAAGTAAATAAACATTTATGTACGCACATGAGTTATCTTTTATCGTTTCGAAAAAAATAAAATCTTGCACAACGTATTATTGAACTTGACAATGCGTACTTAGTCATAAATTTTAATCGATCACTTTATACTCAGTCTTGTGTAATATATAATTGTCAGTGTAATATATATTTAAATGATAACGCTCTCAGTTTAACGACAAAATCATTGACCGATCTGTAAGCGTAATCGTAATTTCATTTTATCAATAAAAAGACTAGAGTCGTGTCGCTTAGATATATTAAATAAATATATAAGCCGAGGTGTATCACAATGTACGTATATAATATGTCAATGATAAATCATGTATTATTCATTTTTTATTAACTTTTTTTTTAATATATAACTACATGAGTTTAATGTTGATTTAATCATTCATTCTGTTGAGAATTTAGGTATGGTAATCGTGAATGAAACAAATCAATTTATTAAACAAATGAATATTATATCTTTTATTAAAATACGCGCTCTAGGGTATGTCTTCACTCGTGAGAGATTTAGCTTAGACTAACTTATTGCACGCCTCGGAAGCGAAGCGGAGAGGTTGTGCTTTATAACCGACCTGTCAAGGTCACACGATTTCCACTCATTAAAGTGCATATATTTTTTTTCTATTACTCTTATACATTATGAAAAACACATCAATATAAAGCTGAAACACTAATAAATAATCCTGATACTTTTTTTAATTTGTCTAATATGTATTAATATAAAAAAAAGTTCATTAAAAAAAATTTATCGTGGACGTCCATTAGTCTGTGGTTCAAAAAAACGGCGTGGTACGGATATCTCGAGAACGACTTGACGAAACTACTTAATTTATTTTTTAAAATTTTCAGAAATAAGCAAAGAAGGTTCCTTTCGAAAATCACTACTGTAGGCCTTCTCGTTTTTTTAAAAATAAATCATTACGGTTAAAACCGGCAATCTTACATGTAAACAAACACACACTGCCGCCATTTTTCATTAGGAATGTTCTCCTTATTTTTTTTTTTTACTTTTATTACCGTATATTTACCATGGAAATTTCTATGGGAAAAGAGCGGGATATTCAATTTTATTCGAAATTTAACTTTTAAAAAAAAACATAACATGAGCGTTCGAGGCGTGCACTTTTGGATTTTCCAAATTTTTCTTTTAATATTATTTAACACTGAGGTCCAACAACCTCTCCTCTTTTTGTATAACAAAGATCTCTAAGTTCAAAATATATATATATGAGTGCAAAAGAAGAAAAACATATTGCCTTGTATTTACTTGGAATCTCTCGTCGACCCAAGTACCTAAGGTCATAAAATTTGATCCATGCTAGCTTTCTTTTCCTTAAGTAAACATATACATATTTTGAACTCAACTTAAATATATATACATACTACAACTTAAATGCAACACTGTTCGAAATATTATTTCGAACAGAATATTTAGTAAAGAGAAATATTAAATAAAATATATATAAGAATAAAGATTGATTTTTGTATAGAGAATCCAACACATTCATTAATCTTTTTTTTCTTTTTCGGGCTTGGATAAAATTTAGAAAAAGCTTCATAAATCACCGTTCAGTTGAGAGTGTATTCAATAGCTGCTCTTTCATTATTGATATCAGTTTCAAAAATAAAGAAAATAATAATAATAATAAATAAGTGATAAAAAGAGGGAAACGATGTATATTTATGCGTGGGTTGATTGACGCGGGGGGTCCATTGTTTGTACGAGATGACGTTATCGAGTCATATTATTATCTTGGAATTAATTGCGTAATATTGATAGAGACTCGAGGGGACTCGAATTGGTTATTGGCGAAGATTGAACACCTGCAGCTAGTAATAAGAAAAGTGGTATGGTTTTAATACGAGTTGGTAGAATATATATAGAAGGATATGAGCGCTGTTTGGTGTCATCTCTCATCTTGGATCTTGGTTTTACTTCTCTTTCTCATCTCTACTCTGCTGTTAACTCCTATGAAATGTATATATATATCTTTGTCACTAGGAATATATTATCTGGCTTCTTTTGCTCTCTACTCTCATCTCCCCGTTTCCTCTCTCGTGGATTAACTCTCGAGTAACTTGTAAGCCTCCGGCTATTCGTGATTATCTTTCGTCCCTTTTGATTAACTATCTGGAACATCGAAGCCCCGTGTAAGTATTTGTATGTACAAACTTTTTATCATTTTCTCGTGTGTTAGCTGCTAGATCGTGGATTATCTTTGTTGTTTTTATCTCGAAAATTATTTATTATTTACTTTTAATATGGGATCACGATAGAATCTTTTTTTTTTAAATTCAATGAATAAAATAACCATAAAATAGAATCGTATTGTTATTTATTACAGTAAACATTTTCATTATTTCGTGATAGTTATTTTTAAACTAATAAAAGAATCGATAATTAGTAATTAATTGGCGTTAAAACATTATTGAACTAAAATGTTGTGATAAAAAAAAAAATGGGGGCAAATTTGGTTTTTTAAAAAAAAATTTCGGAGACAGGATGCCCTAAAATGATAAGTTGAAAAATAAAGTAGGTGCTTTTGCTTAGAAGGCCTTCGAAATAAATATTAATATTAAAAATAAATTTAGACAATAAAAAGACCATAAATCCATCAACTCACCTAACCGCAATCAGTGTGATAAGTGAACGGAACTATCATTGCTACGATCTGAATGTGGTATTTGTGATTTCCGTTCACGTCTTATCTACCTCAATATCTGGTCTCTGCTACGTCATTGTGCAAATTTCAATTACGCTTGACGCTGAGCCAATCAATTAATCATCCCAAATAGGACATTTACAAGGACAACTTTCTTCCCTTCCCCATTTGTCTTTCGGAACAAATATTTTTTTGTCAAACTGCCCGTAATAGAATACTTGTGTGATCGCTCGGATTTCTGTCGATAATTTCCACTAAAAGTTGAATACTTCTTTGACTGATTATAAAATAGGGTATAGAAACAAATTTTTTTTTAAAGTAATAATGGGATTTATTTCAAATAAAAAAATATAATTAGGGGAGGGAGGGGCAAAAGGGGGTACTTAAAGAAATACCAAGTTTTCGAGGACTCAAATACGCTAAACCTTTTTTTTTTAATGATATTCAAAGTAAATAGAAAAAATTTTCAGTTACCGTTGAAAAAAAAAATTTTTCATTTCTGCGGGCAAAGTGGGGTACCCCCTAAAAAAGGTAAAAAAAAAAAAATTCTGGATTTTAAACGAATTTGATTAAGTTAAATTTTTTCAAAGTAATTTACATGAAAAAAAATTATATTTTACATGTTTATTGGATACAAAAGAAGAAAAAAAATTTTTAATAGTTTTTATCATAAAACAAACGTCATTAAGATTTTTCAACTGACAATTGATTTCTGAAAAAATTTATCAAAAAAAATTCAAAGTAACGCTTAATTATATTTACAGAAGTGATTTTGGAATGTTTAAAAACCATTTAAAATATTAAATTTTTTTTTATCAAATTTTGGGGGTATCCCGTTTTGCCTACCCCCCCTTCCCCTATTAAAATTACATCTTACATCAATAGACTCGCTTTACCACAAACTTTTAATAACTCAACTAGTTAAAAAATTCGATGAAAACTTACAAGTATGTCCTCTTTGATCTTCAGTAAACTAAAAAAAAAATCCTTTAAATTCAGTCAATATGTCGGTTAAATTTTAAAGAAAAATTGCTCTGAAAAAAAATTTATTTGACACAGAATTTCATATTTATTAGTATTTAACCAACGTGTATTTACTGTCAATATTTCATACAGAATTTATTACATATAAATACTGGTTCAGTAAATAAATATAAAATTTAATTTGAACGCAACCGAAATAAACATTTATTGATGAAAAAAAATTTAATTAACAAATTCGAGGTGGGCATTTTAGTTTTTATTTTATAACGTAGAAAAATTCCTACGCAGTATCAGAATACTTTTTTTTTTTTAAGTATACCGATAATAAAGATGTATATTAAGGTGAATTTGCCGGTAATAAACAACAGCTGAGTAATTAATATCATTGGAAGTGCGTAGGATAGTAGATCGACGACATCCAACCGAGATGATTTGCGGGATTGAGAAGACCGATTATCTATTATTAATAATTGTGTTACTAATGGGTTTATATGTTTCTGACTAATTCTAGTTATGGATAAAGGGTTTATTGTTACGGATTATATTCAATAATCAATTCTATTTAGATACTTAGTCTGTTAAGCCCCAACTATACATGTTTTGATTATACAGCACAACAACAAATTTGCATTCCATCTTTCAATTAAAATCGCACATATTCACAACACACATACATTTATATTTAATCATAACAACAACCAGACAACAGTCGCTCGTTTTTCATTACAGAAGTTATTTATTTATTTTTTCGAGTCTTTTATAGCCCATTAATATATTTAAAGTTATTCAATTTATTATTTTTCCATCGTGTACTTTGACGCAACGCTCGTAAATAAATAGGTCAAGGTAAAAAACATTTTGAGATCACGGTGGCATTTATTCAATCCGATGGTTCGGCTCTACGGTCTAAGTACGACGGGCTTCAAAGGATTTATCTATCAGAGGGATAAGTTTATAAATTTATTTCAGCAGATACTTTTCAAATCCGCCCCTCAGACGATGAATCAAAATTTTTTTTTGTTATTTATTGTGCGTTTTATTATTAATTCAGTCGTAATTGGGAGTTCGAAGCAAACTTGTAGATAAATATTTAAAAAGTTGTATCAATAACGAGTATATTAGTTTATATTTTATTTCAAGGATACTTAATCAATTTTCCCTGAGTTCTTTCCATCTTATAATTCAATAAAATTTCCTTCCGTTATTTTTTCCATCAAGTAAATTTGTTTGCTGAAGTTGTTGGAAAATTTGATTTGCTACCGAGTGATTTTTTTTAGTCTTATTTATTATTAAATATATATTTTATTTAGTTAATTTGATAAGATGAAAAAGGTAACGAAGAGAAAACAGAGAAAATAAAACTAAAGGAAATTTTCTTGTCATATTTTTTTTTTTCTTTTTATAAAAGATTTGATTTATTTGAAAAGTAAGAGAGCAAATGTAGGATAAAATAAAATGCGCGGAGACTCGGTAAAATAACTATAGGCGTGAGGAAATTCGCGTCATCCACAAGTTTACTTAGTCGTTCAAATAGTTATTGATAAAAAATAAAAATAAAAATAAAAAAAATATATTTCTGGAATTAAATTTTCTTGATTTCATTACTCGGATCTTTCCCGCTCTCATTTTCCGTGGCTTTACCTTTATGCGTCTAAACAAGCTTTTTATACTTTCCAGTCCAATAAAAATTCAACTGACAATTCAATTGCGCTTCTTCTTTTCTCAGTACATTTGTATTTTTTTACTTTATTTTATTTCACTCTACTTTATTTTACTTTTCTCTATTCTATTTCTCCATGATGTAGACCGTTGAGTAAAAAAAAAAACACATTTTCGCCGCAAATAAACATATAAAAATAAACGTAATTGTTATTTTGAATTTATTTCAATTTATTCAGCGGATAAAAATGTATGTTTAAATTTTTTTATTTGAACTTTTATGCAGTAAATCCAGTGCTCGTGCCAGTTTGAAATCCCACTCGGTCCGTATGTGTAATCGATAAATGACAGTAGCCAGAGAGCTCTTGCCGACGAAATAAAAAAGTGCGAGGACGATTGTTACCAAGCACAAAGTCAAAAAGAACACTATAACACTTACCAACATTAATATGTTCCTTTGCCAGTAATGTAAGCCAAAAAATGGTTTTTTCATTTTCTTTGTTTCCGCTATCTTTGACTAAATTTTTTTTATATGTAAAAATGGGTCAGTCTATTTAGAATTTTTGGATTACTTTTCTCTCATATAATTATTAACATGCGTCAAAAATATTTAACAATTAGTCCGAAATCGTTACTTGTATAAAATATTTCGTCGTTAAAGCAATTAGTATTTTTTGTTACGAGTTATATAAATTTTTCCCTATGAAATAGGAACCAGTTAAATAAAAACGCACCCTCTGTGACTATTGATCGTCTCCGGTACGAATATAAACAGGTTAAAATTATCACCAGCCAGTTTATTATTTAAATAAATTTTTTTGATCTCTATTTATTAGATAACCGCATCTCTATAATGAGTAATTGGGCCTTGAATTATATTATAGAATTACAAGCTATCTTCTCTCTAAAACTAAATAAGTGAAAATTTCACTAATTGAAATAGTGATCTTAAAATTCACTACAAAATTAGTGATTTTGAATTAGATTCACTAATTCATTAGTGATTCCCCGGATTCTACAATGATTACTAGGGGCGCCTCGCTTAAGGACTTTTTATTCTATCATTGAATTATCAAATTCAGGGCAAAATTAATTACGATAATTTTTAAATACAACTGAACAGTATTAATTCAAGTAAGTTAATTAAATAAAACCTAATTTAGTTGCTAAATAATACATCTTGTTATTTTTTAATAGCTTTATATTTTTACTCCAACTTTTTTTACCGAACCTGAATCAAAACCATCATTGACAATAGATTCAGGTTATGAGTTATAATTATGATATAAATATTTACCGTATGAAAGTAATTTTAATTGTTAATTTAGTCGATCAAGTTGCTAAAAAAATTTTATAATCAGTTACAAATAATAATCATAATAATAATAATATTTTGATACAATATTATTAGCAACGATACAATATTTTTCCAAATAAATCCTCGTCAACAAGTGAATTAGTACATTTTTGACTAATTCAATCAGTGAAATTTTCACTAATTCTATATGTGGTTTTTTTTACTAATTCAAAAAGTGAATAGTCACTAATTCATAGTCGTATACTTTGGACAATTTAGATTAGTGAATATTCACAAGTAATTAGTGGTTTTTCACTAATTTAGTTTTAGAGAGTTGAGTAAAGCCTCGAGACTCCCAAAGTATTGAAAAACTCGTCATCAAAAATAGCCTTTTTATTGAGATACTAAACGAATCATAACTATCCAAAAACAATCCATTTGATTGTCATATTAAATCTATTATTAACAGTATCAACGTTCTTTTCATTGTCTTTGTGTATTTTTAAACATAAGAGAGGAAATAGAATGGTAAAACCCAAACTTTATTGTCTTACTTTGGTATATAATAATGACAGCCTGTCTCTTAGCGGCGTAAATAAGTCTTCGTTACAATTTAACCGGTTAAATTTTTATCGGATAAATATAAAAGTAAAAAACATTTAGCTGTTGATTTTAAAAAAAATAATGGAAACATATTACATAAAATATTTACTAAATTTTGAATTAGTGATTTTAGTAATAAACTTAATTATGCATCAAGGTAAATATTGTACTTCAGAAAATGATCAATTTGAAGTTAACGAAAATAATTAAAATTTGAAATAGTTGCAGGCTGCTTTATTGATAAAAAATCATCCTCATTGTGCGCAATTGGACAGCTCAAAGATTATAACGGGCATTGTAGATATATGTTCGTGTAAATATATCCAGCTTCAATAAAATCAGGGCGGCATAAATTTTGTGCGACGCGTAGAAAGTAGATCTAGTGTCAGTAAAATTTGATAATAAAAAAAAATGTCTCGATAATGCAGTAAATAGTTTTTAAAAATATAAAGAATTCTTTAGATGGAATTTTTCTAGTATAGAGATAACACAAAGTGTAGTGAGAAATATTTAACCTCTGGTTATCCGAGTATTTCTTGTCATTTTTGACGCTTAACCAAAGACTGCAGCTCGTATATCTACCGCTAGTGGTTCTTGTAAATTTATAGTTTATCGTGGTAGCGTAAAAAGCTCTCGTTCTACTCTACTCGTATTTCTTTTAAGTAGAAATACAACGCCTTGTCGCGACAGACGGCTTTCATTCAACAAATGGATCTCTTCCTTTCGTCTATCTCTCATTTAGATATTTTTTATTTTTTATATTTTATTTCTTGAGGACATTATTGTCTGTCAGTTATCCCATTCAGGAGCTGCGAGCTTTTTCAATTCAACTACGCTTTTATTCAAAATATATATTAATATCTATATCTATATATATTTCTCACTTGCACAAGCGTCAGGTTTCAACAATTGCCGAGTCGCACAATAATTTTCGACGGCATTTCATACAATTGATGAGACTGCGACGGAGAATGATATTAAAATTAAGATATCTTGGAGTGATTGTTGAATAATCTTTTTATCTAACACAGACATAACAACAATTCTTAGTAATTAAATGGAATAAAAAAATTAACACTTCATATTAATGTTGACACCATATTTGAAATTTTTTATTTTACTAACAAAGCTCGAGGATTTTATTATTTAAAATTTAATAAAAAATTTTCTGAAATTTAAAAAGCACGGAAACGAGAAACACGAAAGGAAGAAAAAATAAAAATAACATTTGGAATTCTAAGATGGTAGTATGTCTAACTCGCTATGCAGTTGATGTGACTTTTCTCAATTTGCAGTGTACTGTATATAGTTGAACTAGTGTACATAGAAACAGAAATGGAACTTTAGTAAGTAAAGAGAGTCAGGAAACAAGTTATACGTGGTCACGTAGTTTAGTTTAAAGTACACACAACAAAGTACTTGTAGGACTATCGTATCGTTACAAAACTCTTATATTCGTTCTAAAAAAAATTTCAGTTTTACTAAAAAATTTTTTAAAAATTCATTTCCGATAAAAAATCAACTTGTATACAGAAAAAACAAAATTCCACATCATGATGCCGCATTTCAAATGGAAAAATTTCGAAAAATTACAGTTTCAAATAATAACAGAATTTTACCAGACCATCGAGCGAAAATTAAATTTTAATCATAAAATTTATACTACTGAGAATTCCATTTGATAAAATAATTTTTTGAAACTGTAATTCTTACAGAATTTTGTAAATTTTATCCATTTTTCAATTGAAAGCGTCGCGTTACTGCCCGGGTCAAAAATAAAACTTGATTCAGGCTCGCTTCGTCTTATTTTTTTTTGAAGTTATCGATTTGCCGACGATTTTTTGATAAGATCTCGACTTTTCCGACTTAAATTTAATTTTTTTAAACTTTTTGAACTTTTTTCATCTTAGTTTCAACTTATTCGTCGTTACTTTGAGCACGATAGTCATTCACATTATTTTTGACTTGCTAAACCAAGTCGAAAAAAAGTCATTTATTCGCCTTACTTTCGCCTTAATATATAAAAATTATTGTACCTTGGTTCTGTCTTTTTCTACTTATAATTTAAGTCGAATAAGTCTACATCAAGTCAGTTTCGACTTGATTTAAACTTTTTCGTCTGAAATCGTGACTAAGTAAGCCAGTTAATTCTAAACCAACACTGTAAAAAGAGCGGTGTTAAAAATGGACTCATTTTAACTCCGCCCGGTGTTAAAATAAAATTACACCGGTGTTAAAAATACCGGTGTTAAATCGGGATAACCGGTGTAAAAGCGGAGTAAAATCGGTGTAAAGGCGGGGTAACCGGTGCAAAAACGGAGTAATATCGGTGTAAAAGCAGGGTAAACTGCGTCCGCTTGGATTATTAACTTTAAAGATTATAAAACATAAAAAATGTCAGTTCTTTATGAAAATGAATAAAGAATATAATTTATTAACAAGTATAGTGATCGAGTAAGTAAAAATATTCACAAAGTAAAATATTTTAACACTGGTAAAGAATATTTACACCGGTGGTGGCGTAATTTTAACACCGGTGGCGGTGTTACTTTAACACCGGTCTAGAATATTTACACCGGTGGTGGCGTTATTTTCACACCGCTTTCGGGGTTAAATTTAACACCGATAATTTTAACACCTACACCGATTGGACTTACCCCGGTGATTTTTTACAGTGAAGGCGAAAACTTAATATATTTCATACCTCCGTAAAAAAAGTCGAGTTTGTCTTGTGAAAAACGGCTCGAAATTTCGACTTGGTAAACCAAGTCTAAATCAAGTTTTATTTTTGACGGGATGTATAAAATTATTTCTTGTTCTCTTTTTTGCCTTTACTTTTTATAAATGTACGATTGCGAACATATAGTATGTGGAGTATACTTATTATTATTATTATTTAGAGTTGACATATTCTTGAGAACGTAACTAATTTATTTAATTCGTCTTTTGCAATCTTCTTGCGATGCTCAGGAGCTTATGTCGTGCGGGAGGCAAAGTAGACTTGGACAATCTTATGCAAATGCGCTTAAGTCTCCGCTGGCAAGTGAATACCATGTGGTTGGATTGGGTGTATACATCCATCCATCTACAACTAAAGTAAAGTGGGGCTGAGTAAGAGTGAGGAGAGCTAAGGAAGATAAAATGATACATGTATTCCAACAAGATTCAGTAGAGGTACAATGTCAACGTCATTCTATTTTCCTTATCCAAAAGCGAACATTTTAGCATCAGTGACTGCTGATGCTGGTTGTTTAAATCTACTTAGCTTTAAATTTGCAAGTCTACCGCTTCTTGACCCACTTTGAGATTGTCATAAAAATATATAATTTATATGCAGCTAATAAAAGTTACGATAAAGAAGTAAAGAGAAAATATAAATAAATAAAGTAGATTATTGTTGCTTTTTACAAGATTCTCTTTATTTCGTTGCATTTAACTTTACAAGTTGTGAAGTACATATATATACATATACATATACTTGTACGTCTTTCTTAGAAAATAGTCTATCTCCTTTTTTCTAATAAGCTAATTCTCCAATTAAGCCACTTCCTACAATGAGATGAACGAGGCCAATATCTGTCAGTCGCACTGCATTTGCTGGTATATATGTTCCTACCCCACTGCCGCTGAGCTCTGTTCACTTAATTTCATTTCTACTTATTATTAGACTAGGTAGATTTACAATTATCCCATTAGTTAGGTTTTAAATAATTATTTTTAAATTATAAACTCATTTTTTAATTACCCGTAACACTAACGGCTGCCCAATTTCAAAACACAGTAACTGACAAAAACAAAATTTTTGAAATATGCATCGAATCATGTTCACAAGACTCCACTGGAACCTAAAAATACTAAATAATCGATTTAAAAAATTTGTCACTTACTGTGTTTTGAAATTGGGCAACCGACTAGTTCTACACTGTAAAAAGAGCGGTGTTAAAAATGGACTCGTTTTAACTCCGCCCGGTGTAAAAGTGAAATTACACCGGTGTAGGAGGAGTAATACACCGGTGTTTAAAATATCGGTGTTAAAGCGGGGTAACCGGAGTAAAAGCGGAGTAATACCGGTGTAAAAGCGGGGTAACAGGTGTAAAAGCTGTGTCAATTGTGTCCGCTTGGAGTATTAACTTTAAAGATTATAAAACACAAAAAATGTCAGTTTTTTATGAAAATTAATAAAAAATATCATTTTTTAACAAGTATAGTGATCGAGTAAATAAAAACATCCACAAAATAAAATATTTTAACACTGGTAAAGAATGTCTACACCGGCGGCGGTGTTATTTTAACACCGGTCTAGAATATTTACACCGGTGGCGGCGTTATTTTAACACCGGTCTAGAATATTTACACCGGTGGCGGCGTTATTTTAACACCGGTCTAGAATATTTACACCGGTGGCGGCGTTATTTTAACACCGGTACAGAATATTTACACCGGTGGTGGCGTTATTTTCACACCACTTTCGGGGGTAAATTTAACACCGATAATTTTAACACCTACGCCGCTTGGACTTACCCCGGTGATTTTTTACAGTGTACATTTAATTTTACAAAGTTTACTCTTAATATTCAAAGTATCTGCCGTCGCAAATTCTAAAGTTGCTGGACACTAAACGCAGCGAGCTTTTTATATTTCGCTGTTCACGAGGCTTAAAAACTCGTACAAAGTTGAAGGTTCATCAAAAGCTCTTAAATAAATTCTTGTTAGTAAGCTTCAGGATCCTCGCAGTGCTCTCTATATATAACATTGAACGCAATCTCATCATCAGACTCGTCCCGCCTATTACAGACAGCAACTAAGTTTCACTAATGTGACTAACAAGTTTAAAGTAGATGTTGATGTTCCCTTGATATTTCCAAAGGAGTTTCCTTTATTAAATATCAAGAACATGTCTGCTTAAAGACTGCCGCCTTCGATTTTATAATTTATCACACGCCTCCTATCCAGGAAAATGAATTTATAAGGATGGATACTATATTTTATGAGACTTTTATTATATCTATAGATATATAGTCAGCATGGGAACCATTCCCATGTGAGCTTGGAATGGTTACTTCGACTTGTGGATTTTTATGTCAACCTTTCATATATGTTTATATAAAATCAATTTTCATAAAAAAAGGGAATAATTTTCGTCAATCAACAGCGAAATGACATTGAAATTTTTTTCATAATAATGATAAATTTTTCTGCAGGTATGGAACGATCCCATAATCCCAAGTAATCAATTCAATAACTGCGTTGTAAAAAGAGCGGTGTTAAAAATGGACTCGTTTTAACTCTGCGCGGTGTAAAAATGAAATTATACTGGTGTAGGAGGAGTAATACACCGGTGTTAAAAATATCGGTGTTAAAGCGGGGTAAATTGCGTCCGCTTGGAGTATCAACTTTAAAGATTATAAAACACAAAAAATGTCAGTTCTTTATAAAAAATCCTCTTCTAAAAAGTTGATGACCGGATGTCGTATCGTTTTACGTCACTTCTGTGACTATTTTATTCGGTTGTCGATTGGTCGACCGAGATAATGGCGGGATTTCTGAAAGAATGAAGGCGAGCGAAGCGAGCGTGTTATGTCTCGTTAATAAAAAATATCATTTTTTAACAAGTATACACTGTAAAAAGAGCGGTGTTAAAAATGGACTCGTTTTAACTCCGCCCGGTGTAAAAATGAAATTACACCGGTGTAGGAGGAGTAATACACCGGTGTTAAAAATACCGGTGTAAAAGCGGGGTAACAGGTGTAAAAGCGGGGTCAATTGCGTCCGCTTGGAGTATTAACGTTAAAGATTATAAAACACAAAAAATGTCAGTTCTTTATGAAAATTAATAAAAAATATCATTTATCAACTAGTATAGTGATCGAGTAAATAAAAATATCCACAAAATAAAATATTTTAACACCGGTAAAGAATATCTACACCGGCGGCGGCGTTATTTTAACACCGGTCTAGAATATTTACACCGGTGGCGGCGTTATTTTAACACCGGTACAGAATATTTACACCGGTAGCGGCGTTATTTTCACACCGCTTTCGGGGGTAAATTTAACACCGATAATTTTAACACCTACACCGCTTGGACTTACCCTGGTGATTTTTTACAGTTTGAGGATCATTTTTTCCATAATTGTTACCCGAGGGAAAAAATAGGGCTAATAATTTAATAACAATGGGCCGTAGGAACAAAATTTTTAATAAAAAAAATTCTTTTCCGCCGTATACTAATTTCTACAAAACTTTTTTTCCCGCGTCACTTTACCTCCTTGTAAACTTTTTCTAAACTGCCTCCATGCCTTAATAAAAACTGTTTCCGTTGACTTAAAAAATTTTTAAGGTCACTGCACATGGTTCTATTTTTAGCACACGTGATTCGAAAATCCGAAGCCATGTTTAATTTCCACGTAACACGTCAAAGACTGTTATAATTCGTATTAGACTTATGTTACTCTTACGTATTGCGTTTGCTCGTATGCTCGTAGTGTAATACGTACGTGCAGTATCTGATGTCAAGTACGATATATATATTTATATATGTACTTATATGTAATACTAAATGTGGAATTATATGTAAAGCATACAATATTGATATAACATATTATATGTAAACACAGTGCACAGCGGTCTGAGTACGCGATATGTGTAGGCAGCTTTCATGCCAGGCCACATCCACAGCAATTTGATATTGTTGGTTTTATAACTATCAGTCAAGAGAGAACGTATATTAAGGGTAATGTGATGTTACTCAATAGTTATAGGTATATATATTAATCCTCGAGAGAATTTGACTAATGAAAGTTTGTGTCGATAGAATATTGATGTTACCTTAGCCGTAACTTTTGCTCTATCTATCACTCGACGACCTTCAGTTTAAAATTTATAGTTTCTGCCATAACGTTTAATGTTAACAAGTGATTTTACTTTATAAATCATTTCATCCGACTTTTATTATTCAATTATATAAATCTTTATTTTTTATTAATATTCATTTTATTGAGTTTGAATAATTTATTCTTCAGGTGTTCAGCCAACTTTGAAATTAAAACATCAAAGAATCCATGAAACTCTCAAGGATTTATCTTTTGCTGTAATTACTTCCTTGTAAAATCAATACTAAACTATAAGTTTATTTGACAATGAGATATTTTACTTAAAAATTTATTTGTTTACGGCATTTGTTGACAACTAAATATTCCGCTCTAATTAACAATTCTATTTAAAGAATAAGTTATTAAAAATAAATTAAACAATCATTGATGATAATTTTTTAACCCCAATTAGCGACTGGGTCATGCGAATTTAATAATCGAGGAAATGTCCAGATAAAACGAGATTCTGTTTATTAAATTTTATTTAAATTTTTCTTTTCCCGCTTTTTTCTTACTCGTACTTTCTCGAACTTTTGATTACACCTTGTAACCCTGGAGTGTTACACCGTGATCTTGACTGTCAAGGACGAAAATAAATGAACACAAACATGCCATACAACTTATTTTACTTGCTCTCTTTACTTAGTAACAAACTTGGTGCAGCATTTAGTTGAATTTTCGATTCACGGTTCCCCGTTACGAGCTAGAATATCAGTAAAATAAAGTTTATAAAAGTTTATCGATTACATTTAACTGTGTCGAGAAAAAAGTTTGAGATAAAAGAGTATTTAATGTATTGATTGAATTTATTAAAAGACTTTCTGATAAGAAAAATCAACAGGAATGAAGAAAAAAAGTTAATTAGACTTTGATGCATAAAAAATTTTAGCTCATCGTTCTAGTTTATATTGTTTGCAACACAATACAATAGGTCGTTGTTTGTTTTGATTTATTGTATATTTTTAATTTAATAAATATCGAAGGTCCGTTTACAAAAGAAATCAATTTATCCAAAGGCTTCGTCTATTACAGAATCCATTGAACGAGGCTGGGTTATTTTAGCACTTTGTTTATTGGCTGACAATATCTATATATATGGAGGATATTTAAAAAAAAGTTAATAAACAAATATCGCTGGATAGTAAAAAGTTGTAAACTCTGTTTATCATTTTAAGCTTAAAGCTACAACATCCATCAGCAAAGTGGTTTTATTGCTCGCATCAAAAACATTTATCTTTATTGGCCGACATTTGACAGACTTCCTCAAACTCGTGTGGCCAAGTACCGCGTTCTAAATCCGGCTTCTGAGAGATCTAACTGGTTCGCTGCACATGCTATCCACGAGGAGTGACTGAGAGGAGGAGAGGGAAAGAGAGAAGACTATATTGTGTGCATTAGATAGCGTTCATGAGTGCAAGGTCATCTGGGCTGAGCTCTGGAAGCAGTAGAACAGAGCATAGAAAACGACGATACGATGAGCCTTTGAACCGCTAAATCTTGAATAATGTTCTTACATTTTTTTTAGAGTTTATATTAAATTTTATTTTATTTAAACGATAGGAAAATTTATTGATAGTTGATGGTAAATGTAAACAAGAATTTAACGTCAAGATGATAGAATAAAAATTACAGACACGATTTCGGGTTTTTTTTACCGAATAAGTGAATCTATTTCACTTATTTTCGTGCCCACAGTTGATCCAGAATTGACTTTAAGTCAATTGATCCCCGAAAAAAAATTTTGGTGCTGGGTCGACCTCTCAGAGGGCCATTTTTGTGTTGTGAGTCGCTGTGAGATGAGTGTAACTCATCTGGGGCTGAGTAGAAATTTTTTTTGACCGTGAATTGAATTTATTTTACTTATTTTCGTGCCCACAATTGATCCAGAATTGATTTTAAGTCAATTGATCCCCGAAAAAAAATTTTGGTGCTGGGTCGACCTCTCAGAGGGCCATTTTTGTGTTGTGAGCCGCTGTGAGATGAGTGTAACTCATCTGGGGCTGAGTAAAAATTTTTTTTGACCGTGAATTGAATTTATTTTACTTATTTTCGTGCCCACAGTTGGTCCAGAATTGATTTTAAGTCAATTGATCCCCGAAAAAAAATTTTGGTGCTGGGTCGACCTCTCAGAGGGCCACTTTTGTGTTGTGAGTCGCTGTGAGATGAGTGTAACTCATCTGGGGCTGAGTAGAAATTTTTTTTGACCGTGAATTGAATTTATTTTACTTATTTTCGTGCCCACAATTGATCCAGAATTGATTTTAAGTCAATTGATCCCCGAAAAAAAATTTTGGTGCTGGGTCGACCTCTCAGAGGGCCATTTTTGTTTTGTGAGCCACTGTGAGATGCTGTAACTCATCTCGGATTACGTAAAAATTTTTTTTGACTGCGAATTGAATTTATTTTACCTATTTTCGTGTCCCCGGATGGTTTAGACTGCATTTGGGCAATTGTTCCGTGAAAAAAAAAATTTTTCGCAGTCCTCATAACTAAAATTGAGTAGATGGCCAGTCGATCGAAAATTTTCTTCGTGAGTTTTTGGCGGTTTTTCTACTAGAAAACTTCATAATCAACTAAAAAAATTTATAGTGTGTAGACCTATTCCTATCGGGTGCAAATCTGCTATCTACTTTTCACGAAATACATACAGCCGTCATTGGATCAAAATTACCAACTCTTTTTTAGAAAATTCAAATTTCCATAGCTGAAGGTAAAAAAAAATTCTATCTCATATGAAAAATTTTAAAATGTATATTTTATTCATTTCTGCATTGGTAATCCCACTGATAAAAGTGTTTGTATTTGAATCGCCGAGTATTGAGTATTGGCCTCGCCGTTTGAGTCGCTGTGGACTTTGCTCGAGCTTTCAGCTGGAGATCCAAAGAAAATTCTCTTTGACGTGAACCGTAGTTTTCTCACGCCAACGTTGGAAGTGCTATCGACAACTCCACTGCACCCTGTGCGATAAGTTAAGTGTTGCAGTGTTACATTTCTGCAGTACCATTTACAATAACAATAATAATACACCGAACACTGACTACTCGAATCACACATTACATTAGAGTTGTAGAATTCCTGCCTTTCTTTACACTACATCACGATACCATACGACATTCGACATGACATGAGTACCTCATTATTATTATATTAAGCATGGACAGAACCATTGGGAGTAACTCACCCGCGTAAAAGATACTTGTCAGAGTCAATTGAAATAATATTATCGATTAAATGTTGCGTATTCGTTCGTGTTGATTCGGCTGTACTGGTGTCTGTACTCTGTAGTCTTCTTGTTCCAGCTGTCAATATAAATACATATATAAATACACATATATATAGAACTCTTCATGTTTATGTTGCATAGCTGGTGTTGGTGTTGGTGTTAGTGGTGGAATTACACAGCGCACACATTACCCAGACAACTTGTATACTCAGTATTAAATATTGTACACAATGTCCACAGCAACAGTAGTCGCGTCTCTCTCGCGATACTGTCGGCTCTGGGTATGTAATATTGGTAACTAAATAATGGTGATGGTAGTGGTAGCAGTTATACATAAAGTAGACTTTACTTGTGAAGCTGGCATGTTTTGTTTTTCCACAAAGGTGACGTTAAAGGAGCGCCGGATGACGTCACTGGACTCACTCACCCAGCAGATGACAGCCACTGAGGCGATAAATGTATTTATCAAGTACTCTGAGAGCTGAGAGCTGCCTCTGCCTTTGCTGTTGACATATATATTTATATATGTATTTTTTTTTTATTTTTACTTTACTCCATTAATATTAAACGGGTGTCAATATCATTTTTATCGATTTTATTACCGCAATCAATCAATTTTTAATTTTATTATAGACTCGTTCAAATAATTTGTTCATTTTCTGACCCTTTGGCAATCAATACATAACTTTGTTTTTAAATAATTTTCTCTTGGGCTTATTGACTACACGGAAAGAAAATTATGGAAACTGTTCCCATAATTTTGTGAAATTTTTTCCTATACCATCATAGGAATTACGACCATAAATTATGGGAGCGGTTCCTATAATTATAGGAATGGTTCCTATAATTTATAGGAATACTTTCTATAATATTAAAGGAACCATTCCCATAATATTATGGGAATGGTTCCTATAATAGTATGGAAACCATTCCCATAATATTATGGGAATGATTCCCATAATGCAATTGGAATGGTTCCTATACCATTATGGGAATCATTCCCATAATATTATGGGAATAGTTCCCATACCATTATAGGAACCATTCCCATAATATTATGGGAATGGTTTCCATACTATCATGAAGAAATTAATTTAAAGAAAAGTGTGGAAATCACTTCTACAATACACAGAAATATTATTAAATATGAAAGCAAAAATTCAAACATTGAAAAAAAATTTGCATTTGACAAAAACACTAAAATTTTTGATAAAATTTTTATTTTTTTTAATAGTTGTAGCGTCGAAGACACTTTATTTGAATCTTTTCATATCATGAAAGAAATTTCTACACTATTCTGCAATGAAAAATTTTTATGATATTATGGGATTGGTTCCCATAACATTATAGGAACAGTTCCCATAATATTATAGGAATAGTTCCCATAATAGTATGGGAATAATTCCAATACCATTATGGGAATGGTTCCAATAATGATATGGGAATGGTTCCAATAATGATATGGGAATAGTTCCCATAATATTATGGGAATGGTTCCCATATTGGTATCGGAACTACTCCCATACCATTATGGGAATGGTTCCCATAATAGTATAGGAATTGTACCCATATTATTATAGGGATGGTTCCCATAATATATGGGAACCATTCCTATAGTAGTATGGATACAATTCCCATATCATTATGGGAACTATTCCCATAATGCATAGCAAAACTTCCCATAATTTTCTTTCCGTGTACCGACGAGAATGCGCAATTAGGCAGAGTTCAGTATCGTAGCGGATTTTTTTCTTTCCGAGTATGAATTAAATACTAATTGAGAAGATTAATAAACAGTCGAGTCTAGTTTTTCAGTAATTAGAAAGTAGGCAGAGGTCAATTCGGGAAGATTTAATCAGTGGCGGAATTTTTCCATCTGGCTGTTGCTCGATCTGTGCATGCTCATGCTAGGACGTATAGATAGATCTAGTTTACGATATAATACAAGCAAAGGAAAATTACAGAGTGTACTAGGGCATTTGCTTGTGCACTCGGTAAGAGATTGCCGCGAGTCAAAGACATAAAAAGCTCTCCAATTTCTTCTCAAGTCCTCGTAGCCCTCTTCTGAGCTCGTAAAGTCTTATTCCACGTGGCTGAACTAGTTGGACATATAACAGTGAGATTTGTTGAATACAATCATTTTCCTCATGTTTTTTTTATTTCTTACTCCATTTTTTTTATTTTCTCTTCTAAGTAACAAAAATTTTTTCTTAAAATTAAATTCTCTTATTTTAAAGTCGGCTCACTTGTCGCAGATAAATTATTTTTATTACTCGAATTTTTTTAAACTTTTAATTGGTAACTTTTTTTTTTTTTTTAAACTTGGAAAAAAATACATTTAATGATTAATATTAAGTGCACAGACCCAGTTTGTTAATCTGTCCGAGCAAGTGTGAAAAACATATAAATAGAATTTGATGAGAGACGAGATTATTATAAGTGAGGATTATATTTTAAGTAGACATTTATATGGAATCAAATTGAATTATTATGATTAACGTACTCATAAATTTAATAACAATAAAATATTTATAAATAATCGATTTTATTTAAAAGACAAGCTCTTAAGTTTCAATTTATGTCTCCATTAAATTTTCATGTAAAAATAATAGAGTAATATATGCTCGGTTATTTATTTTTCATTTTTATAAAATATTGCGCCGCCGTATGTTGGATAACAGGATAGTAGTCTTCAATTTTTTCATATATATTTTTAAAAAAAAAAAGTATTTTTATCTCACGCCAATCGATTATTTCTGCAGAGTCGATTCAAGTCTTTCACGAGGTTCTAATAGCGCGGGCTATAAAAAGAAATTCCTTGATGCACTCCGGCCGATGTGCTTCATACTCGCGAGAAAAATAAAAAGAACAGGTCAATTGGTTAAGGCAGATTATAAAAAAAAAAATAACACAATATATATAGCCTAGGATTTTTTCCATGTTAAAAGTATAAATATAAATAAAAGATTTATGAGAGATAACGAGATTATATTTATAATTTTTTATCCAACGGTTCTTCTTTTTTCCGTGACATTTTATACATCACTTTTCTAGCGTTTTATCGTTTTATATTGACAGCGAATAAAGATTTATTCTTTGATATATGTTTTTATTTTTTTCATAATTTGAATTTAGATTGTGAATAAATTGTAAACATGAGAATGACATCCGCAGACAATAGTTTAGATTCCAGGCAGAAACATTTTATCCACATGAATATATATGAATATATAATTATATTGTGTTATTTTGCTATTTTTTTTATATTTCCCGCCGCAAATATTTTAGTGTATAAAAAAAAAATTATATCCTTAGTCCGAGGCTTAAATTTCAAAAGCTCGTTGGTTAAAATACAAAAATATTTATCACAACTTTTTGATTGTCATCAATCTACAGAATTGAAGGACATAAAACTTTCAGCGAAAAAATCCATTAAGTCAAGTCTACATCTGATAGTTTTTTTATTTGAGTTCAGAGGCCGAAACAATATTTTTTACTACTTTTGATAAAATCATTCATTATTATTCAAGTTTTCACATCACCCAAAAAAATTTGATAAATTTTCATACAGAATTACACAGGTTACGAAAAAAAATTTAATGAAACAAATTGAAAAATTTTTAATTTTCAAATAAAATCAAAATTTTTTTACAAATCAAACTGTAGAACCCATACAAAATAAATATATATCCGGGCAAAGCTGCATATATGAGACATATATATTTATATATATGTTGCATATATGCGACATATTCCAGATTTACCCGGATATATCCGGATATATATTTGTTTCGTATGGGAACATAGGGGTGGAGGAGGCAAAGTGGGCCCCTTAAAATTTTCAAAACTTCAAAAAATATGGGGGCAAAGTGGGGACGCAGCATAATGAAGTGAAAATAAGTATCAAGGGTCTAAACAGAAGTAAACGCGTAAAAAAAATTAATGATATTATAATTATTTTCCTTATGGGGCCCACTTTGCCCCCCTCTCCCCTAACATATAAATGATTGATAAAAATATTTTCGAATATTCAAAAAAAAATATTTTTAATGAGACTTTTAATAATGAGCATGAAACGAATAATATTCCTGCAAAATGATACAATTTAATTTATATATAGATATATATGTCTGTATATTTAAGATTTAACGTACAATGTGTATTTATATGGACCCAAGGTAAAAGATCGTGCAAGTAGATTGCGACGATTCTATTTTTGATCATATGGCGCATAAATGCGTGTCGAGTGATACGCTGAGCTCTGATAATATCATTTTATTTATACTCTTTTTAGTCTCTTTAAAATTACACGTCCATTTATCTTAAAAACATTGAAATTTTTTTTTACCTTCATCAAATATTTTTAATTTTTTAAAACATTTGCTTACATAATTTTGTTTTATAATTAGTGTCTTATTTAATTATTCAATTTTATAAATAAAACAATTATCTGTTTATAAATAATCGGTAATTTAACGTCACTGTAAAAAGAAATTGAGGTTGAAATTTTTATACAGACATTAAATTTTTTAAGATGCAAGAGATATAAAAATTTATGTGCGTGAATAAAATTTTTTTTGGTAAATTTAATGGAAAATTTATAAGCAAACTTTTGAAACTTTGTTTTATGTGGCCTGAAAATTTTTGAATACTTTAAAAAAATTTTGGCAGATAGTTATATTTATAAATATATATAAATATATAATTATATAACGAGTTCACGGGTCATATAATTTAAACTAAAATATGTTTTATAAAACTAGGGAAAATAGTTCTGAGTGACATGACTTCACCCAAATATTTTTGAATTATTTATTTGCGGACCTTTACATATATGTATAAATAGATTTCCTTTTCAAAGTTCATACATTGTTATATATTTTTTCTACAATATATACAAAGCAAATTTCAATTTCATCAAAATCGATACTCGCGTCTTGAAAGAAGCTGATGGAAAAAGTATATCAAAAATGACATTTTTATATATTTTTTTTTCACCGCCTTTATTTTATTCTCAAACTTTTTTCATCTTAAGGTGACATTTATCTATTGAGAAATAGCGTGACGTAAGGAAAAAAGTTTTCCCTCAAATTTATTTTTTGCAAACGACTCGTACGAGATATCGATTTACATTAGACATCCAATCGTTTTAAAAGTATAAACCTGATTGGTTTATTTTTAGAATACGGAAATAAAATATGAGATGAATAAAAAAAAAGTAATAAATAATCGTACTGCTGTTAATATTGAAATATATGAATATAAGTCTGAAGAAACGGATAAAAATGAAGAAAAAAAAAAACATTGATAGTAATTGCAGTGGGCAATAGAACAAAAATTATTTTTAATGAAAAATTACCCTATCAATATTCAAAAATTTTAAATTCCCTACGAAAAGTATAAATTTTCTCCAAATAAATCAATCAATGATTTAAAAAAAACATTAGGGGAGGGAGGGGCAAAAGGGGGGTACTAAAGAAAATACCAAGTTTTCGAGGACTCAAATACGCTAAATTTTTTTTTTTTTAATGATATTCAAAGTAAATAGAAAAAATTTTCAGTTACCGTTGAAAAAAAAAATTTTTCATTTCTGCGGAATTTCTGGATTTCAAACGAATTTGATTAAGTTGAATTTTTTTGTAAGTAATTTACATGAAGAAAATTTATATTTTATATGTTTATTGGATACAAAAAAAGAAAAAAAATTTTTAATATTTTTTATCATAAAACAAACGTCATTAATATTTTTCAACTGACAATTGATTTTTGAAAAAGTTTACCAAAAAAAATTCAAAGTAACGCTAAATTATATTTACAGAAGTGATTTTGGAATGTTTAAAAACCATTTAAAATATTAAATTTTGGGGGTACCCCCTTTCCCCCCTCCCCTAAATCGACAAATAATTTCTAATAAAAGTATTATTTTCTTTCAAAGTGTATCGAATTAAATTTCAAGTAATTTCGATTGTGAAATTCAAAAGCATAACAAATTCGCTGTTGAGTAATAAGTATATAATATCAATATCTAACAAAATAGAACACGATATAACAATCGATAAATTGAAGCTCTTGTAGGATATTGAAAATTTCAAATGAAAATATAGATTGAGATAGTAACACCGCGTGCACGTGTATCTCGTGTCCAGTTAAAATGAACCCACACTCAGGAGGATGCTTTGACAGATGTCTATATGTGTAATAATCTACACATATATATGTGGATGTATGTGATAATATGCTATTGATCCGTAGGACGATGAGTTCATATCCATTATTCGCTCAGTGAATTTATGGGTCTCCGATGAAATGTTTGCTGACGATTCTATCGAACATCAAATTAGTGATATATAAGCTCATTATATCCTACACTAATACGTAACAGTTACTTTAATAACGTTTTTTATGATTAAATTTCTTACCAAAATATATCATCAAATTATTTAATTAGCTAATGAAAATTGTATATTAATATCGCGCTAATTAAATGGCTGCATTAAATAATAAGCGGTTGTACTTGATAGAAAATTCGATATTTCTTTATTAATTACTGAAATTACTCGAAGATTATTAAGCTTTTTTTTTACATAAAGATTTTAATTGTCTCTTGGGTCACGTATGACGTAAATAATATTTTTAAAAATATTTACAGCAATTTGGTCACACGATTCTTTGTTGAGTTACTTATATACTTTGACCCTGAGAGGTTTGAGGCTCACAAAGGAAATTGCCGAAGAGAGTTAAGTTACGATACGTTGACGATGACAACACATGGATGGATGGGTGGATGTGTATACATATATATTTATATTTATATATAGGTACTTTCTATCCTCTTTTATGAGAAGGCCGCACGTTTGAGTTGCAGATAGTATTAGTATGGTGTACGAGGTGCTCGGAATGGAAAATCAATACCGTCAAAAGTTCCCCTCGTCACACTCTTATCCCTTATCACCTCGTGCTATTTGAGTGATCTATTTTTTTTAATACTCAACTGAAATAATAAAAATATATATGAAGATTCATAAGAAAATAATCATTTTTCCGATGATTAAATTAATTATTTTTGTTGAAGAAAGTGAGCGCTCAATTTAAGTAATTAAAGGAGCGATTAATTTATATTGAAAAGTAATTAATAAAGTTAATAAAGAACTACCAGTTATAAATTTTAAAAAATAAAGTGAGGTATTAATAATAATGCTCGGGTAAATGCAATAATGATTTTTTATTATAATCATTTTTTTTTCATAAAGAAAATTTTTTAAAGTTACGCGGGCTCTCAGGAATTTTATATTCACGTTATTTTTCTTCGTTATTAAAAATCATTATTTGTAGCGGTGATTTTATTTGAAATATTATTTTTGTATATAAATTAATGTCTCTTTTTACGTTAATGGGCTTGAGATATTTTTATTAATTAATTAAATTTTTTACTTGAATAGAAAAAATTTTAATAACAATCACAGTAGGCAGTAGAATGATAAAAAACTTGTGATTTATGGGTAATTTTTTACTCAAAAGGAAGGGAGTTTAATTTTTTTATCCTTTATAGTTCGCTCAGCCATAGGGTAAAACTGATTTTGAACATTACGATTTTTGGACTCTATTTTGATACGATCATAATTTCAATAGAAACTCTTAATCTTCATTTTTTATTCACTGTAAAAAATCGGGAGTGAATTCAAAGTGATTACAGATTTTATTTAAATCTGAACTCCGTCCCTCGTATCGGAGTTCTAGAGTTTTTGAAAAAATTACTCCACATAAGAAGTAAATAGAGAGTTTGTCTTTTCAGCCGAGTTATTTCAGAGGGAAATTTATTTCAATCCACGTTCTCTGCGATTTGGAGTTTTAATATTAAAATAAACTCCGGAGTGAATTTCACTCCGAGGGGATTAAATAAATAAACAGTCATCCGCTTCGCAATCACTCCCGATTTAATTTGCCTTCACTCCGAAGTAGAGAGTTTGTCTTTTCAGTCGAGTAATTTCGGAGTGATCTTTATTTCAATCCACGTTCACTGCGATTCGAAGTTTTAACATTAAAATAAACTCCGGAGTGAATTTCACTCCGAGGGGATTAAATAAATAAACAGTCATCCGCTTCGCAATTACTCCCGATTTAATTTGCGTTCATTCCAAAAGAGAGTTTGTCTTTTCAGCCGAGTAATTTCGGAGGGATATTTATTTCAATCCACATTCACTCCGATTCGGAGTTTTAGTATTAAAATAAACTTTCCTTCGGAGTGAACTTCACTCCAAGGGGATTAATCACTCCCGATTTAATCTGCGTTCACTCCGAAATTTTTTACAGTGTAACAGAAACGTAATATCGTAGCTGACGCACTTAGACAATACGAGTGTCGATAACTGATAAAAAATATAAAATTACATCATAAATATTTTAGCGGTTTAGTTGATAAAATAATTCAACAATTGGTAATATTGACAGAAGAAAATACTATTAGTATGTATTATAAATGTCTGTGTACGTACGAGCTGTGTGAGGAAGTAAGTGTGAATGTGGATCGATATTATATCTGTCGGCAAATTTCCAACGTAAAAGTATAGCTGATGTGGGTGAGACAGAAGAGCAGATGATGGTTGTTGAACTAGCGTACGGTACGCGCTCTAATTATCTCGTGGTAAGGACGTAGGAAATGTAGTTGGGATGTGCGAATTGCTACTCTTGTCATTTATGTTACCTCCGAGTTATTTGCTTTATTTTTAATTCTTATATTATTTAACTTATACTTTAATCTTATCTTGCTATTTTTAAATTAAAAAAAAAATTTCCTGTTTTTTTTTTTCTTACTTAATTTTTGTAAACTTCAAATTAATTTTTCTTCTCGTAATTAGAAAAAATTAATGATTTTACCAACTAACCGTCTAATTAATTTTTGTTTTTAAATTATTATTTTTATTAATTAAAATTAAACGAAATAAAACTTTTTATAGATTACATTTAAAACGTTTTATTTACTGGACTCGAAAAGTTTTTACTTTGTGCTGAGTATTATTTAACTAAACTTTAAATTAATTAAATAGTACTTTTAATTTACTTCAATTAATTCATTAACTTTACAAACTATACTTTTATTTATTAAATTAATAATATTTTTATTTTACACATCACGTTAATTGCGCTCACAAATTAACGCTTATTAAAAATATAATTTTATCTGCCGCGTGTTCAAATATTGACGGATTGAGTTCATTCGCGCTCAGTTGCAATAACAATTTTTATGCTCCATGTTTACGAAATGTACAACGCAAATGATTAATCAAAAAATACTACAACATAAATATTGAGTGGACATATATAATCGAAATGAAAAAATTTTTCACCGCTTTTTATTTTTAAAAAAATCACGTCACGAAATAACTTTTTTTTCCGACACACATCTCTCTCATATGTAAATATACAAATTGAATACTTCACAAACGATTGGAAAATTTATTTACAACTCTCAGGAATTTAAAATTCACTAGATAGATTTCTGTCATCAATTACTAGTCACGTTTTTTTTTTTTTTTGCCAATTGCATATTTATTTTGTTTTTATTTATTTATTCTGCTAACTCACGATACCACGCGCTGGCAGTACGTGTTAATAATTTGAAAATGAAAAATTTAATAAATGAAAAAAAAATATTTTTTTTGTCAATCCAAACAAATTTTAAAAATCCAATAATTAACAAAATACTAAAAATATACCATATATTTTTTATATCAATTAAATGTAACACAAGTACCAGAAAATTTTTAAAATTTTTATTTTTAAAAAAATTTTTCACTCTTATTGAAAATTTATTTCATTTTTTTGAAATATAAATAAAAAAGTTCAATGTAACGGAGATGAATAAAAAATTTTTCTAAAACTTCCCATTTTACTCCTTCCGTAAATATTCTCTACAAGTCAGAGTAAACTATCATTGAAATATCAGACGGAAACTTCCTCTAAATTTGGGGCCCAGACTATAAATAGACTTCACTAACGAATATAAACTTTGGTATCCGAGTATCCAGGACTCGACAAAGTAGATTAGATTGTTTGCAAAACTTGATCGCGAACCCAGACCTGGATCTATATAAATATATCCCTCTCAACATTTGGGTCAGTTTTATCAAAAGTTAAAGCTACACGGAAAGAAAATTATGGCAGCGGTTCCCATAATTTTGTGAAATTTTTTCCTATACCATCATAGGAATTACGACCATAAATTATGGGAGCGGTTCCTATAATTATAGGAATGATTCCCATAATTATAGGAATAGTTCCTATAATTATGGGAATGATACCCATAACACTATAGGAATGGTTCCTATAATTTATAGGAACCATTCCCATAATATTATGGGAATGAATCCCATAATGCAATTGGAATGGTTCGTATACCATTATGGGAATCATTCCCATAATATTATGGGAATAGTTCCCATACTATTATAGGAACCATTCCTATAATATTATGGGAATGGTTCCCATATTATCATGAAAAAATTAATTTAAAGAAATGTGGTAATCACTTCTACAATACACAGAAATATTATTAAACATAAAAACAAAAATTCAAACATTGAAAAAAAAAATCGTATTTGGCAAAAAAACATTAAAATTTTTAATAAGAATTTTTTGTCAGCACAAAACATTCAAGAAAATTTAAATTTTGGGAAATTTCTACACTATTGTGCAAAAAAAAAATTTTATGATATTATAGGGATGGTTCCCATAACATTATGGGAATAGTTCCCATAATATTATAGGAATAGTTCCTATAATATTATGGGAACCATTCTCATAATGGTATGGGAACCATTCCCATATCATTATGGGAACCATTCCCATATCATTATGGGAACCATTCCCATATCATTATGGGAACCATTCCCATATCATTATGGGAACCATTCCCATATCATTATGGGAACCATTCCCATAATGGTATGGGAACTATTCTCATACTATTATGGGGATGGTTCCCATAATATATGGGAACCATTCCTATAGTAGTATAGGTACTATTTCCATACCATTATGGGAACCATTCCCATAATGCATAGGAAAACTTCCCATAATTTTCTTTCCGTGTACGCGTGGCAGACCAATTTTTCCACGTCAAAATTTTGAAAGCCCATTTTGTTTTTGTTTACAAATAATATAAATATTGTGGGCTCTGACATTTAGTTTAAACAACAATTAAACTTCCATGCCCACTTTAAATGACACATTCACATTTCAAAGAACCGAGTTTCTTTGGCTAAAAAATATATAAAAGGCTATTTTTATCTCGACACGTCATTCACTAAGTTATTAATTTTATTTCAATCCCAGCCATTCACTCGACAAAATATATATTTTCACTAATACATATCCATACAGCGCAGCTTTACCAGATAATTTGAATCTTCAAAAGATCATCTATATATATATATACTATATATTTGCATCATTTATATATACCGTTGCTCGTTTTCACGAGCTATCCATTATAAATATTGAACCGCAGTAATTGATAATATCTATATAGACACATATATTAATAAATATATATAACCCGATCAATCTCGACATTATATAAAAAAAAAATGAGTAATTTGAATAACTTGATATGAATTAAAAACCGTCAATTAATCATGTTAATTAAAATAAAATAACTTGAGCTCTCCACGCATTAATAAAAATAAAAATTTTTAATTAAACAAACAGTAAAAGGTAATGAAGAAAAAAAAAGTAATAGGTAATAATGATTGACAGGTAGTGTCTATTACATTACTATCGATATTTGTGACAGTTTCAATACGTTAATTGAATTGTTATCAGGATATTGAAGACCTCGTCGTTCGTTATTGGAATTAAAACCTCCAATTGTCATTTTCTCTCAGTCATCCACATTCACATCAACATCTACCTCCACCTGGAAAAGTATCCATCCCGCCTGTACTCACAGACACAAAGGAAATGAAAACAAACCATCCGCAGATAGAGTAGGAGTGTAAAGTGCAGATATAAATAAAATAGCAGATTTATGTGGGCAGAGTGGGAGTGGAAATGGGAGTTGGGAGGGCGAATGTATTAAACAGACGATGCAAAATGGAAGACAGATGAAGAGAGAACGAAGAGAAGAGACGAGAAGAGATAAACTGTTACGTGATCCTGGGATTTTTATAATATTTTAACTGTAAGAGTATTTCTTTGCCGAGGGTAATGGGAACGTTTTGTAGCCAAGTATCGATCGCTTAGCTTGTCAATATAGATTCTCGAGTTAGGTAAATATAAAAGTAGAATACGGGTGTGGGAAATGGAAAATTCTTCACTCACTTGATCAAGACTCCTTTGAGTATCCATTAACCTTTATCTTTTTTTCTTCGTCAATCCCTCGAATTAATTCACTCAGACACTCTAAAAATGTTTATTCTTTTTTTTTACATACATTCTGGCTCATATTATTGTCATTTTCATTATTATTCTAGTTGATTAATTGGTTAGCTGATTGATTGATTGATTAATTGGTTAAAAGTAAAAAAAAAAAATAACTATTTATATATAAATTAAATTCATTGATCGAGGGCCGTGTCACGTGATGAAAACCCAGTGGATTGATCCGGATGAACGAGCTTAGTAAGCTTTCGTGTGCTGGACGGTTCGTTTAACGGGCTACGGTGTGACACAGGTGACTGAGTTTAGTTTTTTTCCTTTTTCAAAATAAAAAAAAATAATAATAATAAAAATAAAAAAGCATGAAAAACCTGGCGGCTCAAAAAGGCCTATCATTATCTTTGGGATAAAGGAGATATGGTCTGACCCAGTGCTGCTGGTGATGACTAGTTTGTAACCATCTCTTGCTCGGGAAGCAAACGCGGCATGAGCACCACACCCTTTGTGCTAAACTTGGAAGTGACGATCCAATGGATTCACTTGATCGGTCAGACGATACATGCGCTCGCGCTTCTAAACGCTGTGACAACCACTCACTATTTATCCTACCTGCGTTCACTATTTGCTTTTGTTGTTCTATTTTATGTACATGTACATAAAATACTATTCAAATACTCGGTCTGTTGGATCGGTTTATATATTTTATTCACCTGAAAATGTTTTATTGATCCTCATTAATTAAACATGTGTAATTCCTCGGATATTACTCATGTGTATATTACATTCGAACGAAGATTGTAAATAAAATATCACGTTTTTTCCATTAGCCATTGATTGTAATTGCCCAGAACATCCATAAACCGCTTTTTTACAATTCTAATCGCAGAGAACGTAAATCTTTATCTTCGGTTCAATAGATTCCCAGCTCATTAATCGACTGCTCTGAAACCCTTGGACGAAAGAATCAATTGGATGTGAAAAAAAAATCTATCTTTAATGGAAAAACCCTCAGACCCTATGCTATGCCATTTATCCTCATTTCTGGACATGTCACACATAAAGTAAATGCAGAAAAAAAATTAGTAATGAAAGAAAATGTGCCATGTCGGCAGCATACTCAAACGTTACCCACATCAGAGTCAGCTGGCCCAAGGGATGAAAACAAATTCAAAAACTGTTGACATGACTGTTTTTACCTTTTCCTCGGGGTCTTCAATCATATAGTTCTTATTTTAGTAAATTTTTTTTATTAACCATTGATTTGTTATTTTCAATAGTACGCAATACAACTATTGACTTTCAAATTTTAATTCAAAACCATGGCTGAAAAATTTTTTTGTGAACCAAATCCTACACAAAATTATATAAGGGAGGGAGGGGCAAAAGGGAGTACTTCAGGAAATACCAAGTTTTCGAGGACTCAAATACGCTAACTTTTTTTTTTTTTAATGATATTCAATGTAAATAGAAGAAATTTTCAGTTACCGTTGAAAAAAAAAATTTTTCATTTCTGCGGAATTTCTGGATTTCAAACGAAATTGATTAAGTTGAATTTTTTTGTAAGTAATTTACATGAAGAAAAATTGTATTTTACATGTTTATTGGATACAAAAAAAGAAAAAAAATTTTTAATAGTTCTTATCATAAAACAAACGTCATTAATATTTTTCAACTGACAATTGATTTTTGAAAAAGTTTACCAAAAAAAATTCAAAGTAACGCTTAATTATATTTACAGAAGTGATTTTGGAATGTTTAAAAACCATTGAAAATATAAAATTTTTTTTTATCAAATTTTGGGGGTACCTCGTTTTGCTCACCCTACCCCCTCTTGCCCCCTTTCCCTATGATTGAGTTAATTTTGATCAATATAATAATTTTTTGTACATACATTCTGCATCAAAAAAAATATTTTCTGCCATTCTGGGCCTTTCCTCAAAATTAACGAGACTCCTTGGGCCTAATAAAATATGGCGCCCATAAGAACAAGCGCAAAAGTTGTAATTCCATGAAATCTACTAGAAAGTAATGAAATCAATATAGGGGAGGGTGGGGCAGAGCGGCCCCCCTAAAATTTTGACCAAAAAAAAAATTTTTTTTTTTTTGACTAATTACTATAAATCCGATATGTTTGCGCATTTTTACCCCTACGCATGACATTTGGGGCAAAATGGACAAGCCCAAAATTTTGAAAAAGTGATTTTTTCATATTTTTATCGTCAAATTAAAAAAAAATTATCATAATTCCACATTTCTAGCCCTACGCATAACACCTGGGGCAAAATGGACCAGCCGAAACTTTCGAAAAAATTATTTTTTCATATTTTTCGGCCGTTTCTCTATGTAAGAGGCAAATGTGGTCACTAAAAATTTATAAAAATTAAATTTTTTTTTTTTAGGTGATAAATTTTTGAAATAAAGTAAAATTATAGAATTGATTTTTTTTTTTATTAAATAACAGTTAGTAATTAAGGTAATCGAGAGTGAACGATTTTTTACGCTTTAAAAAATTTTTTTCGAGTAATATAAAACCAAAAATAGTTGTTAAGAGAAAGAAATATATTCTTAACGATGAAAACAATTTAAAAAAAAAAAAAACGAAAAAAAAAATTTTTTTCAGAATTTTGGCAAAATGTCCATAAATTTGTTCGAAATAGGACAAAAGTAAAGTGATCTTATGGTTGAAAGCCACAAAAAATAGTAATTGGCTTAGGGGGGCCGCTCTGCCCCACCCTCCCCTAAATAAAATCATCCGAAGTAGAAGTTCACTGTGATGGCCAGCCATGCAGGGATGAAAACTGTAAAAGTACTACATGTACTTCCCATAAAATAATAATAAATACGAAAATAAAGTTACGTATGTAAATTAATTAAATTTTAGTAGCTTTTAGTTATGATGGAGTGCGGGAAAAGCTTTGCAATCTCGTCCGCTTATTCTCGATTAAAATCCACCCACACCATCTTTATTTCCACAATTAGGTAGTTCTCACATCCACGCTGTGCCCGTGGTACTGTTGGATAAATAACACCTTATTTTCATCGAACTTGACTTCTGTACATTTCACTATTGACGAAAGTTTCCCGCTCTAGTACGCATTCAAATTCAACCCTGTGGTACTTGAAAAATTTTTTATTTTTTACTACCAGTTTTCACAACAGCCGAGCTTTATTTAATTAACGTTTTACGAATGAACATACTCGAGTCGTGATTCATTTAATTCCTATAATTGGACGCTTTATGCTCAAACTCATTCAATTGATTCTTAATTTAAATGCTGAACTATAATGCAACAGTTAATTATTTTGCTTTTATTTATTGCTCACTTTTTTGACGTCTCTTCGATCTTCGAATAAATAATTATCACGCATAATTAATTGTATATATTATTAATAGTTGCTGCGAACTTACAGCTGCAGACACCGATCAATTAATTTGGGCTTTCAAAATCCGTATCGATGTCTATTTATTACATTGTAACTTAAACTAGGCTATTGATGTGAAAATTACCTGACAAAAGAGACCATTCAAGCTCTCCCATAGTATTCATTCACTGGTTAAATGGCTCTCGTTGATTAACAACACGTAATTTCCTTGTTGAATCTACCAGCTAATGTGACGTAATATCCACACAGATAAATGGGACCGTAATAAAATTACAGTTTTAATTTTCAAATGTTTTCATTACCAAAAATTTATTTTTAAAACTTTACGATATGTTAATTTCAAAAATTGCCACTAGAGGGTGATTCGAAGGTTTTTTTTCCACAAGCAAAAATTTTATATTTTGCTGTAATAAGTCCAGTCTGATGAGTCTAAGACTTTCTCCTAATCGGTTTTTTGACTTTTGTTAAATAGATTTTTAAACTAAAGATATATTGCACGCCTCGGAAGCGAAGCGGAGAGGCTGTGCTTTATAACCGACCTGTCAAGGTCACACGATTTTCACTCATTAAAGTGCATATATTTTTTTTCTATTACTCTTACACATTATGAAAAGCACATCAATATAAAGCTGAAACACTAATAAATAATCCTGATACTTTTTTTAATTTGTCTAATATGTATTAATATAAAAAAAAGTTCATTGAAAAAAATTTATCGTGGACGTCCATTAGTCTGTGGTTCAAAAAAACGGCGTGGTACGGATATCTCGAGAACGACTTGACGAAACTACTTAATTTTTTTTTCAAAATTTTCAGAAATAAGCAAAGAAGGTTCCTTTCGAAAATCACTACTGTAGGCCTTCTCGTTTTTTTAAAAATAAATCATTACGGTTAAAACCGGCAATCTTACATGTAAACAAACACACACTGCCGCCATTTTTCATTAGGAATGTTCTCCTTATTTATTTTTTTTTTACTTTTATTACCGTATATTTACCATGGAAATTTCTATGGGAAAAGAGCGGGATATTCAATTTTATTCGAAATTTAACTTTTAAAAAAAAACATAACATGAGCGTTCGAGGCGTGCACTTTTGGATTTTCAAAATTTTTTAATTTTTAACTTCTCGCTAAGAAAATCGATAATTTTTGAAAATCATACATAAAAGTAAAGGAAAAAAATTTCTCTAGGATTCAGAGAAGTCTTCTGGAATTATTAAATCCACTTTAGCATTTAAGATAATAATTATTTTGTATAGGTATTGAAAATATAATTGTTATTGATGAGAAAAAGTTATTACTTTGCTGCAATAAATATTGGGTTATACAGGATCAGTTTTACGAGGAAGATAAAAAAAATCCGATGTATAAGAAGTATTTTGAAAAGTAATGTCTTGAGATAAAGATATGTAGGAAAATTTTATTCATGACCGATGGCGTAAACCCGCATGGCTTTTGACCTAGTTGTATATATATATTTATTTAAATATGTATGAAACCTATTCCTCATCATCAACATTGCTATGAGGTCTCCATATTTATTCTTAAAATGAGTAATTTTTTTTTCATATTTTACGGACATATATATATATAAATATCCAGTCGAATGGAATTAAAGGAAAGAAGGAAAGCAATTTTTTTTTATTCCATTCTTTCAACCCGTCTTTCTTCATTTTCTTTTATACCTTTTTATATTTTTTATCGACCCGTCGGGTCTTTTGAGTACCGGAAAATGGGGTGAAGTGCCCGTTGATGAAAAGGGACAGAGTTCGCTGAGGAAGTTATATAAAGTCCACTGTCGATCCGAGTTGTGTAAAGACTTACGAAATCGCTTTCTCTCTCTCTCTCTTCTCATCTTTAGTAATAATTGTAATTAATATAATAAATTAGTTAACACTAATATCTAGCAACAACTTTTGTCTTCAATTACATCTTGTTAATCTGTAATTTCAAAATTATGCCACCGGAATAATTTACTGACCCCTGCCATTGATAATGAAACTTTTGTTTCATTCAAATTAGTTTTCTTTAAAGACAACCTTGTGACATCATTCACATAAGAAAAAATTACTTTGTAATTTTTTATTGACAGCTACGGCTTACACAGAACTTTTAAATGAACGAAGACAAATTTTGACAGTAATTTTCCATCAAGGCACTCACATGCAGCTGACATTTTTAACTATAAAAAAATTCAATGAACTTCCTGATAAAAAATATCAATAGCATAAATATGTAACTTATGAAAATTTTAATGGGTCCCATTTTACCCCAAGGGCCCTTTTTCCCCGCTCTCCAATTGAATTTAAACTTGGTATCAGTTGAATGTTTTTCACTCAAAGTTGCGCTGATTGACAATAAAAATAATGAAATTTACTGCTACACTGTAAAAAGAGCGGTGTTAAAAATGGACTCGTTTTAACTCCGCCCGGTGTAAAAATGAAATTACAACGGTGTAGGAGGAGTAATACACCGGTGTTAAAAATATCGGTGTTAAAGCGGAGTAGTACCGGTGTAAAAGCGGAGTAATTCCGGTGTAAATCGGGGTAAATTGCGTCCGCTTGGAGTATTAACTTTAAATATTATAAAACACAAAAAATGTCAGTTCTTTACACTGTAAAAAATCACCGGGGTAAGTCCAAACGGTGTAGGTGTTAAAATTATCGGTGTTAAATTTACCCCCGAAAGCGGTGTGAAAATAACGCCGCCACTGGTGTAAATATTCTGTACCGGTGTTAAAATAACGCCGCCACCGGTGTAAATATTCTAGACCGGTGTTAAAATAACGCCGCCGCCGGTGTAGATATTCTTTACCGGTGTTAACATATTTTACTTTGTAAATATTTTTAATTACTCGATCACTATACTTGTTGATAAATGATATTTTTTATTAATTTTCATCAAGAACTGACATTTTTTGTGTTTTATAATTTTTAAAGTTAATACTCCAAACGGACGCAATTTACCCCGCTTTTACACCTGTTACCCTGCTTTTACACCGGTATTACTCCGCTTTTACACCGGTTTTACTCCGCTTTTACACCGGTTACCCCGCTTTAACACCGGTGTAATTTCATTTTTACACCGGGCGGAGTTAAAACGAGTCCATTTTTAACACCGCTCTTTTTACAGTGTATGAAAATTAATAAAAAATATCATTTATTAACAAGTTAGTGATCGAGTAAGTAAAAATATTCACAAAATAAAATATTTTAACACCGGTAAAGAATATCTACACTGGCGGCGGCGTTATTTTAACACCGGTCTAGAATATTTACACCGATGGCGGCGTTATTTTCACACCGCTTTCGGAGGAAAATTTAACACCGATAATTTTAACACTTACACCGCTTGGACTTACCCCGGTGATTTTTTACAGTAGTAATTTTGAATTTTTTCGGGTTCAAATTTAAATTCTCGTCTTAGCAGAAATAAAATTCACGAAATTAAAAAAAAAAAGTACTTATAAATAAATGTATAAAGTTACATTAATAATGTAGTGAAACGGAGGTAAATATTTGATACGTACAAATAAAATATGAGTCGGTAGATTCTTCTCGTAGTGCATCATATAATCTTATATATTAACTGCGTACTTGATTTTCTTGAGTTTCCCTAAGTAAGGTCACAGGAAAGAGAGGAGAAGAGAAAGTGACTGAGACGGATATTAAATAAATAAATAATATATCCACGTGGTGCATATTAACGCTCATATTGATGTGCTTAAAAGTTTGTTTCAGTAATAATGCACCAGTAAACATAATAATAAACAATTTAATTAAATATCGATGCGTTGAATTGAAAACAAACTCGCATATCCTATCTCAGCTCTATACAACTACACTCCTATCCACTAAATATAATAATCGCGTCTCTAGTATCTCGTTAAGTGTAGCATGTCACCCTCAATATACAAGTTGTTTCTGATTGCCTGCTGTTGTGTAAGAGCAACACAAAACTTTAAAGATGAACGTGTACTTGAAGAAGTGAGTTGTGTTGTCATGACGACTGCACTTTCAAAGTTATCAGTAATTTTCCCGTAGCATTGAAACACTTTAGTTTTATTTTTTCACTTGTCATTTTCTTTCGAGGATCTAATGTCAGCGAAAGTTTATTCAAGGTAAACGCAGCGACACGATAATTAATAATTATACGCCGTGTGAAAACGCTGGAAAAGGTGACACGTGGAATTTATTATGGTTTTAAACTGACAAGTTTCTTCATTAAGATACATTTCGCAGTATTAATATGTTTACCCGTGTCATAGATTAGTTTATTATAATTTTAAAGCGATATTCAGTCGAGAGTTAAACATACGACAGCTAATTAAATAATTTCATTGGAAAATAATTAATTTTTAAATTTACCGGTGATATATTTTTAATAAAATAAAATTAATTACATTGTTTTCAAAAATATACGGATGCTGGCTTTTAATTCGCGCTTGTGTATTTTAATAATTAATTTTTTTTTTTTAATATTTACAAATTTTCTTGCCACGTTTCGGTAAAAATTATGATAATTATTTTTAATGGCGGGTCAAAAAATATTAAATCCTCCTCTAATTTGAATTAAATTTGATTCTGTTTTTTTAAATTTGATTCTGTTATTAAGCGACAGATTCATCATTTCTCAATTCTTTTAAATTTTTGAAATCTTCAACCCGGAAAATCAGAGATTTTATTCCCTTGTCAAATTTAATTTTTTTGGCGCTCATTTTTAAAAATGAATTAATTTTTTTATTGATCATAAACCATAAGATTTAATTTTATTCCCACCATGTGATTTTGTAAAAAAAAATTTGGCAAACCCCAATTTCAATTGAAAAAAATTTTTCAATAAAAATCGAGACTTCCTAAAGCTTTTGAATAAAATAAGTATCTAACTTTCAAAAACCATTTAACTTTTATCAAAAATTAAAAACGGACAGCGATCTCACGAGTGTTGCAGTTGAATAAAATATAAAAATAGTTTAACAAGAATAAAAAGTGAATAAGTAAAAAAAAGCACAGATTTTCGTAGCAATATTTTGACAACGTCTTAGGTTCTAAAAATATTATTTCACGTTGTTTTATTAAATAAAACATTTCCAACTTGTTAGCTCACGTCTCTACACATATTTATAGTTCAGTATCTATATGACTGAGCGATAAAAAAAATAAAAAAAACGTAAAGCAGTGGAAAGTGAAGTAAATGAGTCAAACGAATGTTATGTGAGCTGACAAATAAAATAGATCATCAATAGTTCTCAGCACAGTTCTGTACACTTTGCGACTGAATAAACATGAATTGGGAATAAATACTGGAAGCCGAGTGAGATAAAAATGAACTATAAATTGTGCAGGAGGCTGTAGTGATACGGGAACATACATTGTGTTAAAAGCTGCATTGGAGCTCATTTCTGTCATCGTATCCGCAGATTGAGCCCGAATAAATGTGTAGTGATGGGACTGGCGAAAATGCGCCAAGACATTATTCATGAAAATTGATCAATCATCACAATGCCCTTCTGGCTCTGTGCGGATCAACGAGAGTTATCTTCAAAAACCATTAGTGCTTTCATGTGCTTCTGTGCTGCGACTTCCACCACTTCTACCACTTCCACCGCCTCTACCAACCCAGCACTCTTGGTTTTCACTATTATAGCGTGTAGTGTAGGATGGTAGTCGACGAAGGTTCACCAAAGTACTCAAGAGAATTGAGGTCAAGGTTGGAGAGAGTGAAAAATAGGGTAGAGTAGAACACACACACAAGGGGTCAGGGGTAAAATTTCTGCCCACTCGGCCAACTAAATCATGAAGGGCGACTTTATTTGATTCATTTTTTCAATCTATTATTATTATTATTATTTATTCTCCCTAAAGCGATTATTGCTATTAATAACAAACAAGAAAATACATTTCAACATTCGGTGTGAAAAAAAATAAGCTCTCGTTCATTTATTTTGCGCACCCTGACCCCTGACCGGGGATTTTCGGAGGCCGTAAATTAAAACTCGGACGGCGACTCAGATACTAAAGTCGAAAGATAGATGCAGTTAATATATAAATAACATTTTTGATATTTAATCTCTCACTTTGTATTCTAGAGGAATAGACCAGTGTTCAAAATCTGGGAGCTTCAAAAAATTTTTTCCAATTTTTATAAATTAGGAGATTTATATAAAAAATACGAGCTTAGGGCGAGACGGTGGACACTCAGAGTAAAAAATAATGAATTTTACGATGTAACTCTTTATAAATATTGCAGCAAGTTCACATTTTCGCCGAAAGGCGCTCGTGAGTGCATTCATTGCAGCCTGCAACACGAGATTCAACTGATCGATCGTCGAAATTAGAACGCTAAAAGTACTTTAATAATTAAAAAATTAAAAATCCACTCAATATTACCCTAAGTCATTTAATTCTAAAAATAACCCATCTAATGAAAAATCAATAGCAGTTATACAATAAAAACAATAGTACATTATTAATATCAGCAGCATTATAATTGCTGTTATGATTATTACTGACGATTAAGTAAACAAACTTTTAAAAATAATCTTATCACTTAATATTCAATGTCATCATCATTTGTTTTTATTAATCCTTCTTATTCTTGCATTCATCAGCGTCTCTGTTATATATTTTATCTTCTTTTTTCTCATTGTTTTTTTTTCCCCGCCGACTAACGTCACAAGCTCGCGATAATTTTTTTTAATGCTCGAACTTTTTAATACAGCAATTTAGTAAAAAAACATATACATATTTATATATATATACTACTTGTTATTCGCCTCCATAATTGTCTCTAGTATGGTCTTGTCTCAGTGACAATAACACGGGTCGATGGACATGTAAATTTCTCAAGAGTCCATTGCCAGTGACTAATACGTTGACCAGATAAAATTTTTAACTTTAACTGCCACTAATTAGTTTATATAAAATACAACTTCTTAAGCCTACGAAATACTTAAAATTTTTTAGTCGCCCGGTGAGTCATCTGATGAAAGTTTGCTTGGGAATTCGACTATTTGAATTTAAATTTATATTACATACTAGGTAAAAATATTGTGTTTTTACAGAGATAGTATGGGCGTCATTTATAAATTTATCAATTATGTAGTCAATTTCAGAGTCGTGATAAAATTATTTAACTCTACACTGTAAAAAATCACCGGGGTAACTCCAAGCGGTGTAGGTGTTAAAATCGGCGGTGTTAAATTTTAACACCCAAAGTGGTGTGAAAATAACGCCGTCGCCGGTGTAAATATTCTGTACCGGTGTTAAAAAAAATCTCCGGTGTTAAAATAACGCCGCTGCCGGTGTAAATATTCTAGACCGGTGTTAAAATATTTTACTTTGTAAATATTTTTACTTACTCGATCACTACACTGTAAAAAGCGCGGTGTTAAAAATAGACTCGTTTTAACTCCGCCCGGTGTTCAAATAAAATTACACCGGTGTTAAAAATACCGGTGTTAAATCGGGGTAACCGGTGTAAAAGCGGAGTAATACCGGTGTAAAAGCGGGGTAAATTGCGTGCGCTTGGAGTATTAACTTTAAAGATTATAAAAGACAAAAAACGTCAGTTCTTTATGAAAATTAATAAAAAATATCATTTTTTAACAAGTATAGTGATCGAATAAGTAAAAATATTCACAAAATAAAATATTTTAACACCGGTACAGAATATTTACACCGGTGGCGTCGTTATTTTCACACCGCTTTCGGGGGTAAATTTAACACCGTTAATTTTAACACCTACACCGTTTGGACTTACCCCGGTGATTTTTTACAGTGTATACTTGTTAATAAATGATATTCTTTATTAATTTTCATACACTGTAAAAAATCACCAGAATAAGTCCAAGCGGTGTAGGTGTTAAAATTATCGGTGTTAAATTTACCCCCGAAAACGGTGTGAAAATAGCGCCGCCACCGGTGTAAATATTTTGTACCGGTGTTAAAATAACGCCGCCACCGGTGTAAATATTCTATACGGGTGTTAAAATATTTTATTTTGTGAATATTTTTACTTATTCGATCACTATACTTGTTAATAAATGATATTTTTGATTAATTTTCATACAGAACTGACATTTTTTGTGTTTTATAATCTTTAAAGTTAATACTCCAAGCGGACGCAGTTTATTTACACCGATTTTACTCCGCTTTTACACCAGTTCCTCCGATTTAACACCGGTATTTTTAACACCGGTGAATTACTTCTCCTGCACCGGTGTAATTTTATTTTAACACCGGGCGGAGTTAAAATAAGTCCATTTTTAACACCACTCTTTTTACAGTATAGAAAAATATTTGATGTTAATTTAAAAAAAAAATCATTTTTTCAATTCATTCCGGGTTGAGTTTACGGTATTTCTAAACTATTGGGAGACAATTTTGAGTTCTCATTGTTAATATTTATTTTTGAAGACTCGGTCCACTTATTCATTAAATATTCATGAATTTTAGTAAATATATATGCGCAAGAGCCGCTTTTGACATCGAAATTCCGTTATATTCATAAATAATCATTTTTTAAATTTCGTAAATAAATATTACTAAAGAAGTTTTTTCTGTAAATACTTTTTTATACATTTCAATACTACAGTATAGTAAAAAAATTTTTTTTTTCATATGCCAGTTGAATGTAAACTGACCTTTTCTTTAAATTTAAATAAATATTTTTTAAACATATTAATAAATATATTAACGAACCAGAGAGCGAATAAAAATGATTAAAAATAGACGATGATAGTCTAGATTAAAAATAATTGGGTGAATTAAATTTCGAGCTGTTTGAAAAAAAAATTTATTATGTATTATTTTTAATAATAACTTGCATAAAGTTTTATCGTGATTTTAAAAATTATGCAGGATACTTTTAAAAGATATTATTAACTTTATCGTGGGCAATTTTCACTTTGTATACCTTTGAGAAATTATATATTTAAAGCAGCTATGAGACTTATAAAATAAAATTTAATACTTGACGTAAACTATTTTTTTTACTTATTAATTTTTATTTATTTTCTTTTCTTTAAAACTCCTCAGTCTAAATTATTGCTCATCGATCTCGACAAAAATAAATAAAAAAAAAAATGGAGATAGGTGGCGGATGACAAATATTATTTATAAACGTTTATAAGTATTGGCTCACTTATATCTTCACATGTGTATACCGTGTGTGTATGTATAGATATATGAATATGTTGAGAGATAAGTAAGAGAGATTGGGAGAGAGCTTAGAGGGATAGAGAGATGATGACATAACGAGTCGAGACATTGCCCGTCAACAGCCAGTGTGACCTTAACCACGGCATTGGGTTATAAATAAAGGAACCGACATTGGTGAAATTATTCAAGGAGTTGAGCTTGTGTCGGCATGTAAAATGCCACATCAACGCTCGCCAGAGTTACGTTATAACAAGGAATGGAAAAAAATATAAAAAAGTTCTTTTGATCTATTATACGACCTGTTTCATACCTGCCTGAACTATTATACACCTTCTGCTTTTAAAGTTATGTATGTACCTAAATTTAGGTATGGTGTTTTTTGTTGAGAATAATGAAAAATATCATAAATTAAAGTTTAAAAACATTTTGTTACTTTTTAATTGAGATTATACAATACCTGCAATAGTATATTAGTCAACAAAAGCAATAGGTTTGAAAATAAAAATGAAATTTATTATTTTCGACTCTTTGAGGCCTACTGAGCAGTCGAGAATGGAGTAACAAATTTTTACGTAAATTAGAGCAATCCTACGTTAGTACTGTTTCTGTTCCTGCTTCTCTCTCTCAAAACACTAGAAAAAGTACACTGTAAAAAATCACCGGGGTAAGTCCAAGCGGTGTAGGTGTTAAAATTATCGGTGTTAAATTTACCCCCGAAAGCGGTGTGAAAATAACGCTGCTACCGGTGTGGATATTCTTTACCGGTGTTAAAATATTTTACTTTGTAAATATTTTTACTTACTCGATTACTATACTTGTTAATAAACGATATTTTTTATTAATTTTCAAAAAGAACTGACATTTTTTGTGTTTTATACACTGTAAAAAATCACCGGGGTAAGTCCAAGCGGTGTAGGTGTTAAAATCGGCGGTGTTAAATTTCAACACCGAAAGCGGTGCGAAAATAACGCCGCCACCGGTGTAAATATTCTGCACCGGTGTTAAAAAAAATTCTCCAGTGTTAAAATAACACCGCTGCCGGTGTAAATATTCTAGACCAGTGTTAAAATAACGCCGCCGCCGGTGTAGATATTCTTTACCGGTGTTTAAATATTTAACTTTGTGAATATTTTTACTTACTCGATCACTATACTTGTTAATAAATTATATTTTTTAATAATTTTCATAAAGAACTGACATTTTTTTGTGTTTTATAATCTTTAAAATTAATACTCCAAGCGGACGCAGTTTACCCTGCTTCTACACCAGTATTACTCCGCTTTTACACCGGTTACCCCGCTTTTACACCGATATTACTCCGTTTTTACACCGGTTAACTCGCTTTTACTCCGCTTTTACACCGATTACCCCGATT